>NC_058085.1:2562491-2919991 GCF_014858855.1 Bufo gargarizans
CATCATTCTTTTACGAAGAAGAGACAACAAAACCCTGTGTACTATGCAAGATACTCAAGAGAGTGTCCCTGTTGATGACTTGTGTTAGAACAGTCAGCATTTGGATTTTCTATGAGGCAAAGGCTGGGGACCCGATGCATAGCTGTGTTGGTGATGATGGTGGTAGTTTTGGCATTTGTGGCTATGATTGTGACGGTGAGGGTAGTGGTAGCAACAGTGGCACTCAGGGTAAATGAAGAGCAGGAAATCAGGAGGGGTGGGCAAGGATCCCACAATGACATATCACAATCTGAATATTCTAGGCCAAGTGTTTCTAAATTTTATGATATGCCTGTGGGGTAAAAGCGCTTACTACATGTCTCAATTAATTCCTTGACAGTGTAATTTCCAAAATGAAGTCACTTTTTGGGGGTTTACGTAAAGGTACCTCTGAGTGTCTTTAAATGTTGAATGGCACCCAAAAATCATTACAGCAAGATGTACCCTTCGAAAACCATATAGCGCTTCTTTATTTTTTAACGAGTGGAGTGTTTCTGTAAATTAAAGAATATTCAATATTAAAGGGGATGTTTCACTTCAGCAAATAGTATTTATTATTTAGAATAAGATAATAAAGGCATTTACTAATACTAGTGTATTGTTATTATCCATATTGGATAATAATTGGCTTGATTCATTTTTCCATCACATTATGCACTGCTCATTTCCATGGTTACAACCACCCTGCAATCCATCAGTGTTGGTCGTGCTTGCACACTATGGGAAAATTATCTGGCCTTTCTGGTAGCCAGGACTGTGGGTGCACACATAGACCAGTGCTTTTTCCCATAGTGTGCAAGCTCAGCCACTGCTGATGGATTACATGGAGATCGTAACCATGGAAACGAGCAGTGTAAAATGTGATGGAAAAATTCCAGCCAACAAAGTAAGCATTATGGATAACAACAATATATTAGTAAGTGCCTTGTATTAACTTTCTCTACATGCTTAATGCCACTGTTACTTTAAAAATGGATTGATTTGAAAATCTACAAAAAAGTGACATTTTTAAATGTCACCTCCATGTTACTTTAATTCTAAAGGATTTAAAACAGTTGTAAAATCTGTTTTGAATAATTTGAGGGGTGTAGTTTATAAAATGGGTGATGTTTATTATGCAAGGCCCATAAAGTGAATTCAAAACTGAATTGGTCCTTAAAAAGTGGCTTCTTAACATCCCCAAAAAAATTTACATAAAAAGGTTGCTAAATATTAACAACCAATTTCTGAGGTATCTCTATCTGCCTAAAAAGCTGAGAAATTCAAAGCTAAAAAATAGTGATTAAAAAAAAAAAAATTCTGATAATGTTGGATTTTGTGTTATAAAGGTAATATATATATATATATATATATATATATATATATACAGTGGAGGAAATAATTATTTGACCCCTCACTGATTTTGTAAGTTTGTCCAATGACAAAGAAATGAAAAGTCTCAGAACAGTATCATTTCAATGGTAGGTTTATTGTAACAGTGGCAGATAGCACATCAAAAGGAAAATCGAATAAATAACTTTAAATAAAAGATAGCAACTGATTTGCATTTCATTGAGTGAAATAAGTATTTGAACCCTCTAACAAAAAAAGACTTAATACTTGGTGGAAAAACCCTTGTTTGCAAGCACAGAGGTCAAACGTTTCTTGTAATTGATGACCAAGTTTGCGCACATTTTAGGAGGAATGTTGGTCCACTCCTCTTTGCAGATCATCTCTAAATCCCTAAGGTTTCGAGGCTGTCTCTGTGCAACTCTGAGCTTGAGCTCCCTCCATAGGTTTTCGATTGGATTAAGGTCCGGAGACTGACTAGGCCACTCCATGACCTTAATGTGCTTCTTCTTGAGCCACTCCTTTGTTGCCTTTGCTGTATGTTTTGGGTCATTGTCGTGCTGGAACACCCATCCACGACCCATTTTCAGTTTCCTGGCAGAGGGAAGGAGGTTGTCGCTCAGGATTTCACGATACATGGCTCCGTCCATTTTCCCGTTTATGCGAATAAGTTGTCCTGTGCCCTTAGCAGAAAAACACCCCCAAAGCAAAATGTTTCCACCCCCATGCTTGACGGTGGGGACGGTGTTTTGGGGGTCATAGGCAGCATTTTTCTTCCTCCAAACACAGCGAGTTGAGTTAATGCCAAAGAGCTCTATTTTGGTCTCATCAGACCACAGCACCTTCTCCCAGTCACTCTCTGAATCATTCAGGTGTTCATTGGCAAACTTCAGACGGGCCTGCACATGTGCCTTCCTGAGCAGGGGGACCTTGCGAGCCCTGCAGGATTTTAATCCATTGCGGTGTAATGTGTTTCCAATGGTTTTCTTGGTGACTGTGGTCCCTGCTAATTTGAGGTCATTAACTAACTCCTCCCGTGTAGTTCTAGGATGCTTTTTCACCTTTCTCAGAACCATTGACACCCCACGAGGTGAGATCTTGCGTGGAGCCCCAGAGCGAGGTCGATTGATGGTCATTTTGTGCTCCTTCCATTTTCGAACAATCGCACCAACAGTTGTCACCTTCTCTCCCAGCTTCTTGCTAATGGTTTTGTAGCCCATTCCAGCCTTGTGCAGGTCTACAATTTTGTCTCTGACATCCTTGGACAGCTCTTTGGTCTTTCCCATGTTGGAGAGTTTGGAGTCTGCTTGATTGATTGATTCTGTGGACAGGTGTCTTTTATACAGGTGACTAGTTAAGACAGGTGTCCTTAATGAGGGTGACTAATTGAGTAGAAGTGTCTAACCACTCTGTGGGAGCCAGAACTCTTAATGGTTGGTAGGGGTTCAAATACTTATTTCACTCAATGAAATGCAAATCAGTTGCTATCTTTTATTTAAAGTTATTTTTTCGATTTTCCTTTTGATGTGCTATCTGCCACTGTTACAATAAACCTACCATTGAAATGATACTGTTCTGAGACTTTTCATTTCTTTGTCATTGGACAAACTTACAAAATCAGTGAGGGGTCAAATAATTATTTCCTCCACTGTATATATATATATATATATATATATATATATATATATCATCTTAAATTTACCACTTACATGAAGTACAATGTGTCACGAGAAAACATTCTTAGAATGACTTGGATAAGTAAAACCATTTCAACGTTATTACCAAGAAGGTGAAAAATGGCTGTGTCCAGAAGAGGTTAAGCACCATCTACCCTCAATAAGAGAATACTGGGGACACCATTAATCCTAACCAAATACCCAACTCAATTTGCTGAAATTTATAATTATAACAAATATTTTTATTAGTAAACTAGCTAAAGGACACGGCTTTGCTCGGGTATATTTAATCTATTTAATCTAATGTTTGTCTGTGTCGTTAAAAGATATCAACACTATCCACTATAACAGTGACATCTACAGCACCCCGCCCCGTTCAGACTCCCTGTCCTCCATCTGGCGCAGGGCCTGGATGGACACAAGGATAGCCTTTTGAACAGCTCACTCTCAGACAGCAGCACTGTGCTGTCTGATTGTGAGCTGCAGGGAGAAAATCGCCTTCCCTCAAACCTTTGCAGCTAACAGAAGTAGATTTTTAACTTCAATTGTTCAATCCCTGTTGGCTAAAAAGTGGGAGGGGGCATAGCCTAACCGAATCGGGGCGTGGCTTAGTGGGACCTAAAGGTTGATTTTTAACGTAATTTTTTTATCTCTGTCGGCTGAGGAGTGGGAGGGTGTGTGGCCTAACCAACATAGTAACACAGTACATAAGGCCGAAAAAAGACATTTGTCCATCCAGTTCGGTCTGTCATCCTGCAAGTTGATCTAGAGGAGGGAAAAAAAAACTAACAAACTGTGAGGTAGAAGCAAATTTTTCCCACTTTAGGAGAATAAAAAAAAATCCTGACTCCAATTAGGCAATCAGAATAACTCCCTGATTCAAGGACCCCTCTCTAGTAGCTATAACCTGCAATATTATTACGCTCCAGAAATACATCTAGGCCCCTCTTGAATTCCTTTATTGTACTCACCATCACCACCTCCTCAGGCAGAGAGTTCCATAGTCTCACTGCTCTTACCGCAAAGAATCCTCTTCTATGTTCTTATCTCCAGACACAGAGGATGTCCCCTCGTCACAGTCACATTCCTAGGGATAAGTAGATGATATGAAAGATCTCTGTACTGACCCCTGATATATTTATACATAGTAATTAGATCTCCCTTCAGTCGTCTTTTTTCTAAAGTGAATAACCCTAATTTTGATAATCTTTCAGGGTACTGTAGTTGTCCCATTCCAGTTATTACTTTAATTGCCCTCCTCTGGACCCTCTCCCGGTCTGCTCTGTCTGCCTTGTTTACAGGAGCCCAGAACTGTACTCAGTACTCCATGTGTAGTCTGATTAGCGATTTGTAAAGTGGTAGGACTATGTTCTTATCACGGCATCTATGCCCCTTTTGATGCAACCCATTATCTTATTGGACTTGACAGCAGCTGCCTGACACTGGTTTTTGCAGCTTAGTTTGCTGTTTATTAAAATTCCTAGATCCTTTTCCATGTCAGTGTTACTGAGTGTTTTAACATTTAGTATGTATGGGTGACTTGCATTATTCCTTCCCAACTTTACATTTGTCAGTGTTAAACCTCATCTGCCACTTATCTGCCCAAGCCTCCAATCTATCCAGATGCCTTTGTAGTACTACACTGTCCTCTTCAGTGTGAATTACTTTACATAGTTTAGTGTCATTTGCGAAAATTTATATTTTACTATGCAAGCCTTCTACAAGATCATTAATAAAGATAAAGATAATAGAGCCCAATACTAACCCCTGATGTACCCCACTAGTGACAGTGACCCGATCTGAGTGTGTACCGTTAATAACCACACTCTGTTTTCTATCACTCAGCCAGTTACTTACCCACATACCAGATCGGGGACGTGTCCTTTTGAACAGCTCACTCTAAGACATCAGCACTGTGCTAAGTGTGAGCTACAGGGAGAAAGTCACCCTCCTTCCTACCCCTGCAGCTGACAGAAGTATATTTTCACCTTCATTTTTTCAATCCCCGTTGGCTGAAAAGTGAGAAGGGGCGTGGTCTAACCATATCAGGGCGTGGCTTAGTTGTACCTGGAGGAGGGGTTTTAAGTTCGTCTTTTGAGGGTGGACACATTGTGGCAGGGGGCGTGTCTGGGCTCCTTCTTGCAAGAGTGACGCCCATCTGGGCACCTTATTGGCTCATTTGCATACCAAATAAACTTGATTTTCGGAGGATAAAAACATCTATTGCTAAAACAAAGGCACATCTTGAAATAAGGTACTACGTGCTATTAGACCATGGCTTTACTTCAATAGCGATTATCCTGGTACACAGATTTCCTTTAAAGCTTACCTACAGCAGTGAAGACAAATGGCTGCATTGTTATGGAAACCTGGTCTAAAACTGTGTATGTGTAGGCTTGCAAGATTCTATTGGCTGATAAGGGTCATATGACCAAGTTTCTATTGGCTAATGTATTTTTGGGGGGAATATCTCAGGAAAGGTTCATTTTAGAGAGCTGAGACCTGGTCTAAAACCTTAGCGGACATACATACATACACACATATACACTCAGCTTTATATATTAGATATGTTACTAATAGGTAGGAGTAAATAGAAGGGAGTGTGACTGCAGAATCAGACAGCACACAATTTGTATTTACCATAAATATAATTAAATACAAAATTAAATACAAAATTATAAGATATTTTTAATTAAGACTATTGGTAAAGTTAATTCCTTTGCAAATGAACAGTTCAAATTGGCTGTGAGAGTAGATTTTCCCTTTTATAGTCAGAGATAGATAGATAAAGGATCCATTCACACGTATGTAAGTGTTTTGCGGATCAGCAAATTACGGATCTGCAAAACGCGGACACCTGCAATGTGCGATCTGCAATTTGCAGACCGCACATCACAGACACTATAATAGAAAATGCCTTTTCTGGTCTTGCCGACAAGAATAGGACATGTTCTATTTTTTTTTTTCAGAAACGGAATTGCGGATCACGAAAAAACAAATCCCGAAAAAACGGATGCGGATCCCAAAAATGCAGATTTTCCGTTCCAGCCCCATTGAAAGTGAATGGGTCTGCAAATTTCGGAACGAATGCGGACCCAAATTACAGATGTGTGAATGGATCCTAAAGAAGTAAATTAAATGATATATTTCCATAAATATATTATAACACTGTTATGTAACACATTAATATTCACATGCAGAATGCTTATTTTATTTTGGTGCACTGCATAACAAAGTATAAGTTAAAATGGTATATGTCTATAAAAATCCAAGTCATGTTATATTTTCTCTGCATGTTAATTTTAATTACGTTACATGTAGTATTTAAGTACAGTACGTAGATAAAACAGTGCAAGTACAACAAGGGATGTGATGGACTGGTGGAAAAGATAGCTTTTAGCATTGGCTGATGGAGATCAAGAGTATATGGTAGTACAACATAGTTATTTAATAGTGTTGAGCGGCATGTCCCATATTCGAATTCGCGAAATTTCGCGAATATTCGAAAGAATATTCGTAAAATATTCGCGAATATTCAAATTCGTTATTATTTCGCATATGCGATATTTCGAATTTTCGCATCGCATAATACATATTATGAGATGCAAAATTCGCATGTGCGCTAATGAAATCGCCTTACGAAGATTCGCAACTCAATTCAATCACTAATGTAAGAATGCAAAGCCCTTTGCCTCTGTTCTGGGACAAGTGCTGATATTCGCCTGTGCGCTAATAAAATTGCCTTACAAATATTCGCGCCTCAATCACTTTCTAGGCAATGTGAGTAAGATCTGAGCTTTTGGAGTTTTGTGAATCAATCGAGATACAGTGGGGGGTGATGACTGTAGTTGACAGAGTACAGATCAATGTAATCTGTAAGGTGGAAAATCGAATTTTACGAAGTTCGAAGTATTCGCGAATATGGTGCTATACTATATACATGCACAGGCCTTTGCCTCTCTGTTCTGGGGACAAGTGTAGATATTCGCATGTGCGCTAATAAAATCGCCTTACGAAGATTCGCAACTCAATTCAATCACTAATGTATGAATCATACATTAGTGATTGAATTGAGTTGCGAATCTTCGTAAGGCGATTTTATTAGCGCACATGCGAATATCTACACTTGTCCCCAGAACAGAGAGGCAAAGGCCTGTGCATGTGCATTCATATAGTATAGCACCATATTCGCGAATACTTCGAACTTCGTAAAATTCGATTTACGAATATTCGTATTTTTTACAGTATGAATGCAAAGCCCTTTGCCTCTGTTCTGGGACAAGTGCCGATATTCGCCTGTGCGCTAATAAAATCGCCTTACAAAGATTTGCGCCTCAATCACTTTCTAGGCAATGTGAGTAAGATCTGAGCTTTTGGACTTTTGGGAATCAATCGAGATACAGTGGGGGGTGATGACAGTAGTTGACAGAGTACAGATCAATGTAATCTGTAAGGTGGAAACTAAAATAAAAAATACGAATATTCGTAAATCGAATTTTACGAAGTTCGAAGTATTCGCGAATATGGTGCTATACTATATGAATGCACATGCACAGGCCTTTGCCTCTGTTCTGGGGACAAGTGTAGATATTCGCATGTGCGCTAATAAAATCGCCTTACGAAGATTCGCAACTCAATTCACTAATGTATGAATGCAAAGCCCTTTGCCTCTGTTCTGGGACGTGCCGATATTCGCATGTGCGCTAATAAAATCGCCTTACGAAGATTCGCGCCTCAATCACTTTCTAGGCACTGTGAGTAAGATCTGAGCTTTTGGACTTTTGGGAATCAATCGAGATACAGTGGGGGGTGATGACAGTAGTTGACAGAGTACAGATCAATGTCATCTGTAAGGTGGAAAGTAAAATAAAAAATACGAATATTCGTAAATCGAATTTTACGAAGTTCTACGTATTCGCGAATATGGTGCTATACTATATGAATGCACAGGCCTTTGCCTCTCTGTTCTGGGGACAAGTGTAGATATTCGCATTTGCGTTAATAAAATCGCCTCACGAAGATTCGCAGCTCAATTCAATCACTAATGTAAGAATGCAAAGCCCTTTGCCTCTGTTCTGGGACAAGTGTAGATATTCGCATGTGCGCTAATAAAATTGCCTTACGAAGATTCGCAACTCAATTCACTAATGTATGAATGCAAAGCCCTTTGCCTCTGTTCTGGGACGTGCCGATATTCGCATGTGCGCTAATAAAATCGCCTTACGAAGATTCGCGCCTCAATCACTTTCTAGGCAATGTGAGTAAGATCTGAGCTGTTGGACCTTTGGGAAACAATCAATTATATGTGTACTGTAATTTTGTGAAAAAAAAAACAAAAAAAAAACAAATATTCGTTTTTACGAATATATGGCACTATATTCGAAATATTCGCGAAATCGCGAAGTTGCGATATTCACGAAAAAAATTCGCTTTTCGAATATTCGCGCTCAACACTATTATTTAACACTGCTATTTTGGTGTGTTTTGTAAATGGGTGACTGGTGACAATTGTTGATTTAGTTTTATTATGCTTGGTTCCATCAGTTATCACTTGAAACTGACAATAACTATTACTTCGTAAGACAAATTGCCAGTTTGGTCTAACAGTACAAGAAATGTTATGGACTGCTCTGAGTGACCTTGCCTTAGAAACCCTTTGCAGTTTCCTTGCTGTAAAACACATTTGACTTATTCAGATATCCATCTTTCATTCTAATCTGAAATTAAAAATTGTCATTGTTACTATTTAATGATGGCTATAAATCTCACATTATGAGAAGATAATAAAATGTTACTTTTCTTGAAATACAGAACATTTATAATTGCAATATTAAAATGTACTAATGCACATACTTAGATTTCATTTTCATGACACTGTTCTTATTACTACTTACTTTAAATTAGAGCATGTAATGGTTATAACCATGAGTAGTCATTTAAGGAGCTGCACACTATTCAGAAAGGGTTTTTTCTCAGTACAAATATAAGGCAATCTGTACAGCAAGCTAAAGTTAGACAGGGAAGATGCAACATGCCAAACTTTTTAAGAAAAATCTTTTTCTTTTTCACAATGAATAGCAACATTTCAGCCTCTCTATGCAATATTTCTTAGGTTCAAAATGGTTCCATAGATGGACTGAAATATTGCTCTTTATTGAGAAAAAAAAAACTATTTTGCGAAAGAAATTTTCAGTGCTGCTGTTTCTTTCCTTGGTAATTTTAGTGACTAAAGGTTTTGGAGTCCAGCGTTCTGAGGCTTGCACCCAGTCATATAATTATTGCTTTTCACTGTGTTGCTATACTTGGCTCTTGAACTGCAAACTACAATTTATGGCTCTGGAAATTAGAATGAAATATTCTAAAACACACTTGATAATACTGTATCCTGCTATACATGATTCCCTTCTCACAAACTACCGTAGAAATACACTCGCAATTCTGCAAAATATGATCGTTTTGTCTGGTGGCATTATACTGTCCTCATACACGTTAGCACGGTGTGTAATCTGACATGTAGCTAAACCTTCTGTCCTCTGAGGAAAAGAGACTGTTCTGCTTTAAGGTTCTCTTTATTGCTCGTAGACTGACAGAAAAAAAAATGAAATACAGAATAAAACAGTAGTATTTTAGAACATAAATATCCATGGTACATGGCATAAGGCACAGAATAATCTGCTATACATTCAGTATATGAGATAATACAATGATAGTGAGCTATCAGATACAATAACCATAATAAACTGCATTAAATGACACATAGATAGTGCTCTTACCGACTATGCTAAAAAACAGGCTGAATAACAGATGATGTGGCAGGAAAACCAGTGAGAATGTTTAGCTCCTGAGACATAAGATGGTGGCTGCTTGCTGTACCAGCACAAGACCAGCAAGAACCAGAAACTACCCACAATGCTCTGGAATTTCCATAATGCATAGAGAAAAACAGGCTGGATGAAATACCTAAACTCATCAATAGATGGTGCTGTTACCACACAATGCAATGCAAATGAGCTACAACACAGTTAAATGCAATGTCAATTGCTAAATAGACAGAAACAACTGGATCTGCTTCTGGGGACAGAACACTCCCCGCTTGACGTCAACCAACGTCACTATTTTATTTGTTGGGTGCGGAACAGAAACAATTGGTCTGAGGAACAATTTGGTCTCTCCCTGTCTCCATATTTTCGATTCTACTTTGCATATAATTCCGTCCTTACTTGGGAATGTCTTAGTCACAAGACCTAACGGACACTCGTTCCTTCGTGACTGGCAGTCTTTCATTAGGACTACATCGCCGGCCTGGAGGTTAGGCTTGCTGGTTTGCCACTTTCTCCTCGGTTGCAGAGTGGGACTGTATTGCTTTATCCACTTGTCCCAGAACGAGTTTGAGAGACTCTGTACTTGTCTCCATCGATTGAAGTAACTTTTGTTTTAGAAAAGGAACATAGGTCAATTGCCCTGGTGCTTCAACACCTTGAGAATATAGGAGGTCTTCACCAAAGGGCAGGTTCTTCTGATCTTTCCATGTTGAAGACTTACTATTTACATGAATAGAGTATGTACTGCTTAATTCTAGGACATCCATGTTTTAAGAAAACACAGGTCTTTAATGGCTGATGGGTGACTCGATCAAGACTATTTTAAAATCTAAGTTAATCACTGGCTTAGCTATCTCCGCAACTCACATAGGCTTCATTGGAGAGGGCCATGCACATATGAGGCTGCTTTCCTATATGGCTATGATAATAGGTCAGGTGGGAAATGATCCCAGATATGGGATGAAGGTCACCACCAAACATTTTGCCTAGGGAGCTTCATCAATATTAATCTGGACATATGGCTGCTGTCACATAACAAGTGAATATCAAGGATGTTCTTGTTTATAGTGAGACCTCGAGAGAAAAGTATGGCTCACCTCAGCTTGACCTACTGTAAACTTACTTTTCCATGGACAATGTCAAGTGATGCATTTATTTTATAGCACCACAAATTATAGCCATGCCTTTTAGATTTTGGAAAAAAATTGGATATTGAAACTAGCATAGCTGGGACCCTCTCTCCTTCATACACAGCCCTAACAAGACTGTTGGATTATTGTGAGTATATTTGCACAGACCTAGCATGCATCTACTGTAATTAACTCTCCTTAGGAAAGAGAGCACCTTAATCAGTGTGAGGAAACTTATAGTCCATACATGCTCCTCTGGAATTCTGGGAGGGAAGAAATGCAAATTAGCTCTTAACAAGCTTTGCCTCTAATGCCACCAGATGTAAGGCAGCTATCCTATAAGTCAATATTCAGCTCTTAAAATAAGCCTTAAGACATGACTTGGATATTAAATAAGCCAGCACCTCATCTTCAGACAGCTGTTTCGGGGTGATTGCCCCTCATCAATGCAGAGCAGAGAGTACTGGGTAGGAGGCCTGTGTCCGAGCAAGGGGTGAACTAACTCTCCTTAGGTAGAAAGCTCCTTAATCATTGTGAGGAGACTTATAGTCCCCCCTTACTCGGACACAGGCCTCCTACCCAGTTAAGCCAGTACACTCTGCTCTGCACTGATGAGGGGCAATCACCCCGAAACAGCTGTCTGCAGATGAGGTGCTGGCCTATTTAATATCCAAGTCATGTCTCAAGGCTTATTTTAAGAGCTGAATATTGACTTATAGGATAGCTGCCTTACATATGGTGGCATTAGAGGCAAAACTTGTTAAGAGCTAATTTGCATTTCTTCCATCTACTGTAATTGTCACCTTATTACTTAGAGCATGATGAATCACAATGTGTAATTTGTGTTTTTGCATAGCAAAATGAATTTGTGCACTTACTTTTCATTCATTAATGTATGCTTCAGAGTATTGTACTATACATGTCAGAATGAAATTGATTTATGAGTTTTATTACTCATTTACATATTTTTCTAGAGCAAATAATGTGGATAGACATGGTATTGCAAGCAAACATAATAATTATACATAAAGTATATACAATTCTAGTAACCCAAAGTGTGGAAAAACAAACTAGTACTTGCTATATCTGTATAGAGATTATATTCCAACAAATAATTAATTAATGAAGGCAGATGGTGGATATTGTTATACCATATGCCAGAGGAATGCCCGAGGAACTAGATATGCACCATTCAGCTAAAAAATAAATGCTTTTGTAAATAAACTTGGCACTCTGCACCAAGTCTTAATTTTCCCGGAACCACACAATTGTTACATTTAGCTATTCCCATTAAATGCCTTTCCACTATAACATGATGATGGTGGTAGTAGTGGCATCTGTAGCAAGGGTTGTGATGGTAAGGAAATGGTAGCAACAGTGGCATTTAGGGCAAATAAAGATCAGGAAATCAGAAGGGGGTGGGCAAGGAGCCCACAATGACATATCACAATCTGGATATTCAGGGCGAAGTGCTTATAAATTTTAAGAAATGCCTGTGGGTTAAAACGCTTACAACTATAGATGAGTGAATTTTAATAAAATTCAATTCGCTGGTTTGCCAATTAAAAAATAAATAAAAAAAAGGTTTGATCCGAAAATATTTATGACAAATTTTGTTAAAAAATTGCTATTTCCTGGCTGCAGAGAGCCTTTATACTGGTGTAAAACACTGTGCCTTGCAGTAACACACATAGGGAGTCTGCTTTGGTAGTGAAATAATACTGTGAGTCCATATGACATGCAGATTACAGGCGTTACTCTTAGAATCACTGCACACTTCACTTATTTGTGCAGTCACAGGGCCAAAACTGACCAAATAACTCAACTATGAACTCTGCCTTACAGGTCGCTGTTAACACCAAGAAGAAGCACACTCCTTTTACACCGTCGTCAGTTGATTTCACATAGATGTCTACAGAACCTGTTCTATTAAACGCTTATACAAGTAGAGCCCTCCGACAGAGTGGAGAGGGTGTTAGCAGTAGGTTTGTGTTGACGTTACTAATTATTTTGCCCTTTCTCTGATCCGTCAGAACAATAACCCACAAAAAATGGATCATGTCTGTTAAGCATCCGCCTCAACTCGATCCTCATTTGGTCAGTATTCTATGAGTATTGCAAATGCAAAAAAAAAAAAATCAGGAGTGGCTCCAAAACAGAGATGTTTTCATGCATGTCTTTTGTACCCACTCCTGCTTTTTGCTACCAAATCATAAGCCAATTCTGATGGGACCATGCAGGCCTTATAGCTGCTACACAGACAGGATCTGTTGAGCATCTCATTTTTCCTTCCTTCTGACAGATTAGAAGAAGGGTCAAATAAATGATGATGTCAGCCAGGCCAAAAGGTAAAATAGTAGCCCAGTCATGAAGTGGGGAGGGTGGTAACAGCATGAGAAGTCCACAGATTGTCCCTATGACATAGTGGTGAGGTGGAAGCGGCATGAGGCGATCACAGAGTGGCCCAATGACAGAGTCTGGAGGTTGTGGAAGCATCAGGAGGCCACAGAGTGGCACAATGACAGAATGTAGAAATGGCAGCAGCATCAGGAGGCCACAGAGTGGCCCAATGACAGAGTATGGAGGTGGCGGCAGTATCAGGAGGCCACAGAGTGGCACAATGACATAATGTGGAGGTGGCAGCAGCATGAGGACGCCACAGAGTGGCAATGGGACATAGTGTGGAGGTGGCAGCTGCATCACGAGACCATAGAGTGGCAAGGTGACATGGTATGGAGGTGGCGGCAGCATCAGGAGGCAACAGAGTGGCAAGGTGACTTAGTGTGGAGGTGGCAGCAGCATCACGAGACCAAAGAGCGGCAAGGTAACAGTGTGGAGGTGGAAGCAGCAGCATGAGGAGGCCACAGAGTGGCAAGGTGACATATTGTAGAGGTGGCAACAGCATCAGGAGACTACAGAGTGGCAAGGTGACATAGTGTGGAACCACCGCATCAGGAGGCCACAGAGTTTTAGGATGTCTTGCAGATTGTTGGAAGACATCAGGAACAACAAGAATGAATATGTTTGCTGTGTAGGACACATGGCTCAGCCCTCCTTGACGCAGCACCAACACCATGTTCTTCCTGATGTCAGTCATCATGGTTCACATTTTGAGTTGTCGCTGAGAAAGCCAGGATTTGATTTCTTGCTGAAGGACACGGAGCAGTTACTCCCCTGTGTGAATCCGGTCACCCAGGTAATCCAGGTGTAGAATAACGTGAGAGTAATGAGAAGGGTCACACATGACTTGCATACACTACAAGCCTCCAACATAACTCTTGGATCTCTACATAAAAATAATGTTTTTGCTTTAAATAGCGAGAGTGGCATAGTTGGAGATATTGACTTCACAAGAGATACAGAGCAGCTGAGTTCAGTCACCTCTATTTGCTTCCTGCTGTTTACTGCTCCTGAATTAAAATTGGGGCAACCAGCTTTAACTTCCTCTGATGTGTATGCTTATGGAGTCGTTTTGTTATGGCTTTGCACAGGGAGCAAGATAGTTACGCACAATTCTGATAGAACTCCTGATCTTAAGAAACTGTACTTGGACTCCAAAGCAGAGGCTCTCCTGTCATGTCTTGTGTGCTGTGGAGATCGAATGCAGACGGAGTACATAAAAATACCTAAATATTTTTAACTTACTGAAGCTGCTTGATTTAATTGTGATTAGATGGTAAAGGTAAAGTCTGCTGGTGTGTTGTCCTCAACATCTTCATTATGTTTATTGCAGGACACACGACAACGTAATTTGGTCCATACAGCAAAAGGAGGTCTACAATTAGGCTTTGATTTTCCCGGAAAAAAAAAAACATGTTTGAAATTAAAAAAAAAATCATAAATGAAAGGATAATGGAATTCAGTTCATACAGAACAAATTGTATAATAACCCATCAAGTTTCCCCAAAAAAGCCTGTTTCACATAAAAAACATTTCACCACTACGTAGGTCGGTTCATACCGCAAAAGGAGGTGTACAATCACCCATCAATTTTCCCAGAAAAAAGCCTGTTTCACATAAAAAATTGCACCACTGCATAATTCAGTCCATACCGCAAAAAGAGCTTTACCCCATATAACTGCACCGCTGAATGGCAAATAGGCCCTAATTTTTTTTCACTTTTACAATACGTAAGTCTTTTCAACATATAAGTGCAACACTGAGCAGCGACTATATTTTTATTTTGCCACTAATACACGGCAAACAGGGCTTTGGAATATATAACTGCACCACTGAATGGCAATTAGGCCCTAATTTGTTTCCACTTTTCCACTACACAAAAGGATTTTCAACATATAAGTGCAACGCTGAACGGCAAATATATTTTTATTTTGCCACTAATACAGGGCAAAAAGGGCTTTAGAATATATCACTACACCGCTGAACGGCAAATAGGCCCTCATTTTTTTCCACTACAAAAGTCTTTTCAACATATAAGTGGAACGCTGAATAGAGAATATATTTTTATTTTGCCACTAATACATAGCAAACAGGTTTTAAAATATATAAGAAAACCACAGAAATAAGATAATAATGCACTTATTAAAGTAGATGCAAGCACTATATATGGACAAAGTCCTCATTCTGATATGATAATATCTGAGACACTTAGTCAATATATTTTGATCAAAACACATCTAAGCCCGCCTACCGAACGCCAAGATGGTCTCCGGTCAGGCGGGTCCTACGCTAAACCTACCTAAGCCGTTGGGCTTCTATGTTCAGGAGCTCAGACGCCGCACATATGGTGTGCTGCTCCTAGTCACCTCCATGTGCATCAAGCAACCAACTAGGAGCAGCACACCATATGTGCGGCGTCTGTGCTCCTGAAAATAGAAGCCCAACGGCTTAGGTAGGTTTAGCGTAGGACCCGCCTGACCTGAGACCACCTTGGCGTTCGGTAGGCGGGCTTAGATGTGTTTTAATCAAAATATATTGACTAAGTGTCTCAGATATTATCATATCAGAATGAGGACTTTGTCCATATATAGTGCTTGCATCTACTTTAATAAGTGCAGTATTATCTTATTTCTGTGGTATTCTTCAATAATATGTCCAGGGACATCCACACATTTGTATATCATATCGTGCAGGATGTTTTTATCTTAGTTTTTTCTGTGGATAATTTTTTTTTGTCTATGTAGTATTTGCTTGAGGGAGTGGCACCTTTAAGTGTGAATGCGCACCTATTATCTTGGGAGTAGCATTCCTCTGCACTTTTGCCCCCCTCCCCTATCCAATAGAGCGCCTTGATTAGGTGGCACATATGGCTGTGCTTGCTCCTCCTCCCATTGGTTGCTTGATGCACATGGAGGTGACTAGGAGCAGCACACCATATGTGCGGCGTCTGCGCTCCTGAACATAGAAGCCCAACGGCTTAGGTAGGTTTAGCGTAGGACCCGCCTGACCTGAGACCACCTTGGCGTTCGGTAGGCGGGCTTAGATGTGTTTTGATCAAAACATATTGACTAAGTGTCTCAGATATTATCATATCAGAATGAGGACTTTGTCCATATATAGTGCTCGCATCTACGTTAATAAGTGCATTATTATCTTATTTCTGTGGTTTTCTTCAATAATATGGCCAGGGACATCCGCACATTTGTATATCATATCGTGCAGGATGTTTTTATCTTAGTTTTTTCTGTGGATTTTTTTTTTTGTCTATGTAGTATTTGCTTGAGGGAGTGGCAAATTCAAGTGTGAATGCGCACCTATTATCTTGGGAGTAGCATTCCTCTGCAATTTTGCCCCCCTCCCCTATCCAATAGAGCGCCTTGATTAGGTGGTACATATGGCTGTGCTTGCTCCTCCTCCCATTGGTTGCTTGATGCACATGGAGGTGACTAGGAGCAGCACACCATATGTGCGGCGTCTGCGCTCCTGAACATAGAAGCCCAACGGCTTAGGTAGGTTTAGCGTAGGACCCGCCTGACCGGAGACCACCTTGGCGTTCGGTAGGCGGGCTTAGATGTGTTTTGATCAAAATATATTGACTAAGTGTCTCAGATATTATCATATCAGAATGAGGACTTTGTCCATATATAGTGCTTGCATCTACTTTAATAAGTGCATTATTATCTTATTTCTGTGGTATTCTTCAATAATATGGCCAGGGACATCCACACATTTGTATATCATATTGTGCAGGATGTTTTTATCTTAGTTTTTTCTGTGGATTTTTTTTTCAAATATATAACTGCACCACTGAATGGCAATTAGGCCCTACTTTTTTTCAACTTTTCCACTACACAAAATACTTTTCAACATATAAGTGCAACGCTGAATGGCGAAGACATTTTTATTTTGCCACTAATACATGGCAAACAGAGCTTTAGAATATATAACTGCACCGCACAAGGGCAAATATATTTTTCTTTTGCCACAAATACACAGCCAAAAATGCTTTGCAACATATAACTACACCGCACAAGGGCAAATAAGATATACTGTAGAAAAAATTCCTTGCAATAAACCCTGTTAATGCCTATTTTAATCAGCACTTGCACCCCAATAACAAGAACGGTTTGCTGGAATGACAGAGCTGTATAATGGCAATTTGGATCCCCAGTCAGTGCAGCAAGGTTTAATAGGATTGCTCCTATTAGCCAGTCTGTAACCTCCCCTACTGAACCCTGCTCTACATAAATGCTGTGGAAGGATTCCTTCCTATCCTTTCCCTACACCTTGAATAAGCTTTCCCTGTACCTGTAAATCTTTTTTTATCACAATTAAGTTTTTTCTATCACTGTCCCTAGAGCTTTCTGACGTTTCTCCCTCCACTAAGTACACTAGACCTTTGGAAAAATGGAAAAATTGATTCAATGGAAAATCTACAAAATAAATGACATTTTTTAATGTCACCTCCATTTTACTTTAATTCTAAACGATTTAAAATAGTTGTAAAATCAGTTTTGAATAATTTGTGGGGCATAGTTTATAAAATGAGTTATTTTTATTATATAAGCCCCACACTGTGAATTGAATTGGTCTTTAAAAAGTGGTTTCTTAAAGTCCTAAAAAAAAAAAAAAAGACAGAAAATTATGCCAACATAAAGAGGTTGGTGAAAATTAACAAACTATTTTATGAGGTATCACTATCTGCCTACAAAGCAGAGAAATTAAAATTCGAAAAATTGTGATAAAAAAAAATCAGTAAATGTTGGATTTTGTTTTATAAAGGTAAAATATATCGACTTAAATTTACCACTATCACGAAGTCTGATGTGTCACGAAAAAACATTCTTAAAATGACTTGGATAAGTAAAACCATTCCAACGTTATTACCACATAAAATGATTCATGGCCAATTTGCAAAATTTATAAAAAAAGGTGAAAAATTTCTGTGTCCAGACGAGGTTAAGCACCATATGCCCCCAATAAGAGACAATTTTTGTAAGGTTTCTAATATGAAAAAGCATACTCCATGTAGCGAAGCTGTATGCTTTAGAACCAACTGTTTAACACCATCAAATATGCATTTTTCCAATACCTAATATATGTCAGTGTCATTCTGACATTGTTTTGTCATTGTGTTCAAAAGATTAAAAGGGGGAGCTGGTGAGAGTTAAGAGCAAAAATTAATAAATACAAGAATGTAAAAGGAGATAACAAAAATATAAAAAAAATGAGTCCTAGGAGACTGCATAGTGTCATATATCAAATTTTTTGGCCAATTGAAGCATATTTGATGCATGTAGAATCAATTTGGACACAAAGCTAATTAAAAAATAAATATTAAATCTAAGAATCAGACACAAAACCAATTTCAATAATTTTTTTATTTTATATATATATATATATATATATATATATATATATATAGTAAGGGATCGCCTCTTATTCGGGGGTCATTCTCACAATGATCTTCATAACCACTGGGTTTCAGGAGGTCCAAACAGTGCAATTTATTTTACACTCTTCATACACAACATGGCATAAAACAAAAGCCTGCCCGTCTGGGCTATACCTAAACATAATAAACATTGTATCCCTAACTCGGCTATACGATAGCATTCCCACATGGAACCAGGTGCGGCTTACCCCAGACATACAGTCCACCAGCCCTCAAGCTGTAACAAATGCAGTACCTTTGGAGGGGGTTGTGGTCTAGTAGTCCTCCTGACTCTGACCTTTCAATGCTTGCTCCCGGGTGTTGCTGAGTCCCCCAAAGTCCAGGCTATTGCATAGCCTCGTGGCCCCTCAGCCTTGACTAGCTGAGACCACACTGACAGAGCCTTACCAGGCCTCTGTCTGCACACTCTCCAGAGTGAAACCCACCCAAGATCCAAAACGAAATGTCTGTGGATCACTGCAGCTGATTAATGGATTTAAGGTGCTCTTGGTTTGTGTGACCCACCCAGTCACATAAAACGTGTAAAAATATAGAGATTAAACCAGGCACTCAAATATGGAATATAGATCAAAATTTAATGAATAGCACTATATCGATATCATCAAAAAATACAATTTAAAAAACAATATAAAATTACATAAAAATTCACATAAGGGTGACTATCAATTAATAGCAGCAAAATATATGGCCAATAATTATAGCAGCTTGGGTTTGACCGCAATCCGAACAAAAGTTTATGTAAGGTTCCAGGCGGTTTGATTAAAACCGCACCCTTAGTTCAATTGAGGAATGTACCTTGAAACAACCTGGATAGTTTGAGTTCAAACAGTCATTGTATCAGTCTTTGAAGAAAAACCGCAATCCCAATTGTTTGGGGAGGTCTTGTGAACATGCACCGATCCAACTCGGTTATAGTGAAAGTGACTGTGCACTAAGGTGGCGTCCCACCTATTCAAGCAATTCTATTGCTTTACCTGGTAGATGTTACCTTGTCCTATGTCCGGGCTTTAGGAAAATGTGCTGTGGGTGCCGAGTCATCCGAGTATCTGCTCACAGAACTGTGTTTGTGGCTATTTCTTCCGGTGCTTGTACCGCTTGGTCACAGCTATTTAAACTTGGAGTCCAGGGGAACTACTGTACCAGCATGCCGGTATGAGGTGTTGGTCCAAAAGAATCTCTTATGCTGTTTGAAGACTTTTCTGGCAGGGTTTTCCAAGGCATCCACCTAGCCCTTCCCCAGGGGTGGAAGACATAGAATGCACTGATGCACAACCACTGATGAGGACATGGGAATACCACCTCAGCATGTTTCTGATGATGATGAAACACAGGTGCCAACTGCTGCGCCTTTCTGCAGTGTGCAGACCGAAAAGGAGGTCAGGGAGGAAGACTGGGTGGAAGACGATGCAGGGGACGATGAGGTCCTAGACCCCACATGGAATGAAGGTCGTGCCACTGACTTTCAGAGTTCGGAGGAAGAGGCAGTGGTAAGACCGAGCCAACAGTGTAGCAAAAGAGGGAGCAGGGTACAAAAGCATAGCAGCAGTCGCCAAAACAGTTCGCCTGCTACTGGCCACTGTCACCAGAGACCAAGCACACCAAAGGCAGTTTCAAGGAGTTCCTTGGCATGGCACTTCTTCACACAATGTGCTGACGACCAGACCCGAGTGGTTTGCACGCTGTGCCATCAGAGCCTGATGCGAGGCATTAACGTTCTGAACCTTAGCACAACCTGCATAACCAAGCATCTACATGTGAGACACGGGCTGCAGTGGAGTAAGCACCTTCAAAACAAAGAAAGGGCCCCTCCTGCTCCCTCTTCTGATGCTGCCTCGGCCTCTTCCTCTGCCTCTGGAGGAACGTTGGCACCTGCCGCCCAGCAAACAAAGGATGTGCCACCAACACCACCACCCCCGTCACCAAGCATTTCCACCATGTCGCACGGAAACCTTCAGCTCTCCATCTCACAAACCTTGGAGAGAAAGTGTAAATTCCCACCTAGCCACCCTCAATCCCTGGCCCTGAATGCCAGCATTTCTAAACTACTGGCCTTTGAAATGCTGTCGTTCAGGCTGGTGGAGACGGACAGCTTCAAACAGCTCATGACGCTTGCTGTCGCACAATACGTCGTTCCCAGCCGCCACTACTTCTCCAGGTGGAACTCCATCTTGCACATGCTGGAGAGACTGTGCGAGCAGCAGCAGGCAGGCCATAGTAGAGTTTCAGCTGCAGCACGCACGGGTGAGTCGCACTGCGGAACAGCACCACTTCACCACCAATAACTGGGCCTCCATGCAAGACCTGTGTGCCCTGTTGTGCTGTTTTGAGTACTCCACCAACATGGCCAGTGGCGTTGACGCCGTTATCAGCGTTACAATACCACTTCTATGTCTCCTTGAGAAAACACTTAGGGCGATGATGGAAGAGGATGTGGCCCAGGACGAGGAAGAGGAGGAGGAAGAAGTGTCATCTCTAGCACTTTTAGGCCAGTCTTTTAGTAGTGGCTCAGATGGAGTTTTTTTTTGCAACAGCAGAGGCCAGGTACAAATGTGGCCAGCCAGGGCCAACTACTGGAGGACGAGGAGGAGGAGGATGAGGAGGATGAGGATGAAGCATGTTCACAGCGGGGTGGCACCCAACGCAGCTTGAGCCCATCACTGGTGCGTGACTGGGGGGATACGGAGAACGCAGACGATGCGCCTCCCACAGCGGACAGCTTGTCCTTACCTCTGGGCAGCCTGGCACACATGAGCGGCTACATGCTACATACTGGGTGGCCAGCCTGCTGGATCCCCGTTACAAAGACAATGTGCCGTCCTTAATTCCCTCACTGGAGCGTGATCGGAAGATGCGCGACTACAGACGCACGCTGGTAGACGCACTCCTGAGAGCTTTCCTGACTGACACCGGGGGACAAGTTGAAGCACAAGGCGAAGGCAGGGGACGAGGAAGAGGTTGCCAATGCAGCTGTGTCAGTGCCAGCACCTCAGAAGGCAGGGTTAGCATGGCCGACATGTGGAAAAGCTTTGTCACCTTGCCGCAACAACCGGCCCCAACTGCTGATATGGAGCGTGTTAGCAGGGGGCCGCATTTGAACAACATAATGGAACAGTACCTGTGCACACGCCTACACGTACTGACTGATGGTTCTGCCCCATTCAACTTTTGGGTCTCCAAATTGTCCACATCGCCAGAGCTTGCCCTGTATGCCTTGGAGGTGCTGGCCTGCCCTGCAGCCAGTGTACTCTCTGAACGTATATTTAGCACGGCAGGAGGCGTCATTACAGACAGACGCAGCCGCCTGTCCACAGCCAACGTGGACAAGCTCACGTTCATTAAAATGAACCAGGCCTGGATCCCACAAGACTTGTCTGTACCTTGTGCAGAATAGACAGTTCTAACAGCCTCAACCATCCATCCTTGTACTCAAGTGCACTTATAAAAAAAGAAAAAAAAAGGAATATGTCCCAATATTTTGGGGAATACCCCTATGTAGAAATGCTAAATAACACACATCTGTGTTGGCTACCTATTTCTCCTTCGCCGCCGCTTCCATCTAGACCGCCACATGAGTCTATACAGCCACATCTACCCATTCACCTCCTCCTTAACCTCTTCCTCCTACATCATTCCTAATTTTTATTTTAATACATATATACAGTACAGACCAAAGGTTTGGACACACCTTCTCATTCAAAGAGTTTTCTTTATTTTCTTGACAATGAAAATTGTAGATTCACACTGAAGGCATCAAAACTATGAATGAACACATGTGGAATTATATACATAACAAAAAAGTGTGAAACAACTGAAAATATGTCATATTCTAGGTTCTTCAAAGTAGCCACCTTTTGCTTTGATTACTGCTTTGCACACTCTTGGCATTCTCTTGATGAGCTTCAAGAGGTAGTCACCTGAAATGGTCTTCCAATAGTCTTGAAGGAGTTCCCAGAGATGCTTAGCACTTGTTGGCCCTTTTGCCTTCACTCTGCGGTCCAGCTCACCCCATACCATCTTGATTGGGTTCAGGTCCTGTGACTGTGGAGGCCAGGTCATCTGGTGCAGTACCCCATCACTCTCCTTCATGGTCAAATAGCCCTTACACAGCCTAGAGGTGTGTTTGGGGTCATTGTCCTGTTGAAAAATAAATGATGGTCCAACTAAACGCAAACTGGATGGAATAGCATGCCTGGTTCAGTATGCCTTCAATTTTGAATAAATCCCCAACAGTGTCACCAGCAAAGCACCCTCACACCATCACACCTCCTCCTCCATGCTTCACGCTGGGAACCAGGCATGTAGAGTCCATCCGTTCACCTTTTCTGCGTCGCACAAAGACACGGTGGTTGGAACCAAAGATCTCAAATTTGGACTCATCAGACCAAAGCACAGATTTCCACTGGTCTAATGTCCATTCCTTGTGTTCTTTAGCCCAAACAAGCCTCTTCTGCTTGTTGCCTGTCCTTAGCAGTGGTTTCCTAGCAGATATTCTACCATGAAGGCCTGATTCACACAGTCTCCTCTTAACAGTTGTTCTAGAGATGTATCTGCTGCTAGAACTCTGTGTGGCATTGACCTGGTCTCTAATTTGAGCTGTTGTTAACCTTCGATTTCTGAGGCTGTTGACTCGGATGAACTTATCCTCCGCAGCATAGGTGACTCTGGGTCTTCTTTTCCTGGGGCGGTCCGCATGTGAGCCAGTTTCTTTGTAGTGCTTGATGGTTTTTGTGACTGTACTTGGGGACACTTTCAGTTTTCCCAATTTTTCGGACTGACTGACCTTAATTTCTTAAAGTAATGATGGCCATTCGTTTTTCTTTACTTACCTGCTTTTTTCTTGCCATAATACAAATTCTAACAGTCAATTCAGTAATACTATCAGCTGTGTATCCACCTGACTTCTCCACAACGCAACTGATGGTCCCAACCCCATTTATAAGGCAATAAATCCTAATTATTAAACCTGACAGGGCACACCTGTGAAGTGAAAACCATTTCAGGTGACTACCTCTTGAAGCTCATCAAGAGAATGTCAATAGTGAGCAAAGCAGTAATCAAAACAAAAGGTGGCTACTTTGAAGAACCTAGAATATGACATATTTTCAGTTGTTTCACACTTTTTTGTTATGTATATAATTCCACATGTGTTAATTCATAGTTTTGATGCCTTCAGTGTGAATCTACAATTTTTCATAGTCATGAAAATAAAGAAAACTCTTTGAATGAGAAGGTGTGTCCAAACTTTTGGTCTGTACTATATATATATATATATATATATATATTTTTTTTTTTTTGTTAAGGTCTTTTATGTGTTTTTAATTCATTTCCCTATCCACATTTGTTTGCCATGCTCTTAAGCACATTTTGCTGCCTTTTGCAGCCCTCTAGCTCTTTCCAGGGCTATTTTAGAGCCATTTTAGTGGCCAAAAGTTTGGGGCCCCATTGACTTCAATGGGGTTCGGGTCAAGTTCGGGTCCCGAACCCAAACTTTTTTTTTCAAGTTCGGTCGAACCTGAACATCCAGGTGTCCGCTCAACTCTACACATAACAAGTGAATATCAAGGATGTTCTTTTTTATGGTGAGACCTTGATAGAAAGTATGGCTCATCTTAGCTTGACCTACTGTAAACTAACTTTTCCATGGACAATGTTAAGTGATGCATTTATTTTTATAGCACCACAAAGGATCGCTAATCACCCAATATTCATGCCTTTTAAATTTTGGAAAAAATTGCAAATTCAAACTAGCATAGCTGGGACCCTCTCTCCTTTATACACAGCTGTTGGATTATTGTGAGTATATTTGCACCGATCTAGCATGCATCTACTGTAATTGTCACATTATTACTTAGAGCATGATGAATCACAATGTGTAATTTGTGTTTTTGCATAGCAAAATGAATTTGTGCACGTACTTTTCATTCATTAATGTATGCTTCAGAGTATTGTACTATACATGTCAGAATAAAATTGATTTATGAGTTGTATTACTTATTGACATTTTTCTACAGCAAACCATGTGGATAGAGGAAACATAATAATTATGCATGAAGTATATAAAATTCTAGTTACCCAAAGTGTGGCAAAACAAACCAATACTTGCTACATCTGTATAGAGATTATATTCCAGCAAATAATTAAGGAAAGCAGATGGTAGGCATTGTCATGAGAAATGCCTGAGGAACTAAATATGTGCCATTCAGCAAAAAAAATATGCTTTTGTAAATAAACTTGGCACTCTGCACCATCTTAATTTTCCAGCCACCAGACAATTGCTAAATTCAGCTATTCCCATTAAATACCTTTCCACTATAACATGAAACATATTTTAATAATTCAACATATAATAGCAATGTGGCTAATTAAAAAAAAAAAATTTCAGAAAAACTGAAATTGTCAGGTAATAATACTAAGATATTTAACTCATTAACTATCTGTCTGACCAGACCTGTTTATCACTTAATAACCAACTATATTATTTTTATAGGTTCCTCTGACACCACACTTAGTTGGCATGGTGCAGGAACTGCCTCTGTGCCCTCACCTGTCCTGAACTTGACTTTTGCTTTTACTACTCCTTCTACTAGCCAAGTAATTTTAGAAGCCAACTCTGCTGTGCTTTTCAGTGAGGAAGAACTTTGTGAGGACAGTCAGCAGTAAAAACCCAAGAGCAGAATATAGAATCAGTAATACAGTCCTAACCTTAGTATCTGAGGAAAGGGATTTCGGGGTCATTATTTCAGAAGACTTAAAGGTAGGCAGACAATGTCATAGAGCAGCAGGAAATGCTAGCAGAATGTTTGGGTGTATAGGGAGAGGCATTGCCAGTAGAAAGAGGGAGGTGCTCATGCCGCTCTACAGAGCACTAGTGAGACCTCATTTGGAGTATTGTGCGCAGTACTGAAGACCATATCTCTAGAAGAATATTGATACTTTGGAGAGAGTTCAGAGAAGAGCTACTAAACTAGTACATGGATTGCAGGATAAAACTTACCAGGAAAGATTAAAGGACCTTAACATGTATAGCTTGGAATAAGATGAGACAGAGGGGATATGATAGAAACTTTTAAGAAAAACTGCTGCAATATGACACAGTTTTAAATTAGAGGGGCAAAGGTTTAAAAGTAATATCAGGAAATATTACTTTACTGAGACAGTAGTGGATGTATGGAATAGACTTCCTGCAGAAGTAATAGCTGCAAATACAGTGAAGTAGTTTAAGCATGCATGGGATAGGCATAAGGCCATCCTTCATATAAGACAGGGCCAGAGGCTATTCATAGAATTTAGTATATTGGGCAGACTAGATGGGCAAAATGGTTATTATCTTCTATGTTTCTATGTTTCATGTAGTTACTTTTCCAAAAAGATGTACCAGCTCTTCACACAGTTATTGAGCAGAAGGTGGGCCAGTCGTTGGGCCTCTTGGTGTGTGGTAGAGTTCATGCCAGCGCTGACGTATGGAGTTGTTACTATGGTCAAAGACAATATAAGTCTTACGCAGTCTACTGGGTAAATGTCGTTCCAGCCCAGGCACACCGGCAACTTGGCCAGGTGATTGTTGTAATGCTGGTATTTCTGCACCAATGGCACAGTATCTAAAGGCATAGTTCACAATGGTCCTCCGTCATATCACCTATCCAAAGCTAGGCGTTGTCACGCAGTTCTGAACCTTGTCAGCTTAGCGGAAACGAGTCACACTGGGTAGATGCTGCTGGTGCCTTGTCAAAAAAGAAATTGAGCTGTCTGCTCGCCAACTGAAGACAGGAACTATGGTTACTGACAACAGGAAGAATATTTTGTCAATGTTGAATTAACAAAGGCTGACCCATGCGCCTTGCATGGCTCATGTCTTCAGTCTTGTTGTTACCTGGTTACTCAAGTCTTCTAATGAACTGCAAAAGAAGATAAAAATGTCCAGGAAACTGTGCATGCACAACAATCACTCTTACCATGCAAAACACACACTCCTTGAGCTGCAAAGGCAAAATGCCCTTTCCCAACATTTCCTGATATGCAACATTTCCAACCATTGGAAATCTGATTGATCAATTAACAATTTCCTAATGCTGCAAATGGATAAGTTTACTTCGAGTCTAACTTCCATATTAGCCAGTGACAGCTGATGTATGACATGTGCCATTTACTCAAGCCCTTTGAGAAGGCCACTTTTTTTGTCAGCCGGCAGAACTAAATGATGAATGATGTCATTCTACTACTTCACATCCTGGAGGGGATCCTGAGAATTATTACTAGAGAAGGGACAGAAGGCATGGCGCCTACATCTCACAGCCACCTGAGCCCTGGAAAGGATGAACTGGAAGAGAAGGATGAAGAGGATTAAGACAAGAAAGAGGACATAAAAGCCCAGGAATTGTAAGCACAACAAGGTGGTTTATCTGCCCAAGTGACAGGAGCAGGAGAAGCTGGAGGACTATGATGAAGATGATGCAGATGACCCCGACAGACCATAGCAGTATGTAGTGGAGAGTCCCATGCGCAAATGGCCAAATGCATACTAGTTTGTGTAGTGACAGTCACATTATCAGGGTTTGGCAGAGGGATGACTACTGGCTATCCACATTGTTAGATCCTCGATACCGGTCAAAAATAGGGGCATTTTTTAGAGCTTCTGAGAGGGATGCAAAAGTGGACTACTATGTGTTGTTACAATATATTATGACAAAAAAAATGATGAATGATGATGGCAGCATTCCTCAGTTTTTTTTTCAGAGATGAAGCTTTTTCTTATTATCAGGCCCAGATACAGCAAGGTTTATAGCTCTTACGATGAATGAACCAACTTATACCCAAAATTATGTTACCTCAATTCATTCATCTCAGTTCATGCCTCTCAGTCCATTCTCCTCAGTTCATTCAACATATCCTTTCATTCATTCCCCCATTCATTCTTTCTTATACCATTTTTACCCATTGAGTAACATGTGGAGGACATCTAATTGGCTAGGAAAAAAATTCAACCCCAATCATAAATCTATAAGTAGTGCTGATCGAGCACCCAAGTGCTTGGGTGCTCGAGAAGAACACTTTGGGATGCTCAGGTTCTCAGAAGAGCACCTGAGAACAATGAAAGTCAATGTAAGAACCAGAGCATTAAACCAGGCACCCACTGTTCTGAAAAAGCAGAGTATGTCTGGTTCATAGAAAAAGGTCAGAAATTGATGGAAACACCACTGAAATGGTTCAGGAACAGCATGGGGAGGATGTCTAGATGCATCTTGGACTCCCAGGTCGCTGCTGGGAACGATGTTGTCCGAGTAGTATGCCACTTTTACAGACTGACAATAATAAAATCAATTTTAGAGGAAAAATTGTTAGAAAACATTCTTTCTACACTTGTATATAACATGCAGGTGCTGCCAAAAATTACAAGGATTGTGGTACAATTGTTCAGGTAGTGGAACTCCTGTACTTATAAAGCCTATGCACTAAGTGAAAGGGCTGACAAAAATGACAAGGAACCGGTACTTCAATACAACCTTTATTACACATAAAGGGGGGCATCATATACACCCTTGAAAAATTATGATTGATGGCCTGCTGGTGATCCTCAAAAACATTAGGAGCAAGGGCCTGCTGGTGACTCTCTAAAACATTAGGGACGAGGGCCTGCTGCTTATGTGACCATCTAAAACATTAGGGGTGAGAGTCTGCTGCTGAGCTGACCATTTAAACAATTAGGGGTGAGGGTCTGCTGCTGATCTGACCTTCTAAAACATTAGGGGTGAGGGTCTGATGCTGAGCTGACCATCTAAAACATTAGGGGCAATGGCCTGCTGCTGATCTGACCATCAAAAAAATGAGCGGTGAGGGTCTGCTGCTTAGCTTACCCTCAAAAACATTAGGAGCGACGGCAGCCTACTAAGCATGTTGATATGATGGATGAGGAGGAAGAGGAGGAGGAGGAGAAGAAAAGGAAGATTGAAACATATATATTTTTGTGGTGGAAGGGGTGCATGGGAATACAGTGTATTCAATGCACCATGCCTTTATGTTCAGCCAATTTCCTTTGGTGGAGTAGAGAAATCAGGTGCAATCCAGGCCTTGTTCATTTTTTTAAGAGTCAACCTGTCAGCAGTTTCAGTTGACAGGAGGATGCACTTATCATTTATTATGCCCCCAGCAGCAATAAATACCCACTCTGACAAAACGCTGGCGGCAGGGCAGGCCAGCATCCCCAAGACGTAGGGAACCAGTTTGTGCCACGTGTCCAGCTTAGACACCCAATAGTTGTAAGGCACATAGGGGTCATTGAGGATACTGACACAGTCTTCTACGTACTCCTTCACTATCTTCCAAAACTTCTCTCCTCGTGACACTATGCCGCTCATCAGCATGTCATAAAACTGTCCCAGGCCTTAGAGAGTGTTGCCTTGCCTCTGTTGGAACTGCTGTGTGTTCCCCTCATCTCCCCTCCTCGGTTGCCCAAGGAACTATGCACTCTTTTTGCCTCGGTTGCCCGAGGAACTATGCAATTTTTCCACAAGGAACTTCTGGTATTACACAATTTTTTTTGTCCTCTCCACCACAGGAATGAGAGATGAGAAGTTCTCTTTGTAGCGGGGGTCAAAAAGGGCGAACAACCAGTAATCGGCGTTGGCCAAAATGCGTATAACGCGAGAGTCACGGAAAAGGCAGCTTAACATAAAGTCAGCCATGTGTGCCAGAGTACCAACAGACAAGACTTCGCTGTCCTCATCAGGAGGATGACTCTTAATCTCTTCATCCTCTTCCTCCGCTTCGGCCCGTCCACGCTGAACAGATGGAATAAATCTACTATCGGTACTACCCTCTGTTTTGGAGGCAACCTCCTCCTGCTCCTCCTCCTCTAAAATGTTTTAAGTCTCCTGGTAATGCTTTAGAGATGGTCGACCTGATGGAGCACTACAAGGCCACCAGAAATCTGCAGGGGGGTTCTTTTGGGAGGGGGCCAATCAAACCTTGGAAATCTCCACCCCAGACCCGGCGGCTGGTGCCAGCCAAACCCGTCCAGGATGTACCACCTACAGAACCAGCTCAGATGCCAACTATGGCTACCGCCACTCATTGTATGCCAGGAAGCTATGTGCCACAGGAACCTCCGAGACTATAGAGAATAGCCACTTGTGCCAGGTGGAAGTGGGGGACATTCTGGTGGTGGATTCATGGAGCCTGGCTTCCCTGGTAAAAGCTGCCCTGGTGCGGCTCGCCGAGTATCCTGGCATTGTGTGCATTCATGTAGACTTAAAGGACTATCCCACCGCCCTGGTCTCTCTATCAATGGTGGCCGGAAGGTGGACTCATGAGGTGGCCGTCGCCACAAAATTACAGTATGAACTAATAGTTGGGAGAGTCTTCCCCACTATGGTCGGATACAAAAGTTACCGAAACCCGTGAGACAGATGTAACCCTAGCAGAGTGACCCGGCTCAGGGGGGAGACCAGAACCCTGGGAACCTGAGTTCGAAGGGCCAGCGGTAGGGGTGAACACCACTTCGGTGGAAGAGGGGGAGACAACCCCGCTAAGTGTGATGGTGGGAGACATGGAGGATTTGCCACCGGGTCCTGAACTGGCAGACCTCAATGTCTCCGGGGATAATTTTGGTACTGCACAACACCGGGACCCAAGCCTATCCCAAACCTGGGAAAATGTATTAATAATAGATGGGGAACCACAGCAACTGATGGCAGAGTTAGTGTTTCCCCGTTTTCTGGTTCCGCAAAAGATGTATCGGGTAAACCAGCTGCGAGGTGAATCCATTGGACAGTTGGTGGTGCTCCAGGCTTATTGCAAACTCATGTTAGAGTTAGACCACCAGCATGTTCTTGGTGGTCATCTGGGAATGCAGAAAACACAGGACCGGATACTACAACGGTTTCACTGGCCCAGTGTGTTCAGAGAGGTAGAAGAATATTGTATGTCTTGCCCAACCTGCCAGATAATGAGCCCCCAGCCACATTTCTGTAGTCTCCTGGTACCCCTCCCGATTATCGAGGTCCCGTTCAAACGAATCGCTATGGGTCTCGAAGGCCCTGTACCGAAGTCTGCTAGAGAGCACCAACACATCTTGGTTGTCCTCGACTACGCCACTCGGTACCCAGAGGCGATGCCACTGCGTCATACTTCAGCCAAACTCATAGCTAAGGAGTTAATGGAGATGTTTTCTCATATGGGTCTGCCTAAGGAGGTTCTGACTGACCAAGGGATCCCGTTTATATCCATGGTCATGAGGGAACGCTGTAAGTTGCTCCACATAAAACAGCTACAGACGTCCGTGTATCATCTGTAAACGGATGGCTTGGTAGAAAGGTTTAATCAAACATTAAAAAATATGCTAAAAAGAGTGGTGTCTAAGGATGGGGGGGACTGGGACCTTCTTCTGCCCTATCTCATGTTTGCAGTGCGAGATGTTCCCCAGGCCACTACTCGGTTCTCGCCCTTCGAACTGCTATACTGCAGACACCATTGGATGTGGCCAAAGAGGCATGGGAACAATAACCCACACACAAAAGTGTTGTTGAGTACGCCACCCAGATGCAAGGATGGATAGAAACAGTTTTACCTCTGGTTAGGGAGCATATGGAGGCAGTTCAACAAGCCCAGACTAGGGTCTATAATCAGCAGGTGTGGGTCCTGAACTTTAACCCGGGTGATCGGGTATTGGTTTTGATACCAACCATAGACAGTAAGTTCCTATATAGGTGGCAGGGGCCCTAGGAGGTACTTGAAAAAATTAGAGAGGTAGATTACAAGGCATACCAGCCAGGGACGCGAAAGCCAGAGCAGGTGTACCATGTGAATCTGCTCAAACCATGGAAAGATAGGGAAACCTATACTGAAGACAGCCCGCGACCAGGGTTTCTAGGGGAAGGATTTTCAGCCCCTCTGCCTGAAGCAAGGGAAACAGCTGCCACAGTGAAAATTTCAGACAGCCTCTCCACTAAACAGGCTCAGGAAGCCATAGAGTTCATTAGTCAGAACACAGATGTGTTCTTGAACCTCCCTGGACGCATTTCTATAATCTGGCATGACATTATCACTGAGCCTCAGGCAAAAGTCTGGTTAAAACCGTACCGGGTACCCGAGACGACAAGCCATCTTGGAGGAAGTGCAGCCAATGCTGTGGCTAGACGTCATTGAGGAGTCCAAAAGTGAATGGGTCAGTCCAATAGTCTTAAAACCCAAGCCGGACGGGACATTACGGTTCTGTAACGATTTTCGCAAACTAAACGAAATCTCGAAGTTTGAAGCATATTCAATGCCTCGGGTGGATGAGCTTATTGAGAGGTTAGGCCAAGCTTGGTATTTTTATGTTTTGGACCTCACCGAAGAGTACTGGCAGGTACCCTTGAAGGAGGCTGCCTAAGAATAGACTGCCTTCATTACACCAGAAGGGCAATACTAATATAAGGTGTTACCCTTTGGTCTGCATGGCGCCCTTGCCACTTTTCAACGGCTCATGGACGTTGTACTGTACTTTGTCCACATCGTCGGTACGCTTCGACTTACCTGGATGATATTGTCATTCATAGAACCGACTGGGAAAGTCATCTAAAGGATGTAGTGGACTCCCTTAGGAAGACTGGACCGACTGCTAACCCCAAAAATGTACGCAAAAGTGTTAGAAGAGACCAAGTGCCTAGGGTATGTAATTGGGCGTGGAATTAGCAAACCTCAACTGAAAAAAATTGAGGCAATTCGGAATTGGCCCCGACCTTTCACTACTCAGCAAGTAAAGTCATTCCTGGGAGTGGTGGGATACTATATGAGGTTTGTCCCCCACTTTGCTACAGTCACCGCACCATTGACAGGCGTTTTGAAGAGACGCAAGTCAGTGACTATCCACTAGAATTAACAGGCAGAAAAGGCTTTCTCCGCTTTGAAGTCGGCCCTGTGTGGATCCCCGGTTTATATATATAAGGGTAACGGTAGATTATAAGGCCAACACATAACTCAACGTGATCAGGACAGACAGCAGCAGGTACATGGTAATGGTTGAGTCTAAGGCCTACACATAGCTCTGCCTAACTCAGCAGGAACAGACAGCAGCAGTTTCTTTGTTTGTAGCAGGAACAGACAGCAGAAGGGAAATAGTAATGCTGTAGGACAAGGTCAACATATAACTCATCAAGATCAGGACAGACATCAGCAGCAGATAACAGTAACCGTGGAGTATAAGGCCAACACATAACTCAACATGATCAGGACAGACAGCAGCAGCAGTCTCATGATAATGATCGAGCCTAAGGCCTACACATAGCCTAGCCTAACTCAGCATGAACAGAGCAACAGGTTCTTTGTTTGCAACAGGAATGTGTTCCCAGGAATGGGCCCCCACCAGACCTGGGCAACAACAAAAATAAACTTAGACACCTTGACAGCAGCAGGTTACTTGTTTGTAGCAGGAATGTGTTCCCAGGAAAGGGCCCCCAACAGACCTGGACTAAAGGCTTATTCTGCAGCATGGCCTGCAATCGATGATCTGGGCTGTGCACTGGAGGCAGCCGCCAATGACCCCACCAGCAGCCGGGGGACCGTGACTGAGTCATCACCGAGGGTAGGGGAACTGATCCCGGCGGCAGAGCAGGGGTCACTTCCACTCCCGGACCTAGGCAAGATGGTTTCTCACTGGCTTCTGTGCTCTGACGAGCAAAGGATGGCTGGGTTCTGCTGATAGCTGGAGCCCGGCGTGTGTGTGGCGCTGATCATGTATGCATTGTGCGAGCATCTGTAACCATGACTCTTCACAGATAAAACGAGGATGACAGAGCCGCTGCTAAACCTTCTGCTGCCCTCTGACTTGGAGTAATCAGCACACGGTACGGCAGGATGCATTACTGCAGTGTTCTTCTCTAGACTTGATGTGCCCAATTTAATGTTGCTACTAATGTTTATGCATTAAAATTATAATATTAGAAAATAAGAATATTGTGCAAAGTTAATTTATTTCAGTAATGCAACTTAAAGGTGAAACTAATATATGAGACAAACTAATTACATGCAAAGCAAGATATTTCAAGCCTTTATTTGTTATAATTTGCATGTTTATAGCTTACAGCTTATGAAACCCCAAAGTCTCAATTTTGAGGTACCCTTTGCTCAGGGGATATGGATTAATTAGCTGACTAGAGTGTGACACTTTGAGCCTAGAATATTGAACCTTTTTACAAAATTCTAATTTTAAGCTGCATTAATGAAATTCCTTTTAATTTGCATTACTGAAATGAATGAACTTTTGCACGATATTCAAATTTTACGAGTTTCACCTAACATAGTAACATAGTACATAAGGCCAAAAAAAGACATTTGTCCATCCAGTTCGGCCTGTCATCCTGCAAGTTGATCCAGAGGAAGGCAAAAAACCCCTGTGAGGTAGAAGCCAATTTTCCTCACTTTAGGGGAATAAAAATTCCTTCCCGACTCCAATCAGGCAATCAGAATAAATCCCTGGATCAACGATCTCTCTCTAGTAGCTATAGCCTGTAATATTATTACGCTCCAGAAATACATCCAGGCCCCTCTTGAATTCCTTTATTGTACTCACCATCACCACCTCCTCAGGCAGAGAGTTCCATAGTCTCACTGCTCTTACCGTAAAATCTTTTTCTATGTTTGTGTACAAACCTTCTTTCCTCCAGACGCAGAGGATGTCCCCTCGTCACAGTCACCGTCCTGGGAATGAATAGATGATGGGATAGATCTCTGTACTGACCCCTGATATATTTATACATATTAATTAGATCTCCTCTCAGTCGTCTTTTTTCTAAAGTGAATAACCCTAATTTTGATAATCTTTCAGGGTACTGTAGTTGCCCCATTCCAGTTATTACTTTAGTTGCCCTCCTCTGGACCCTCTCCAGCTCTGCTATGTCTGCTTTGTTCACTGGAGCCCAGAACTGTACACAGTACTCCATGTGTGGTCTGACTAATGATTAGTAAAGTGGGAGGACTATGTTCTCATCACGGCATCTATGCCCCTTTTGATGCAACCCATTATCTTATTGGCCTTGGCAGCAGCTGCCTGACACTATTTTTTGCAGCTTAGTTTGCTGTTTATTAAAATTCCTAGATCTTTTTCCATGTCAGTGTTACCGAGTATTTAAATAGAAGACTGGGCACACCTAGGATATCGGGACAGTCACTTTATTAATTGAATTTGATAATAATGTAATGTACAGTAAAATCATAAAATAGCAACCTTAAGTGCCACCTTAAATAAAATGATTAAGTTTTAAACAAGTAAATTATAATATTAAAAAACTCTCACCTGCGCAGGAATTATAAAATATACAAATTGTAGGTAAAAAATGGTGGCTCACAAGCAGAACAATAAGAACAGATGAAAAGGAAAATGTCCAGGTAGCAACAAAGTTCATAAATTAGACTCAAATTTCCTAAAACAGGCGGACGCAGTTCATTAATAATCACAGTAAGAGCAGCATTGATGTATCCACCTGTAGAGAATAAGAAAGTGCTATATCCAGTGCATAGTCCGAAATTAACTCCCAATTGTTCTGTGAAAGAGGGGTAATTTCTGGTACGTGTCTGTAACAATGGGACCTTCCCCGTCCCACTGGTGCTGGGACCCTTTAATCAGACTTTGAATATAGGCAACCGCTACATGTAGCGGTGAACAGTGGATAGTCTATGAACAGTCTGTGATCGTACTGCACAGCGGCAGGTACAGACTGTGGACAATCTGGGATCGTGCTTCAAGTGGCAAATACAAACGGTATTTCTGACCTGGCGGCGTCCCGCTTGCGGTCTATGTTATTGATATCAGCTTTCAAATGTTTGAATAGTCTTACCGGTATCGCCGATCCACGATCCTGTATAGTGATGTTTTCTTCCGTCCAGGAGAAACTTGCTCCGGTTCTCTCCTACAGTCTGGAGGGTGACGTGTCCTACAGCAATCAATGTTTGTTCCACGAGGGAATGTGGTGTGGTGCACTCACATGTGGTCGGGGGTCTGACCAGACGCGTTTCGGGGTGTGGGTATCCCCTTCCTCAGTGGTAAAAAACGTTTTTTACCACTGAGGAAGGGGATACCCCAACCCCGAAACGCGTCTGGTCAAACCCCCAACCACATGTGAGTGCACCACATCATCATTCAAGTAAGGACCATCACGGAAACCAAGGGAGAAACTACAGCTTGAGAGGTGAGATTAAGACGGTGTCCACGCTCAAGCAAGGTATCCCACGTGGAACAAACATTGATTGCTGTAGGACACGTCACCCTCCAGACTGTAGGAGAGAACCGGAGCAAGTTTCTCCTGGACGGAAGAAAACATCACTATACAGGATCGTAGATTGGCGATACCGGTAAGACTATTCAAACATTTGAAAGCTGATATCAATAATTTATTTCTAACATAGACCGCAAGCGGGACGCCGCCAGGTCAGAAATACCGTTTGTATTTGCCGCTTGAAGCACGATCCCAGATTGTCCACAGTCTGTACCTGCCGCTGTGCAGTACGATCACAGACTGTTCATAGGCTATCCACTGTGCACCGCTACATGTAGCGGTTGCCTATATTCAAAGTCTGATTAAAGGGTCCCAGCACCAGTGGGACGGGGAAGGTCCCATTGTTACAGACACGTACCAGAAATTACCCCTCTTTCACAGAACAATTGGGAGTTAATTTCGGACTATGCACTGGATATAGCACTTTCTTATTCTCTACAGGTGGATACATCAACGCTGCTCTTACTGTGATTATTAATGAACTGCGTCCGCCTGTTTTAGGAAATTTGAGTCTAATTTATGAACTTTGTTGCTACCTGGACATTTTCCTTTTCATCTGTTCTTATTGTTCTGCTTGTGAGCCACCATTTTTTACCTACAATTTGTATATTTTATAATTCCTGCTCAGGTGCGAGTTTTTTAATATTATAATTCACTTGTTTAAAACTTAATCATTTTATTTAAGGTGGCACTTAAGGTTGCTATTTTATGATTTTACTGTACATTACATTATTATCAAATTCAATTAATAAAGTGACTGTCCCTATATCCTAGGTGTGCCCAGTCTTCTATTTAAATATTTGTTTTGTTCCATTTCACAGTGGGGTGACACTGTGGGACTGTGAGCACCCTTTTTTGGAGGATCAACACCTCTGTGCATCCTATTCACTATCAGTGTTACCGAGTGTTTTACCATTTAATAAGTACGGGTGACTTGCATTATTCCTTTCCATGTGCATAACTTTACATTTGTCAGTGTTAAACCTCATCTGCCACTTATCTGCCCAAGCCTCCAATCTATCCAGATCGCTCTGTAGTAGTATACTGTCCTCATCAGTGTTAATTACTTTACACAGTTTAGTGTCATCTGCGAAAATTGATTCTTTACTATGCAAGCCTTCTACAAGATCATTAATAAATATATTGAAGAGAATAGGGCCCAATACTGACCCGAGGTACTCCACTAGTGACAGTGACCCAATCTGAGTATTTACCATTAATAACCACCCTCTGTTTTCTATCATTGAGCCAGTTACTTACCCACTTACAGACGTTTTCTCCCAGTCCGAGCATTCTCATTTTATATACTAACCTTTTATGTGGTACAGTGTCAAATGCTTTGGAGAAGTCTAGATACACGACATCCATTGATTCGCCGCTGTCAAGTCTAGAACTTACCTCCTCATAGAAACTGATTAAATTTGTTTGACATGACCGATCCCTCACGAAGCCATGCTGATATGGCGTTATTTGCTTATTTCCGTTAAGGTGCTCTAACATAGCATCTCTCAGAAAACCTTCAAACAGTTTACCCACAACAGATGTTAAACTTACCGGCCTATAGTTTCCAGGCTCTGTTTTTGGACCCTTTTTGAATGTTGGCACCACATTTGCCATGCACCAATCCTGTGGGACATTCCCTGTCAATATAGAATCTGCAAATATTAGAAATTAGGCTCTGGCTATGACATTACTTAATTCCCTTAGGATACGGGGGTATATGCCATCCGGTCCTGGCGATTTGTCTATTTTAATCTTTTTAAGTCGCTGTTGCACTTCTTCCTGGGTTAGACAGGACACTTTTAATGGGGAATTTATTTCAACATTCAGCATGTCATCTGACAGTTTATTTTCCTCAGTGAATACATTGGAGAAAAAAATATTTAACAGCTTTGCTTTCTCCTCGTCGCTCTCTGCGACTCCCCCCTCATTACTCTTTAATGGGCTGACACCTTCAGATTTATACTTTTTAACATTTATATAATTGAAGAACATTTTAGGGTTAGTTTTACTCTCTTTGGCAATTAATCTCTCGGTCTCTAGTTTGGCCGCTTTTATTTGTTTTTTACATGTTCTATTTTTTTCCTTATAGTTTTTCAGTGCTTCCGTGCTACCTTCCTGTTTTAGTGTTTTATATGCTTTCTTTTTGTCATTTATTGCTTTCTTTACAGTTCTGTTTATCCACATTGGTTTCTTTTTGTTCCTTAACCTTTTATTCCCATACGGTATGTACCTCTCACAATGAGATTTTAGAATGCTTTTAAAGATATCCCATTTTGTGGCTGTATTTTTATTTGTGACGACTTTATCCCATTTAGTTAGGCCTATGGCCTCTCTTAGTTGGCTAAATTTAGCTTTTTTGAAGTTTGGTATTTTTGTTCCTCCCTGTAGAAACGCTCTTTTGAATGATAATTGGAAGGTTATTACTTTGTGGTCACTATTTCCCAGGTGTCCCCCAACCTGCACGTCTGTTGTTCTGTCAGGCCTATTGGTTAATACTAAGTCCAGTATGGCCGTCCCTCTAGTCGGGTCCTGAACCAGTTGGGAGAGGTAATTGTATTTGGTTCTTGCCAAGAACCTGTTTCCTTTATGAGATATACAAGTTTCAGTTTCGCAGTCTATATCTGGGTAGTTGAAGTGCCCCATAATAACCACCTCATTATGATTTGCCGCCTCGTCTATCTTGTTTAGTAGTAGATTTTCTGTGGACTCTGGTATGTTAGGTGGTTTATAGTAAACTCCTATTAGTAATTTATTATTGTTTTTAGCGCCATGTATCTCTACCCACAGTGACTCCACATGTTCATGTCCCTCACTTATATCTTCCCGGAGTGTGGGCTTTAGACAGGACTTTACATAAAGGCAGACCCCTCCCCCTCTCCGGTTTTGACGATCCTTTCTAAACAGTCTGTAACCCTGTACATTAACTGCCCAGTCATAGCTATCATCCAGCCATGTCTCAGTTATTCCCACTATGTCATAGTCCTCCTCACACATCACTAATTCCAGTTCACCAGTTTTATTAGTCAGGCTTCTGGCATTAGTATACATACATTTGAGAGGTTTATGTATATTTTTTACTCTACACTTTTCCTTCTGAACTGTCCTAGTCCCTCCTTCCGTTCCTCCCCCAGTCTCACTACCTTGCCCCCGGTCTCTATCTGCACTATCTTCCCATTCTATAACATAATTACCCTCCCCCCAGTCCCTAGTTTAAACACTCTTCCAACCTTCTAGCCATCTTCTTCCCCAACACAGCTGCCCCTTCCCCATTGAGGTGCAGCCCGTCCCTACGATAGAGCCTGTAGCCGATAGAGAAGTCGGCCCAGTTCTCCAGGAACCCAAACCCCTCCTTCCTACACCAGTTTTTGAGCCACTTGTTAATTTCCCTAATCTCCTGCTGCCTCTCTTGTGTGGCCCGTGGTACAGGTAGTATTTAGGAAAATACTACCTTTGAGGTCCTTGCCCTCAGCTTTTGACCTAAATCCCTGAAATAATTTTTAAGGACTCTCCACCTACCCCTAACTTTGTCATTGGTTCCGATATGGACCATGACCGCTGAATCTTTTCCAGCCCCTCCCAGTAATCTGTCAACCCGATCCGTGATGTGTCGAACTCTAGCGCCAGGAAGACAGCACACTGTTCGGCGATCACGGTCTTTGTGACAGATTTACCTATCTGTTCCCCTAATAATTGAGTCTCCCTCAATGATTAATGAAATTCCTTTTAATTTGCATTACTGAAATGAATGAACTTTCGCACGATATTCAAATTTTACGAGTTTCACCTATAAAATATATATATATATATATATATATATATATATATATCCTCACCTAAAGAATTATTAGGAACACCATACTAATACGGTGTTGGACCCCCTTTTGCCTTCAGAACTGCTTTAATTCTACGTGGCATTGATTCAACAAGGTGCTGATAGCATTCTTTAGAGATGTTTGCCCATATTGATAGGATAGCATCTTGCAGTAGATGGAGATTTGAGTGATGCACATCCAGGGCACGAAGCTCCCGTTCCACCACATCCCAAAAATGCTCTATTGGGTTGAGATCTGGTGACTGTGGGGGCAATTTTAGTGCAGTGAACTCATTGTCATGTTCAAGAAACCAATTTGAAATGATTCGAGCTTTGTGACATGGTGCATTATCCTGCTGGAAGTAGCCATCAGAGGATGGGTACATGGAGGTCATGAAGGGATGGACATGGTCAGAAACAATGCTCAGGTAGCCTGTGGCATTTAAACGATGGCCAATTGGCACTAAGGGGACTAAAGTGTGCCCAGAAAACATCCCCCAGACCATTACACCACCACCAGCCTGCACAGTGGTAACAAGGCATGATTGATACATGTTCTCATTCTGTTTACGCCAAATTCGGACTCTACCATTTCAATGTCTCAACAGGAATCAAGACTCATCAGACCAGGCAACATTTTTCCAGTCTTCAGCAGTCCAATTTTGGTGAGCTTGTGCAAATTGTAGCCTATTTTTCCTATTTGCAGTGGAGATGAGTGGTACCTGGTGGGGTCTTCTGCTGTTGTAGCCCATCTGCCTCAAGGTTGGGCGTGTTGTGGCTTCACAAATGCTTTGCTGCATACCTCGGTTGTAACGAGTGGTTATTTCAGTCAACGTTGCTCTTCTATCAGCTTGGATCAGTCGGCCCAATCTCCTCTGACCTCTAGCATCAACAAGGCATTTTCGCCCACAGGACTGCCGCATACTGGATGTTTTTCACTTTTCACACCATTCTTTGTAAACCCTAGAAATGGTTGTGCGTGAAAATCCCAGTAACTGAGCAGATTGTGAAATACTCAGACAGGCCCGTCTGGCACCAACAACCATGCCACGCTCAAAATTGCTTAAATCACCTTTCTTTCCCATTCTGACATTCAGTTTGGAGTTCAGGAGATTGTCTTGACCAGGACCACAACCCTACATGCATTGAAGCAACTGCCATGTGATTGGTTGACTAGATAATCGCATTAATGAGAAATAGAACAGGTGTTCCTAATAATTCTTTAGGTGAGTGTATATATATATATATATATATATATATATATATATATATATAATTATTTGAACAATTAGTTAAATTAATGAATAAATAAATAAGAGATTTAATACATTTATGAAAAAAAAGATAAAAAAGATGAAAGATTAAAAAAAAATAAGAAATTGGTCGCCAAAAAAATATGTAAATAAATTCAACATTAGAGGAATATATAAATAAAGTCAGCAATAAATAAATACATAAATAAATTCATCAATAAATACATAAATAAATTCATCAATACAGAAACATATAAAGTTATTAATGAATAAATAAATAAATATATTTAAAAAATTCATCCATAAAAAAATATTTACATAAATAAAATCATCAATAAATACATAAATACATTTATCAATATGGAAATATATAAATAAAGTTATCAATAAATAAATAAATATTAAAAATGTAAAATCATTAAGAAATATATACAGAAGTTAAAAAAAAAAAAAAAGTTTGGGAGGGAGAGCCAAGCAGAGGGATTCGCAAGGGACCCTTCAGCACCCGGAACCGACGGCAGGGGCCAAAAAGTCGCTGTAGATCCAGGACTCCAGGACTGTCCACGGAGTCAGCCACATGCTGAGTGAGATGGACGGGGAGAACTGGAGAGTGAGGCTGAGGGTTTGCCTGCTCCAGCCGGAGGGGCAGACAGGCCCTTAGATTTTGCATACGGGCTTCCCTCCGGCTGGCTGGGATGAACTGCTATTGTTTCCCCTTGCAGCGAGGGTCTAAAAGGAAGGCCAACCAAAACTCATCCCTCTCCATAATTCTCCCCTTATCCGGGGGTCCCTCCTGAGGCATCGCAGCATAAGGGCAGCCATGGGGAAGAGTACAGCCCGCTGTGACTCTTCTCGCCTGTGACATCTTGGTCCTCCTGCTGCTGCTGTTGCCTGTTGGAGCCGCCCCATCCCCGGACTAACGGTGCCCCCCCCCCGCACCGGCTCTTCCTTCTGACCAGACTCCTGGATTTCTGCAAACTCCTCAACAAATTCTTTCTCCTCCTCGTCCTGTTCCTGGTCTTGGTGGAGCATTATTGCCTCTTCTTGCTGCACCAAGGCACTCTCCCCAACCTCGAGCAGGTGATCTAGTGTCCTGTCCAAAAGGAGTACTATGTGGAGCATGTCATTGAGGCTGACATGCTCCCCGCTGACCATCTTGAATGGGGCCAACATGTGGCAGACCTGATCTGCCCCTACTCCGCATTGGCGATGTAGGGGAGTGGGTGTGATGGCCCGGATGTGCCTTGGTCACTGTCTGTCGCTGCCCCCACAACCTCTCCAGCATGTGGAGGGTGGAGTTCCACCGCATCACGCAGTATGTGAGGTGGCAGACTGTTGTCCTGCTGCAGTTTGGACAGGGACACGGTGGCGGTTGGGGAGCGTCGGAAGTGACTAGCAATTCTACATACCCTTGGCACGATGTCGCTCGACCTTGGGTATGTGCGTAGGAACTTCTGTACCACAAGGTTGAGGACATGTGTCATGCAGGGCATGTGTGTAAGACTGCCAGCATGGGGGGCGCCGAGGAGGTTGCTGCCATTGTCACAGACAACCATACCTGCTTGGAGCCTTCGGGGTGTCAGCCACTTGTGGACCTGAGCCTGGAGTGTGGCCAGCACATCAGATCCAGTGTGTCTCCGTTCCCCTAAGCTCACAAGCTGGAGCATGGCCTGGCAGTGGACGTGCCCCATACTTGCATAGCTTGCTGGAGGTCTCAGCAGCAATGGAGACTGTTGCTTAAGGGAGAGCAGCAGTTTTCTCCTGGACACCCTGGGGCGGCACCACAAATTGAAATGCTGCCACATCTGATGATTCCTCCCCGGTGCCTAGGAGGGACACCCAATGGGCTGTAAAGCTTATGCATCGTCCCTGCCCATGTCTGCTGGTCCAGGCATCCATTCTCAAATGTACTCTGTCACTGACAGCGTGATCCAGTGACAGGAATACATTCTTGAGAATCAAAATGCAGCGGTGGCTCACCCTCTTCCTATACGGATAAGGTGCACACCCCCTGGTCCCACCCTTAGGACCAAATGTAAAGAATTGTCTAGAAAAAAACCAGGTGTGGGGGGGCACACTTCAAAGGACAACACTCTAAGGGATGGTAATAATACAATTTAATAAAATTTAAATTAAGAATATACCCCTAAAACATACATAAAATGTGGTACATCATTAAATATGTCCCAATCAATTATAATGCACACTCAATTCGCAGAATGGCTCTGTAAAGCAATGTATACTGTTATCCACAATCGGCAATGCTATCCAAATAGTTGATAGCTAAAGTCCAGCAACTTCAAGCTTAAGGTGATAGTGTCCCGCAAGTAGGTAGGGCAGATATATATGTTCACATCCACTGACGGCCGAACTAATAATCGGCCTGTTTGTTCCAGTGCACTCTCAATCTAATGCCCACACTTAGGAGCTGACAGTCAAGAACTTGAAAATGCTGTTATAAGGTAAAGTATGTGCTCCAAACCGAGCCCGGTCTTACCCTTCACCGCTGTTGTAGCGTTGTTCCAGGAGGCCGCACACCCGCAGCGTCCCACGTGGTGTGCTGCTGCCTGTACGCGGCGTCCCACGTGACCTGGTTTCCAAGGGGACCGGATGCAAGCTCGTGTGACGTGTAACTTGTGCGTCAGCATCCACTCTGTGCTCTTAATTACGTAACTCTTTCTTTTCTTTGCCGGCTTTCTCGCTTTTTCTTTGCTCCTGTGTAGATCAACGCTTACTCTAGACACCGCCAGACGCGTTTCAGGGTCTCAAGCCCCTTCCTCAGTGGCCTACTGGGTAAGCGGATCTTTACTCTTTATAAAGGGTTAGCTCCACCCTCATTCCTCCATATTGTTTCTGCTTTTACTACTTTGTGGGGTGGATTTGCTTTCCATGAACCGGACTGTCAACCTGATGTGCCTTTTTTGATCATACATCTTATTTAAAATACTTTAAAACAATAAATACAAATACCCCATATGTATAAAATTGATATCGGAGAAGGCTACAAGGTCTCACACAAAAAACGCATGAAAAACGCATCAAAACCGCATCGCGTTTTCCATGCGTTTTTTCTTAAAATGTACTTTTCCCTTATCGGTAACCTCAATTTTGCCTTCATATGTTGGGGTGACCAGCGAATTCATAGCTGGGACAGTACATTTGCCTTTCCTTCAAAGGTTGAAGTTTCCTTAACTTTATGTAATCGAGGCGGATACTACTTATCTCTATGTAGTTAGGAGAGGCCGTCCTGCGGGGAGGGGAAATCACAGTGTCGGTAAAACGGCCAGACTACGATCTCCCATCTCCACAGGACAACCCTCACAAAAACCCAAAGACCTCCAGCTCAGCATTGAGGCCTCTAGGGATGATGGTGTCACATTCGAAGATCCTTCTGGATTCTTGTCGTGACATGTGTGCAATATGGTTTCCCCCTCTCCAGGCTTTTTTGACTTTTTCAATTGCCACAAATTTTAAACTTGTGGGATCACAGTTATGTATTAATTTGAAATGTTTAGATAGAGAGTGCGTATCCAGGCCTTTTTTTGATATTTGCCACATGCTCTGCCACTCTCTTTTTCAGCGTTCTTTTGGTTCTGCCTATATACTGCTTCCTGCATCCACATTGTAGCAGATAAATAACATCTGTGGAATCGCAGGTTAGGCATTCCTGTATCTCCAAACTGAACGTATTAACTGTGGATACCACTTTCGTGGTCTTTTTTGGGAAACTGGTGATTTTACAATTGGAACACCTGCCGCATTTAAAGAATCCATTTACTGCTAACCAATTATCTTTTGCTTTTTTATGGCTTTCCTTCCTCAATTGCACTGTCGGGGCTATCTTCCCGGCCAGGTTATTTGCCCTAGTGTACGTGATTTTGGGAACTTCACTTAAAAGGGGGCCAACCCACTTATCATTTAATTAATTATTACTATATTACTATTAAATGATAAGTGGGTTGGCCCCCTTTTAAGTGAAGTTCCCAAAATCACGTACACTAGGGCAAATAACCTGGCCGGGAAGATAGCCCCGACAGTGCAATTGAGGAAGGAAAGCCATAAAAAAGCAAAAGATAATTGGTTAGCAGTAAATGGATTCTTTAAATGCGGCAGGTGTTCCAATTGTAAAATCACCAGTTTCCCAAAAAAGACCACGAAAGTGGTATCCACAGTTATTACGTTCAGTTTGGAGATACAGGAATGCCTAACCTGCGATTCCACAGATGTTATTTATCTGCTACAATGTGGATGCAGGAAGCAGTATATAGGCAGAACCAAAAGAACGCTGAAAAAGAGAGTGGCAGAGCATGTGGCAAATATCAAAAAAGGCCTGGATACGCACTCTCTATCTAAACATTTCAAATTAATACATAACTGTGATCCCACAAGTTTAAAATTTGTGGCAATTGAAAAAGTCAAAAAAGCCTGGAGAGGGGGAAACCATATTGCACACATGTCACGACAAGAATCCAGAAGGATCTTCGAATGTGACACCATCATCCCTAGAGGCCTCAATGCTGAGCTGGAGGTCTTTGGGTTTTTGTGAGGGTTGTCCTGTGGAGATGGGAGATCGTAGTCTGGCCGTTTTACAGACACTGTGATTTCCCCTCCCCGCAGGACGGCCTCTCCTAACTACATAGAGATAAGTAGTATCCGCCTCGATTACATAAAGTTAAGGAAACTTCAACCTTTGAAGGAAAGGCAAATGTACTGTCCCAGCTATGAATTCGCTGGTCACCCCAACATATGAAGGCAAAATTGAGGTTACCGATAAGGGAAAAGTACATTTTAAGAAAAAACGCATGGAAAACGCGATGCGGTTTTGATGCGTTTTTCATGCGTTTTTTGTGTGAGACCTTGTAGCCTTCTCCGATATCAATTTTATACATATGGGGTATTTGTATTTATTGTTTTAAAGTATTTTAAATAAGATGTATGATCAAAAAAGGCACATCAGGTTGACAGTCCGGTTCATGGAAAGCAAATCCACCCCACAAAGTAGTAAAAGCAGAAACAATATGGAGGAATGAGGGTGGAGCTAACCCTTTATAAAGAGTAAAGATCCGCTTACCCAGTAGGCCACTGAGGAAGGGGCTTGAGACCCCGAAACGCGTCTGGCGGTGTCTAGAGTAAGCGTTGATCTACACAGGAGCAAAGAAAAAGCGAGAAAGCCGGCAAAGAAAAGAAAGAGTTACGTAATTAAGAGCACAGAGTGGATGCTGGCGCACAAGTTACACGTCACACGAGCTTGCATCCGGTCCCCTTGGAAACCAGGTCACGTGGGACGCCGCGTACAGGCAGCAGCACACCACGTAGGACGCTGCGGGTGTGCGGCCTCCTGGAACAACGCTACAACAGCGGTGAAGGGTAAGACCGGGCTCGGTTTGGAGCACATACTTTACCTTATAACAGCATTTTCAAGTTCTTGACTGTCAGCTCCTAAGTGTGGGCATTAGATTGAGAGTGCACTGGAACAAACAGGCCGATTATTAGTTCGGCCGTCAGTAGATGTGACCATATATATCTGCCCTACCTACTTGCGGGACACTATCACCTTAAGCTTGAAGTTGCTGGACTTTAGCTATCAACTATTTGGATAGCATTGCCGATTGTGGATAACAGTATACATTGCTTTACAGAGCCATTCTGCGAATTGAGTGTGCATTATAATTGATTGGGACATATTTAATGATGTACCACATTTTATGTATGTTTTAGGGGTATATTCTTAATTTAAATTTTATTAAATTGTATTATTACCATCCCTTAGAGTGTTGTCCTTTGAGGAATACATTCTGCTGGTGTAGGGCAGGGAAGCCGGTCCTGGCAAAGAAATGGTGGCTGGGGACAAGCCATCTGGGTTGTGCCTGCTCCAACATCTGCCGGAATGGATTGCAGTCCACAATATTGAAGGGCAGCAGATTTTGGGCGATAACCCTTGCCAGGAGCCCATTGAGTGAACAAGTCAGTCCCCAGGGGCATAGGGGGCGGTGCGTTTAAATGCGGCAGTGGAGGCAATAGAGGAGGGTGCAGAGGAGTCAGAGGTCTGACTCCCGTTACCAGTACCTCTAGGAGAGGGAGTTCGGGAGTGGGAATGCATTGTTTGAAGGGGTTTGGGTGGTTCCAAGACAGTGGTTGCAAGACTGCTGCTGGCGCTGCTACGACCACACTGCATCTGTTTCCACTCCCGCCAATGGTTGACTCTCAGATGATGAGTAAGGGCAGAGGAACACAGCCGATCAACAGACCTCCCTCTCCTCACCTTGGCATGGCATAGCTGACAGATGGCAATTGTCACAGGGTAAAGTAAGCCCAAACGGGCAACTTATGCACCAACCTCCTGTCAGATGGGGTGGTGCTGGCTTTCGACTGTTCAGGCTCGATGCGCACAGGTGGAGTCTACACCTGCTGCTGCTGCCGCCTCCTGCTGCCGTTACCAGTGGAGCCCCTGCCCCTGGGCTCCCTGGTTACCTGGATTACCGTTTTATCGGGTGCCTACCTTCCTCATCAGTGCTGCTGTCACCTGACAAGGGAGGTGGCACCCATTAAAAATCACCCTCCTCTTCATCGCCTGTAATGTCAGACCCAAGCTCGACCAGTGGTTGACTGAGGGGAACAGCAGACGTGGAGCCCCTGACCTGGCTCTGCTGTCCCCTCACTGACGCCTGGGTCTGACTAGGTGTGGGGGTTCTGTGGCTTAAACCACCCGCAACAGTTGGAAGGGATGTCACTGGGGTACTGGGGTATCACCTCCACCTCCTCCTCCATCCCTTCCAAAAGGTTTTTACCATCCAGACCAAACTCTAGCTCATTCTCCTGTATTACCACCCCCAAGATGTCCCTCTCACTGTCGCTGCTAAACAGCATCAGGGTCGATTCTTGGGGCCTGGTCCTGCAGGAGGTGGAGAGCTGCTGCTGCTCAGAGCTGGGGCAGAGGACTCGGTCGCCACTGGTTTGAGTCACGAATGACACCACTGCCTCGACGTCCTGAGATGAAATGGGGCGGCTGCCACGCCCCAAAAATCCTGGGTCAGGCGGATGCCCCTGCCACTTGCGCCCGCCCCCTCCGTGGGTAAATGAGCCACCGCGTGTTAGCATAGGTCCAGCACTGGAACCAACTGTCCTACCACGACCACGGCTGCCGGAACGACCATAGCCACTCATGATTTTGACTAATAATTTACAATAAACCAAAACATATTTAAACAACACAAATAAAAATAGAGAAAGAAAATAATGAGGGCGTTTGGGCAAACTTTATTGGGTTGGGGACAGGGGGGGAAACCTTAAATAAAATAGACACAAAACACTCAATCACAAGCAAATTGTTTTTTGTTTTTTTAATGATAAAACACGCAGACAATAATCTCTCCCTAGTACAAGAAACCCTAAAACAGTAACACAAAAAAAACTTTTGTTTTTCTTGTTTTTTTTCACAGAAAAAAGACACAGACAATAATCCCTCACTAACAAACTAAACCCTAAAACTGTTACTCTAAAACACAGGCAAATACTTTTTTTTAATTGTTTTTTTATACAAAAAACACAGACAATAATCCCTCCCTAACAAACGAAACCCTAAAACTGTTACACTAAGGACTTATGCACACGGCCGTTGTTTTGGTCCGCATCCGAGCCGCAGTTTTGGCGGCTCGGATGCGGACTATTCAATTCAATGGGGCCGCAAAAGATGCAGACAGCACTCCGTGTGCTGTCCGCATCCGTTCCTCCATTCCGTGGTCCGCAAAAAAAAAAACTGTCCTATTTTTGTCTGCGTTTTGCGGACAATAGGCAGTTATATTAATGGCTGTCCGTGCCGTTCCGCAAATTGGTCATGTGCATGAGGCCTAAAACACAGGCAAAGACTTTTTTTTTTTTCCACAGACAAAAGAGTCAGACAATATTCCCTCCCTAAAAAAAACTAAACCCTAAAACTAAAACATAGGCAAATATTTTTTATTTTATTTTTTTTCACAGACAAAAGACGCAGACAATCCTAGCACACAGAAACTTAAAACACAGCAAAATACTTTTTTTTCACAGACTGAACAGACAGCAAAAGGCTACACTATATCTCTATCTAACCTACACTACACCCTGCACTAAAGCCTATCAGCTACACTATTAACTAACTAACTAGTGTAACTAACCTCCAACTAACTATCTGGATTATATATATGACTGAGCTAACTAACTAATGTACCTAACACCCTACACTGGAACCTATCAGCTACACTAACTAACCTACTATCTACCACTAACTATCTGGATTATATACAGTACAGACCAAAAGTTTGGACACACCTTCTCATTCAAAGAGTTTTCTTTATTTTCATGACTATGAATTAACACATGTGGAATTATATACATAACAAAAAAGTGTGAAACAACTGAAAATATGTAATATTCTAGGTTCTTCAAAGTAGCCACCTTTTGCTTTGATTACTGCTTTGCACACTCTTGGCATTCTCTTGAACTTCAAGAGGTAGTCACCTGAAATGGTCTTCCAACAGTCTTGGAGGAGTTCCCAGAGATGCTTAGCACTTGCTGGCCCTTTTGCCTTCACTCTGCGGTCCAGCTCACCCCAAACCATCTCGATTGGGTTCAGGTCCGGTTACTGTGGAAGCCAGGTCATCTGGCGCAGCACCCCATCACTCTCCTTCATGGTCAAATAGCCCTTACACAGCCTGGAGGTGTGTTTGGGGTCATTGTCCTGTTGAAAAATAAATGATGGTCCAACTAAACGCAAACCGGATGGAATAGCATGCCGCTGCAAGATGCTGTGGTAGCCATGCTGGTTCAGTATGCCTTCAATTTTGAATAAATCCCCAACAGTGTCACCAGAAAAGCACCCCCACACCATAACGCCTCCTCCTCCATGCTTCACGGTGGGAACAAGGCATGCAGAGTCCATCCATTCACCTTTTCTGCGTCGCACAAAGACACGGTGGTTGGAACCAAAGATCTCAAATTTGGACTCATCAGACCAAAACACAGATTTCCACTGGTCTAATGTCCATTCCTTGTGTTTATTAGCCCAAACAAGTCTCTTCTGCTTGTTGCCTGTGGTTTCCTAGCAGATATTCTACCATGAAGGCCTGATTCACACAGTCTCCTCTTAACAGTTGTTCTAGAGATGTGTCTGCTTCTAGAACTCTGTGTGGCATTGACCTGGTCTCTAATCTGAGCTGCTGTTAACCTGCAATTTCTGGTGACCCGGATGAACTTATCCTCCGCAGCAGAGGTGTCTTGGTCTTCATTTCCTGGGGCGGTCCGCATGTGAGCCGGTTTCTTTGTAGCGCTTGATGGTTTTTGTGACTGCACTTGGGGACACTTTCAAAGTTTTCCCAATTTTTCGGACTGACTGACCTTAATTTCTTAAAGTAATGATGGCCACTCATTTTTCTTTACTTAGCTGCTTTTTTCTTGCCATAATACAAATTCTAACAGTCTATTCAGTAGGACTATCAGCTGTGTATCCACCTGACTTCAACTGATGGTCCCAACCCCATTTATAAGGCAAGAAATCCCACTTATTAAACCTGACAAGGCACACCTGTGAAGTGAAAACCATTTCAGGTGATTACCTCTTGAAGCTCATCAAGAGAATGCCAAGAGCTGTAATCAAAGCAGTATTCAAAGCAGTAATCAAAGCAAAAGGTGGCTACTTTGAAGGAAATGTTTGAAATAACTTCTTTATTACCTTCAACTTTTCTTCATATAACACTGCCGCCTCCACAGCAGATAGTTTATATACAAAACACGTGTTGAATAAAGTATCACAAAATGGCGGTATGCATAAGATGGTGGTTCAATTGTTCATTCTTGTCATTCAACATAAAATGGTGGATATATTTCTCTCTTGAGTATCTGTACTCTCACTTTAAGTTATTTTAGCACTTTATTATCTCACCTGATATCTGAGGTCTAACTAATAGTTCACTTGCTAAATTTGGTCGCAATTTGCAGTTAGCAGTAACTATTTGTAGATTGGTTGAGTATTATCTGGTATGGTTGTATGGAATTTTGATTCCAATATGGAATTTGAATTTGGATTGTGAACTTTGTAGTTTGCAATTGGTGGAACTATAAGTAAACACACATGTAACTGGTTCTAATCACTATATTAACTGTAGGAACATTATATAACTGTTTTAAATGCCTATTTTGGCCTCTCTGCTTTCACAGCTCTTAGTGGAGTTAATGTTTGTTCAGCTTCATTCCTCTGGTGTAATGATTCCAGCAGCTCCTGCTAGGGGAATTTCCCACAGAGGCTGTGTGTGAGGCAGGTCTGTGATTGGTCAAAACTCTTGCTATGTGTGAGGCTGGCTGTGATTGGTCAAGACTCCTGCCAGTTTAACTCCATGTTTTCTGTTGCTTCTACTGTGTCATTGAGCTTACCACACATCCATATAATGAATCTTAAAGGCATATTATCTTTTTCTGTTTCTGTTAACACAATATATAACAGTTATATGACATCCAAACATGAAGTCACTGTAAATAACTCTGCTTTTGTCTTTAACACACAAACATAGGAACTGTATTAAGATTTTTGGCAGGTCTAGCTGTATAAACATATAAGCTATATTAGCAACTTAGGACAGGTCTTAGCTGGCCAGCTACACACTGAATGTCACTGATATTTTGGATGCACTAACGTTATGCTGAAGATGTAGCGCAGGTAATGTCACTGTCACCAGTGGCCAAACAATTGCACAGCATTTCACAGCGCAAATGTAACACAACAGATGTAGCAGAGGTTGTGTCACTGTTAGCAGCAGCCAAACAATTGCGCACAATTTAGCGCAGGTTGCACTAATAAGATATACAGGTCCTTCTCAAATAATTAGCATATTGTGATAAAGTTCATTATTTTCTGTAATGTACTGATAAACATTAGACTTTCATATATTTTAGATTCATTACACACCAACTGAAGTAGTTCAAGCCTTTTATTGTTTTAATATTGATGATTTTGGCATACAGCTCATGAAAACCCCAAATTCCTATCTAAAAAAATTAGCATATCAGTGAAAAGGTTTTCTAAACGAGCTATTAACCTAATCATCTGAATCAACTGATTAACTCTAAACACCTTCAAAAGATTCCTGAGGCTTTTAAAAACTCCCAGCCTGGTTCATTACTCAAAACTGCAATCATGGGTAAGACTGCCGACCTGACTGCTGTCCAGAAGGCCATCATTGACACCCTCAAGCAAGAGGGTAAGACACAGAAAGAAATTTCTGAACGAATAGGCTGTTCCCAGAGTGCTGTATCAAGGCACCTCAGTGGGAAGTCTGTGGGAAGGAAAAAGTGTGGCAGAAAACGCTGCACAACGAGAAGAGGTGACCGGACCCTGAGGAAGATTGTGGAGAAGGACTGATTCCAGACCTTGGGGGACCTGCGGAAGCAGTGGACTGAGTCTGGAGTAGAAACATCCAGAGCCACTGTGTACAGGCGTGTGCAGGAAATGGGCTACAGGTGCCGCATTCCCCAGGTCAAGCCACTTTTGAACCAGAAACAGCGGCAGAAGCGCCTGACCTGGGCTACAGAGAAGCAGCACTGGACTGTTGCTCAGTGGTCCAAAGTACTTTTTTCGGATGAAAGCAAATTTTGCATGTCATTCGGAAATCAAGGTGCCAGAGTCTGGAGGAAGACTGGGGAGAGGGAAATCCCAAAATGCCTGAAGTCCAGTGTCAAGTACCCACAGTCAGTGATGGTCTGGGGTGCCATGTCAGCTGCTGGTGTTGGTCCACTGTGTTTTATCAAGGGCAGGGTCAATGCAGCTAGCTATCAGGAGGTTTTGGAGCACTTCATGCTTCCATCTGCTGAAAAGCTTTATGGAGATGAAGATTTCATTTTTCAGCACGACCTGGCACCTGCTCACAGTGCCAAAACCACTGGTAAATGGTTTACTGACCATGGTATTACTGTGCTCAATTGGCCTGCCAACTCTCCTGACCTAAACCCCATAGAGAATTTGTGGGATATTGGGAAGAGAAAGTTGAGAGACGCAAGACCTAACACTCTGGATGAGCTTAAGGCCGCTATCGAAGCATCCTGGGCCTCCATAACACCTCAGCAGTGCCACAGGCTGATTGCCTTCATGCCACGCCGCATTAAAGCAGTCATTTCTGCAAAAGGATTCCCGACCAAGTATTGAGTGCATAACTGAACATAATTATTTGAAGGTTGACTTTTTTTGCATTAAAAACACTTTTATTTTATTGGTTGGATGAAATATGCTAATTTTTTTAGATAGGAAATTTGGGTTTTCATGAGCTGTATGCCAAAATCATCAATATTAAAACAATAAAAGGCTTGAACTACTTCAGTTGGTGTGTAATGAATCTAAAATATATGAAAGTCTAATGTTTATCAGTACATTACGGAAAATATTGAACTTTATCACAATATGCTAATTTTTTTAGAAGGACCTGTATATGGCAGCTAGAAAAAAAAGCAATAGTCCTTTTGGGTCTCCAACACCTTGAGTGCCAGTACCTCTATGCGTGTTTATTGGCTGCATAGCAGCCAACAAACGTGCGGTGAGGAGACTTTAGCATCAAGCTCGAGCACACGCGTGTTCGTCTGAACACCGCAATGTGCAGAGCATCGCGATGCTCGAGTAAAAAAGTGTTCGGACGAGTATGCTCACCCAACACTATCTATTAGCTATATTAGCTATTTTAAACTAAACTGATATTCTGAAAGGTTGATTGACTAATCCTGTTTTAGTGGTGGCAATTGTATACCTTAAATTATTGAGGGAAAATTCTTCTCCGGCCATTTCTATTTACACCCTAGGTGACAGACAATAGTCACCTTTACTTTAAGCAGAATTTCCTCTAGACAGAAAACATTATCTATTGTTCTCCCAGCCAGAGAGTCTCCACTAGCCTAGAACCCTTAGGTCTACATTTTTTGCATTTGATTTAAACAAAAGGATCTTTATCTCACCTCTAGACATCACCTAGGAGTTGCAAATAGCTTCTAACTGTAATTACACTGACCAAAAATATAAACGCAACACTTTAGATTTTGCTCCCATTTTGCATGAGCTGAACTCAAAGATCTGAAACATTTTCTACATACACAAAAGACCCATTACTCTCAAATATTGTTCACAAATCTGTCTAAATCTGTGTTAGTGAGCATGTCTCCTTTGCTGAGATTATCCATCCTGCCTCACAGGTGTGGCATATCAAGGTGCTGATTAGACAGCATGCATATACCACAGGTGTGCCTTAGACTTCTCACAATAAAAGGCCACTCTGAAATGTGCAGTTTCATCCCACAGCATAATGCCACAGATGTCGCAACATTTGAGGGAGCGTGCAATTGGCACAGGAATGTCTACCAGAGCTGTTTCCCGTGCAATGAATGTTCATTTCTCTACCATAAACCATCTCCAAAGGCGAATTTGGCAGTACATACAACTGGCCTCACAACCGCAGACCATGTGTAACCACACCAGCCCAAGACCTCCAGCTCCATGTTCGTCTGAGACCAGCCACCCAGACAGCTGCAGCAACAATCAGTTTCCATAACCAAAGAATTTCTGCACAAACTGTCAGAAACCGTCTCAGGCTAGCTCATCTGCATGCTCATTGTCCTCATCGCGGTCTGGACCTGACTGCAGTTCGTCGTCATAACTGACTTGAGTGGGCAATTGCTCACATTCAATGGCGTCTGGCACGTTGAAGCGGCATTCTGTTCATGGATGAGTCCTGGTTTTCACTGTTCAGGGAAGATGGCAGACAGCGTGTGTGGCATCGTGCGGGTGAGCGGTTTGCTGATGTCAACGTTGTGGATCGAGTGTCCCATGGTGGCAGTGGGGTTATGGTATGGGCAGGCGTATGTTATGGACAATGAACACAGGTGCATCATCCACAACTATCACCTCATGTTGCAGCATGATACTGCTCGGCCCCATATTGCAAGGATCTGTACACAATTCCTGGAAGCTGAAAACGTCCCAGTTCTTGCATGGCCAGCATACTCACTGGACATGTCACCCATTGAGCATGTTTGGGATGCTCTGGATCATCGTATACGACTGTGTTCCAGATCCTGCCAATATTCTGCAACTTTGCACAGCTATTGAAGAGGAGTGGACCAACCGTCCACAGGTCACAATCAACAACCTGTTCAACTCTATGGAACGGAGATGTGTTGCACTGCGAGAGGCAAATGGTGGCCACAACAGATACTGGTTTTCTAACCCCCCCTTCCCCCCCCATAAGGCAGAACTGTACACATTTCAGATTGACCTTTTATTGTGGGCAGTCTAAGGCACACCTGTGCAATATTCATGCTGTAGAATCAGCACCTTGATATGCCACACCTGTGAGGTGGGATGGATTATCTCGGCAAAGGAGAAGTGCTCACTAACACAGATTTAGACAGATTTGTGAACAATATTTGAGAGTAATGGGTCTCTTGTGTATGTAGAAAATGTTTCAGATCTTTGAGTTCAGCTCATGCAAAATGGGAGCAAAACCAAAAGTGTTGTGTTTATATTTAGGTTCAGTGTATGATTCACAACGCAACAAAAAAAAAAAAACGTTTCATCTGCTACTGGGCAAAGACCATTTATCCTATACTAAATTGAGTGTGCAGATTACAAATCCGAAGTCAGAATTGTGACACGTCAAAAAAAAAAAAATTATCTTTGCATAAGTATGCCTAAATGAATTAATCACTTGGTAAGCATTGAATAATTTTGAACAGAACAAGTTTTACTCTAATAATTACCTGATCTACAAAGTTTGGGTAGTAAACAGTGTATGAAAATGTATTGGAATAACAAAATTTCAAAATGTCTCAATTTTCAGTTTAAAAGTCTTACTTTAGCAAGGCCCAGTACTGTTGAAAGTGCTTCAGGAATCTGCTTTGATTTGTGTACTGGTCCTATTTTCCCTTTGCAAAAAACAGCAGTAGTCCCCCATCTTGTTGGGATTCCAGCGGCCTTGATACCTGTTCTTCATTGTAGAAATATCTTTATGGAACCGCTCTTCATGTTCGTCACTTACTTGTCCCAAATTGGGTGGGAAAAAGTAAAGACGGGAATGTAAGAAATGCACTTTCAATGACATTCAACAGCCAAATTGTTCATATACTGTAAGCATATTGTCTACTAATTCAGCATATTTTGCAGCTCATCTGTTCCCAAGGAAGTTCTGCACTACTAGCACAAATGCATCCCAAGCTGCTAGATGCACTTGCTTTGTCAGATTCTTGCGCTGAGTAGTGTATTTGCCACATATGTAGCAGAAATTGTCTGGATCGTTAACACATTTGCGTTTATCCATCTTAAATTTCAAAACTGATAGCACTATAACAGATCACTTTATTAAAATCTGTCCAGCTTGCCTTATATACTTACTGCTGACATCAGCAAGTACGTCCGAACAGATCTGGACATGTCCATTGGAATATCTCCAATAATATTACAACTGAATAGGCTTTGCATTTATAATCTAGATGTGTCAGGCATATTCCGAGTTCATATTTGGAATCAGCGCGCTTATTTTAGTATAAATACGTTTTTCTCTCAGTAGCAAAATCATTGTTAAGCGGTGTATTAGCTGATTAAATGTCCTCCAATGTTAGATCCATGTAATGCTGATGTATCAAGATTGTATATAATACATATATAAAAATATGTAATATACCAATACTATAAAGACATGCTGGGTAGTAGCCTATGAGCGCCATCTGCCGTCCTCACAAATTTCTGACTGGGGGACCATCTGAGCTCATGCTCTATTGCCTTGGCTGGTGAGAGGAGGGGCAGGGGCAGCACCAACTCCATAAGCAGCCAGTTAAGTCTGGATTCCCTGATGTGCAGTTTTCTTCAGCCGCCTTCTGAAGAAACCATCCGGCAGTAGCAGTGGTACATGTAGCAGAACCTCAATCAGCAGGTTGTGGCATATTTGGACTGCACCCTATCACCCATGATCCAAGATCCCCTGGACTACTGGGCAAGCAAACTTGATGTTTGGCTGCAACTGGCCGAGCTTGCTATAGGCATGCTTTCCTGTCTGGCCAATAGTGCGGCATCAGAGTAGGTGTTCAGTGAGGCGGGGGGCATAGTTACCCCTAAGAGAACTTTCCTCCCAAAATGTTAAGACTTAGCTTCATAAAGAGGAATTAGGCGCGGATCAACCAGGATTTCCAGACACCGGTGCTTGATGCAACAGAATAGATCAGGCATGCTTAGCCTATGGCCCTCCAGCTGTTGCAAAACTAATGTACTGTATCCGCTGGTTTCTCCAAACCGAACAGCAAGTCCCTGCCAACATGTGAATCTGCAGGACCTGTATCTTTGACCCTCTGTTCTGATCAGCTTCCTGATGCCGATGCTTATCCCTAGGAACAGAATCTGGATCCACACGGTTCTCTCAGACAGCTCACAAAATGGCGGACTGCTTCTTCTCCAGGCTGAGTAACTTCACCTCGTAAGGCAGCCCCGACCATTCTATGGCTCTTCCAGCCTTCCGGAAACCAATGCTCTCTCTCCTGGAGGCCATCCTGGAGGCCATCTGGATCGCTGACAGCCATCAGTCACTTCCAACAGTGACCCTTGCCACTCCAAGTCCCACTGACACAAGGTGGGCACACAATGCTGTCTTCCAGTCTCTGCCTAGACATGTCTGCTCAGTTCAACATTTCCTGCTTCTTCAAAGCAGCAGCAGCCACATGAGTCATCATCTCCACCTCTGCATATTGAGTCATGCATATTATGCAAAACTTAACTGTGTGGAGGAACAACGGCCTCTAGTGGTAAAACTTCACAATGACAACGCTAACAAGTAAAAATTCACATCAACAGTATTAGAAACCATATTTAAGCAATGGTGGCTGTTTCACCCTCTTACAACGGATTAATGAGTGTGGACCCACTGCATCAACTAACTGGTTTGAGTTAATTACTGTACAGGGATCTGGATTTCACTGTAGGAGAGCAACCAGATCATTTCCTCAAAACCACAGGTATGGTCTGAACAGTCACTTAGACATGCTGTTTTTGAGGTTCAGGAAGCACACTGGAAGTATGGATGTATGCAGACCATAGGCATGCGCACAGGGTGTGCCGGGTGTGTCTGGGCACACCATAATTATCCCCTCCGTGCTGCACTGCCATCTGCAAACTCCTGATCCCATCCTTCATATAGGCTTCTGGCGAGTGCTCTGAAGCCTATGAGACAGTAAAGCGCAGCGCTAGAATGGATTTGCTGCAGGGATGTATGATGATCGGAGGAAGAGGTGGGGGGCGGGGCCTCAAGATATGCTGGAGATTCAACAGAACACGTTGGAGAGAGGAGCAGAAGCTATAGGTCAGTATGTGGAGGAGAATGCTGACTGGTATGTGTACTTGGGGGGCTTTTTGCAGGGGCTAAAGGGAGGAGGAATAATCCTTGTACTGGAGACTGTATGTTAGAGGGGTCTGAAGAGAGGGGGGTGAAGTGATATTGTTTACATGGGGACTGTATGCTGGAGGAGCTGAAGGCAGAGAGAGTGATGTATTTTACATGGGACTGTATGTTGGAGGGGCTGAAGGCGGAGGGAGTTTTGTATTTTACATGGGACTGCATGTTGGAGGGGCTGAAGGCAGGGGGTGATGTATTTTATATGGGACTGTATGCTGGAGGGGCTGAAGAGCGCCATAATTATTACGATTAGGGTCCATTCACACGTCTGTAGTGTTTTGCGAATCCGCAATACACCCGGCCGGCACCCCCATAGAACAGCCCATTCTTGTCCGCAGCTGCGGACAAGAATAGGACATGCTCTATTTTTTTTCCAGAGCCACGGACCGGAAGTTCGGCAGGACGCTCCGGAAATGCGGCTGCGAAGAGCACACTGTGTGCTTTCCGCATCCATTCCGTCCCCATAGGGAATGCATGGGTCCGCACCCGTTCTGCACAATTGCGGAATGGATGTGAACACATTCTGCGAACGTGTGAATGGAGCCTAATACAGAGGGGGCCATTATAATATTAAGAAGAATAATAACACAGAGTGGCCAGTATATATTATAATTACACAGAGGGCATTATATTTATGGGCACTACGGGTGGAGGGGAGGTCTGTTATTTGAGGATGATAGTAAAGTAAGAAATCTAAAAAAAATTCTGTGAAACTCTGCAGAGACGTGGCTGAAAGAAGGTATTATGGCGGTCTTATCTCTGAATCAAGACGTTGAGGAAGGTCTACATGACAGGAGATGTCACTGGAGGTAACAGGTATGTGCTGCTGTACTCTACTGTATAGTGTGTACCATTATATGTAATGTCCATCCACATATCTGTTTGGGGGGGTGGCTATAGGATTTGACCCACACTGCTGAAGCCTGGCCCCAGACTTCAGGTCACACTGTACGTGTTCTGAATTCTGGGGCCTCACACCCATCTACTACATTATCTGTACTCAGAGAGTTATTACTGTTATCTGTGGTGTTACATAGGACTGCAGGTAATATATCCTGAATTATCTGCACTCAGAGTTATCACTGTGTTATTTGTGGTGTTACATAGGACTGTAGGTTATATGTACTGCATTATTTGTAAAAAGGGGCATGTCCACAGGTTGGGGGGGGAGCAATACTTGGCTTGCCCCGGGTGCTGGCAACCCACGCTACGCCACTGGAACTCTTCCCTGTATGTTCCCTGCTGCTTGTTACCCCTCCTCATTTACACCCCTGTATAATGTACTCTGATACCCCTTAGTTATATGATACTGTATAACTGAGGGTATCAGGGTAAATTACAGGGTGTAATATAACTGAGGAGGGCTATCGGGGACATTATACAGGGGGTAATATAACTGAGGGATCAGGGTAAATTATACAGGGGGTAAAACTAAGGGGTATCAGGGTACATTATTATACAGGGTTAATATAACTTAGGAGGGCTATCTCAGGCAACATGATGAAGGGGTGATATAACTTATATAATAAGTTATATTACCCCTGTATAATGTTCCTGATAGCCCTCCTCAGTTATATTACTCCTGTATAATTTACCCTGATACTCCTTAGTTATATTGCCCCTGTATAATAATGTACCCTGATACCCCTTAGAGTATTTGTGTGTGTGTGTGTGTGTGTATATATATATATATATATATATATATATATATGTATGTGTATATAATATATATATATATATATATATATATATACAGTACAGACCAAAAGTTTGGACACACCTTCTCATTCAAAGGGTTTTCTTTATTCACTATGAAGGCATCAAAACTATGAATTAACACATGTGGAATTATATACATAACAAACAAGTGTGAAACAACTGAGAATATGTCATATTCTAGGTTCTTCAAAGTAGCCACCTTTTGCTTTGATTACTGCTTTCCACACTCTTGGCATTCTCTTGATGAGCTTCAAGAGGTAGTCCCCTGAAATGGTCTTCCAACACTCTTGAAGGAGTTTCCAGAGATGCTTAGCACTTGTCGGCCCTTTTGCCTTCACTCTGCGGTCCAGCTCACCCCAAACCATCTCGATTGGGCTCAGGTCCGGTGGCTGTGGAGGCCAGGTCATCTGGCGCAGCACCCCATCACTCTCCTTCATGGTCAAATAGCCCTTACTTTCAAAGTTTTCCCAATTTTTCGGCTGACTGACTGACCTTCATTTCTTAAAGTAATGATGGCCACTCGTTTTTCTTTACTTAGCTGCTTTTTTCTTGCCATAATACAAATTCTAACAGTCTATTCAGTAGGACTATCAGCTGTGTATCCACCTGACTTCTCCTCAACGCCACTGATGGTCCCAACCCCATCTATAAGGCAAGAAATCCCACTTATTTAACCTGACAGGGCACACCTGTGAAGTGAAAACCATTTCAGGGGACTACCTCTTGAAGCTCATCAAGAGAATGCCAAGAGTGTGGAAAGCAGTAATCAAAGCAAAAGGTGGCTACTTTGAAGAACCTAGAATATGACATATTTTCAGTTGTTTCACAGTTGTTTGTTATGTATATAATTCCACGTGTGTTAATTCATAGTTTTGATGCCTTCAGTGTGAATCTACAATTTTCATAGTCATGAAAATAAATAAAACTCTTTGAATGAGAAGGTGTGTCCAAACTTTTGGTCTGTACTGTATATATATATATATATAATATATATATATATATATATATATATATATATATACATACATACACACACGCGCGGCGTGTGTTTGTGCTTCAGGGTGCACACCCTAATGAAATAGGCTGCACACGCCTATGATGCAGACGCATGATGTTTCTATGTTTCTATGATAGACTGGCAGGCAGTGTAGTAGTGCAGGCACAAGCAAGGCAGGTTGAGTGTTTGGCAAGAATATATACAAGGCCCCAACTCCCCTGAACCTCCTCCTCATGTCAGTCCAAATGCTGATTGTTCTCACACAAGTCATCAACAGGGGGACTCTCATGAGTATATTCCATAGCGTGAATGTTGGAGTTCTCTTCCCTTTTCTTAGTAAAAAAGAATGTGACTCATTGGGAGGAATGATGCAAGAGAAATGCTTTTCTGGGGTGCAAGGAGGAGGAAGTCTTTTTTTTTTTTTTTTTCGTCCTGGATAACGGTAAACCAGACAGATCCGTTCTGCTTGACCATAGACCTCTATTATGATGGATCAAAACTAAATGCCTCTAAAGGTTTCCGTATTGCATTTAGTCTTACAAATTCCATAATTTTACATTATAACCATGTTATAACGGAAAACAATAACTGAATTTGTAATGTTGATGTGAATCCTCCCTTATTGGTATATAAATTCAGTGTTTGCAGCACAAATTGTTATTGAAGCAAACACGTTTAATAATAATAGATCAGAATCACTTTTTAGCACTGCAGCCATTGAACTGAATGGTTTTGCCGCAAGAAAAAAAAAAAAAAAACTTGAGTTGTGCTGTGACCCCATTCAGTTGAGTGGCTGTAGCCCCATCTGAATATTTCTTCAAATATAAAGATTGCTGTACAACCTCTCAAACAGCAATACAATTATTTGTAGTATATCTTCAAAATCGTTCTCTGGACCTTTGTTATTCTACCCAACTCTCATGATTGTGGTGGCCAGTCTCTGCTGCAGGATTTAACACTAGTATGGAAGAATTGTCACCACAGCGCTCAGCAGTTGCTTGCCATCGTTACTTGATTTGACGTCATTCTGAACAACATGTCATTGTGCCAGAGTTAAAAAAACTGAGCGCAAGGGATCAAAAAATGCTGGAGGTGGATGACCAGAACTAAATTTCAAAAGTATACCACAAAGTGTATTATTTTTCAATATCAGCACACTTCAGGGAGCTTTTATATTCTTGAGAAAAAAATAAAGAAATTATAAGAAAGAACATTTCTGATTTTTATTTCTGAATCTAACCTTACCACTAGGATACAGATTAGTATATTTAATGCACAATCAGTTGGGAAAGCATTAAGCAAACACTTGTTCAGAGTAGTAAGTTGCTTATTTGCCCAGACATTTTACAAGAAATAAGAAAATTAAATGCAAAGGGCATTCATCCCTCCTGCTGTGTCTTCAAATCAGTAAAGGAAAAAACATGTAATGCTGCCAACATCTTAACTTCTGTAATCCATTCACTGAAATCAATTCTACTAAAAGAGACCATGTAAAAATAGCCTCCCATCATAATGTGCCTGTGTAATGAAAAGGCTGCATGACTTTGATGTGGTTTGATGATATTAATTACCTCTTATCAGTAATAGAGACGAGCAAACCTGTTGAGGCTTGGTTCGGTTTAGGTTTGCCAAACAAAATTGGTTCCAGTTCCCCTGAAAATAGGAATATAACACCCTCTAGCTTGTTAGGACTCCAAATTTTTAAGAAAACATGTTATCTCTTTTTGGTCATTTTTTATGAATCTTTATTTTTTTTCTCTGCCCTCCCCAAGGTCTTGAACGCAATGACAGCAATAGTAAATCATGTCTGAGTAACACTGACCAACATAGCTGTGGGTAAAGACGTGTTTGCTGGTGTTAATAAACAGCATGTTTAAAGGCAAAATTATGCATTAACAGGGTATAATGCCTGCCTATATGACATTTAAAAGTGTTAATTGTCAAAAGAAAAAGTGTCTAATTGTGACCAAACCTATAAAAATTATCTCTTTTAATTGGGAGCAGCAGCAGTGCAATGTGGATATGGAAAGGGTAGAACATCAGACGTAGCATAGCATGGAACATACAAGACAGTAGGTCTGCTGTCTATGGGCAGTAGTCATAGTAGTAGTGGCAGATGCATAGCATTAATAGAGGTGGCAGTGGAGGATTAGCAGTGAGTAGCAGGAGCTGAGGTGGCATCAGCAGAAGCAGCAGCAGCCATATGGCATGCATCAGACAGGCAGCAGCAATATGGAGGCATCAAGTAGCCTTACAGAAGATGATGGTAGGCTGGCAGCAGCAGTGGCATAAAGGCAACAGAGGCATTATGGTGGCAGCAGCAGCATCCGTATAAGACATGATGGTCAGCAGGCTGCAGCAGTGGCATGATGGTGGCAGCGGCAAGATGGCAGCAGCAGTCTTACAGAACATGATGGTAGGCAGGATGGCAGGCAGACAGGAACAGCGGCAAGATGGGGCACCATCAGCAAGGCCAGAACTATCAGTCAGGCTCCGCCAGAGGAATGCAAAAATCCTTGTTAATCCAAGCTTGATTCATTTTGACAAAAGTTTTGACACTGGCTAAGGACAACTTCCTTTTTTGGTGTCACCATGCCCCCTGCAGTGCTGAAAACTCTCTGCAAGATGACACTGGAGGTTAGGCAAGAAAGAAGAAAGAGAGCGTACTGTGCCAATTTGGGCCACTGTTCCATTCGGCCTACCAATAATTCCATGGGGTCAGGGAACAGGGTATGCACCAGAAACAGGCAAGAGTGTAGGTAAGCCTGAACCTGGGTATTGAGATGGGAGGTCTCAGCTTGCTGATTGGTCTCAGCCTGGCAGAGTACATGAAAAAACCTATGTTGAGAAGACTGAACTGGCTTCTACTACTGCCCCTACTGCTGCTTGAGGTGGCGAGTAGTGATGAGCGGCAGGGGCAATATGCAAATTAGCGATATTTCGCAAATATTCGTAATAAATTTGAAAATTCTAGAATTTACCAGTATTTTTTAATTGCGAAAAATCGGCAATGTAATATGCACATATTGTGTGCACATACAGGCGTGGGTCACTTTTGTTAAATTTTACAAGCTGCTAGAAGTTTCCTGAGACTGGAGAAAATGGTTGGCACAGCAGAACATTACAATAGCTTTATATGCAGAAAGAGTGCTCCAATATATTTGCGATTGCACAAATCGGCAATTCATGATGTGCGTATTTTGGCGCAATACATGCAACTTCATATTTTAGCAGATCTGACTACATATTACTGATTAGTGCTCTAAGTATTGTTGTGAACTTATGACATCACAGCACTATATCTGTAGCATGTATGTATGGACAGCAGAACCTATCACACTACCTAACACCCTGCACTGGAATCAGCTATACTATATCACGATCTAATCTACACTGACAATCTCTCACTAACTATCTCTATTATATATATATATATATATATATATATATATATATATAAATATATAAGCTAACTAACTATCTAATGTAATTAAACAGTAAAGCACAGAGCACAGCAATGACACTGCTGTCTGTCTCATAACTCCATAAAACTACACAAAATGCCTGCTGGAGAGGTTCTTGATAGTGTTGAGCGCGAACATTCAAATAGCAAATTTTTATATCGAATATCAGCACTTCGAGAATTTGTAAATATTTAGATATAGTTCTATATATTTGTTTTTTAGAATATTCATAATTTTTTTTCCATCTGAAGTCATGATTCCTCCTTGCTTAAGTTGCTTGTGGGCCAATGTCTCATTGGCCCACAAGCAAGAAGCAGGGAGGAATCGTGTTCAGATGGAAAAAATGACGAATATTCTTAAAACTAATATATAGCACTATATTCTATAGTGCTAGATATTTATTTTTGACCCACGCCTGTAATGAGCGTGCAATATTTGCATATTACACGATCATTACCTTGCCGATTTTCATGTAAAAAAAAAAAGAATGTAGAATATAACGAATATACGAATTCACAAATATAAGATGAATAGTCTACAAAATATTAGCAAAATATCATGAATTCGAATATGACCCCTGACGCTCATCACTAGTTCTTATATAGTAAGGGGTAGGCAACTTTCCTATTGGTTACTAGGGATGTTGCTAAGCTCAGACAAAGACATTGCTGCCTTCTCATTGGTCCACAAGCAAGAATCAGAGAGGGATCATTGGTTCAGATTTAAAAAAAATCTAGAATATTTGCTAATACAAATATATAGCACTATATTCTAAATATTCGCAAATTCTCTAAGTGGTGATATTCGCGATTAAAATTAGCAATTGGAATATTTGCGCCTAACACTAATGGCTAGAGGGGGGGATGACTCTGTGGGAAGTGGAGAGGGGTCTCCCTTTCAGAAATGGTGGCAAGTAACATGCAAATGACCATAAAGCTTTCCATTCTTACCAGTGTGTCTACTTCATTTCAACTTCCCACTGAGACAATTGGGTGTTGTGGCTGGTGTCACTGTCATCATCAGGATACACGAAAATAGGCCCTAGTAAGACCCTCGGGATTTAACCCTCAAATTCACCACTGGTCAAGAGACCAAAAAAAAAGTCCCTATAGGGGTCTACTAATTTGGAAAATAAAAGCCAAATACTTTATTTAGTTCATTTAAAAAGGGGGAGTTAATACCCCACAAAAACCACACATTTTAAAACTATCAGGTGGCAATGCAAATTTGTGTAAGGATTTGCTTCTCTCTCATTTAATTTGAGAAATTGTTGTGCAGGTGGGTGGTTGGTGACGGTTTACCACAATTGGATATACCCTATTGCTTGGTGTCCTGGGACCTGGGCCCAAGTTCCGGACACCGCTACGCTGGTTGTCTCTACACTGGTACCAAACAACACCACACTGATTCAACACACACAGAACTGTAGCCCTACTGATACGTGGGGTTTACACATTTGCTGCCAACTGAACTAAAACAAGCGCCTAACACTGGTCCCCACCCGACATGTTTCGCCGCGATGCGGCTTCGTCAGGGGTTCGGGGTATTAGCGTCGGCGCGCTGAACAAACAAGGGTTTTATGCCTTAGGTAACGCCCCAGTTTGTATGTTGCAGGGGACCCATTGGTCATATCCGCAAAGGGGGGCGTGTCTCCGAAATCACGTGTGCAGGCGCCTAGCGATGAGGTCACCACAGGCTGCATGCGTCCGGCCATAGCACTGTTTGAACAGCTGTTGTGCTATTGGTTGCGGCCGTCGGGGGCGTCGCTCGTATATGACGTGCACCGGCGCCCAGCGATGACCTCATCACCAGGCGTCCACTCACCCCGAGCCAGTCATTGACGCCGTCTGATGACAGCGTGACCATCGTCATCACCTCACCTCCCCATGAGGGAAGTGGGAGTGGTTATCTCAAAAGATACAATGCCAGAACATACACTGGATACATGTTAGGTGAAATGACTGGATACAGGCAGATAGACATTATTTACTTAGATAGGGGGAGAAAAGAGCAAGGTGAAGAGATACACATTATATTAACCATTTTATTAGGCTAACAACAGCGATTTATACACTATATATGATTCGCTGGTCAGAATTATGTAACTCCATTTGTCATATAGTATCTATCACCCTGCTCCATTTTACCACAGCATATATAGCCTTGTCGGCTCTAAAGAGAGGTTTTATAGGAATAATCTTGTCCCTTTATGAAATTTTATAAATTTATTTTACTTTTATAATTTTATCCTCTCATGAATGACGAAATTTCTTTTTTGCAGAATGTTATAATTTTTATTATTTACAAAAAGGCAGAAAAGGAGAAGCCTTCATTGAGGCCGGATGGAGTTTGACTTGACAGTCAATCATCGTTTTGACTTGACTGTCATCATCATCATCATCCTTTTGCTCCTGCAACTCTGACTCCTCCTCTAGTGCAAACACCTCCTCCTACTCCTCCATGGGAGTTTCTTATTGTGGGTCCCTACAGCTACAGGGTAGACAGCAAGATGCATTAGTTCTTCTTCCTATGGCCACATTTGTAACTGCCCACAACATTCAACCACATGGGTTTGCCAGTATCCAACTTGTCTGTGAACAAGCTAGGGGACAAAGCGGAGTACAAAGTAGGTGCTTGTCTTTTTACCACCTGAAAGCCTGGCTCCAAAATTGTTAATTTGATAATTTTACTCAGGGCTAAGCCAAACTTCCTAGTGGGATCTGCTTTCAACATCCTATATGTTGAGGAATCAGTGAATAACTCCTCATTGCACTTCTTATATAGACCTGCATTCAAATTCACAGTGCAGCCTACCTTGTCTGATTTCCTCACCATTAGGTCTTGGTTAACCCCTAAAGTGCCTAATGCCTCCCCCCTCCCTACAGTAGTATCAACATTTCCACCAAGATCTCCTATCAAATCAAAATGTCTTCTTACTGTTAAATTTCAAGCAAATTTATTCACGTCCAATATTGTACGAAAAACCTCAAAGTCCGAGGCAGGATAAAAATATAGTCCTTTTCTTAATAAACTAAGGGTACTCTCATTGTTAGAATCTGGCAGGCAGTTCCGGCAATGGAACAGCCTGCCAGATCTGGCAAACCATATACAAATGAAAAGCTCTTTTTTCTGGATCCATGAGATCCGGTGAAATATCCGGTATCATCTGGAATAACGGATCCGGTATTAGATTTTTTTTAAAGATCAAAAGAGAAACTCCTATATACCAGCGCATGCGCAGACTGGAGGACCGGATCCGGCGATGCTTTAATTTCCGGAAGACTTGGTACCGGATGCGGCTTTAATACATCTCTATAGAAATTAATGTTGGATTCGGCAAGTGCGATATTGTTCTGGGATTTTGGCCTGAAAAAATACGGCAACAAGCTGTGGTATTTTGTCCTGTCAAATACCATACAAGGGATGGAACGAAAGACATCCTGAAGCATACTGAGCGGATTGCTTTCCATTCAGAATGAATTAGGACAAAACTGATGCGTTTTATTCCGGTATTGAGACCCTTTACCGGATTGCAATACCGGAAAAGAATAACGCTAGTGTGAAAGTACCCTAAATTCTGAAACTGAGAGTATATAACTCGAGAGATTTAAAACCGCCTCTTCTACCTTTGCTTCATTTCTGTTCTCTTCGGATATCTGGGGTCCTCTTCCATGTTTACGCCTGCTCTCCGGATCAGTTTTTTTAGCTTTTTCTACACCGCATATATCTCCTGGGATACTTATTTTATATCTTTATTTTTATTTTTCCAATAATTACAGTTTCTGCCTCTCTCATTATGTTTTATAACAGTTTTTTACTTATGTGTTTTGGGGACTGTCCTATGGGAATGATCTTCCTCTTGGTTAGAGGCAGATGAATGAGGGGATCCCTCAGCACTCGTGAAGCTGACTCTGTGTTGGAAGTATTTTCTGCATCTCTTAGGCATCATGCACACGACCGTTGTTTTGGTCCGCATTTGAGCCGCAGTTTTTGCGGCTTGAATGCGGACCCATTTACTTCAATGGGGCCGCAAAAGATGCGGACAGCACACTGAGTTGCTCCGTTCCGTGGTCCACAAAAGAAAATATAACCTGTCCAATTCTTGTCCGTTTTGCGGACAAGAATAGGCAGTTATATCAATGTCTGTCCGTGCGGACTGCAAAACTCACAACGGTCGTGTGCATGAGACCTTGCCTTTTAAAATAGATGTGTGCACCCCCGATTTTTGTTTCCACGTATACACTATGTTTAACGAATAGTCCTGCACATCCCATTTAAATTTTGTCTCTTTGATATTAATTATTTCATTTTCCAAGGCAATCATTCTCTCTTTTAGATCTTCATCTAATGCCACAAACTTGTTCTATTCATTAAAGGGTAACAGGGCATTTTGCACCTCTATGATTTTCTTACGAGTAACAGTTTTATCACAAAAGATAATGATAGGCACTCAATATCTGGAATCGCATCAAATATTTATCATTTATTCATTAAAAACTTATCACTATAATTTTAAAAATGAATATTTCAGATGACTAAAACAATAAAAATAGTAAAATTGGCGATAAATTTTAGTAGTAGGAGATCCTCATGTTAGCTATTGCCACACTTGTGGCATGTGTATATATACCACACGTCACAAATAACTGGACAAAAGCCCTGCCGGAAAAGCAGCCACTCCAAAATATATGCCTTCATTCAATGTAACTCAGAATAGTAATGCACATTACAGATGACAAACTAGCAAGTCGGCGAGTATCGCATAAGGTTCTAATGCAGTCGGTTGTCTATTATATCAGTCACGTTGAGACACTTTGTAGACTAAAGAATTGTTGGATATTTGTATCAATCTTGTTTATACTTCAGCCGTTGTTTTGGTCAGCATTCAGTACAATAGGGCCGCAAAAGATGTGGACAGACCACGATCAGCTCTGCACTGAGGCTGTACAGCATTGTATTCTGCTGTGCAGCCACTCTGGGGGTGTATTTCCCCTGTAACTGGGGCTACTATGTCAGCCCCAGTTACAGGTGTAATTAAGAGTGAAAAAAAAAAGTTAAATGTTTCCCAGATGTCTTGTATAACCTTATGGGGGACGCAAAGTGTAAAAAAAAAAAAAAAAAAATGAAGTGTTTAAAAAAAAAAAAGGTTCAACATGTAAAAAAAAAAAATCTCCAATTAAGTAATAAAAAAAAGTTACAAATAGAAAAAAAATTATAAAATAGACATATTTGGTATTGTCACGTACGTAACGACTGGCTCTATAAATATATCGCATTATCCACCCCATCTGATAAACACCGTAAAAATAGAAATAAAAACTGTGTAAGAAAAAAGCCATTTTTGTCAACTTACTTCACAAAAAGTGCAACTTCAAGTGATCAAAAAGGTGTATGTCCCACAAAATGGTACCAATAAAGCATCACCTCATCCCACAAAAATGAGCCCCTACATAAGAAAATTTTAAAAAAAAAAATGATATTGCTCTCAGAACATGGAGACATTAAAACATCATTTTTTTTGTTTCAAAAATGCTATTATTGTGTTAAAGTAAAATAAATAAAAAAGTATACATATTAGATATTGCCGCATCCTTAACAACCAGCTCTATAAAACTATCACATAACCTAACCCCTCAGGTGAACATTGTAAAAAAAAATTGTGTGAAAAAGCCATTTTTGTCACCTAACATCACATAAAGTGCAACACCAAACGATTAAAAAGGCGTAGATCTCCCAAAATAGTACCAATCAAACCATCACCTCATCCTGCAAAAAGTTAGACTCTAAGGCCCCTTTCACACGAGCGAGTTTTCCGCGTGGGTGCAATGCGTGAGGTGAACGCATTGCACCCGTACTGAATACAGAACCCTTTAATTTTTATAGGGCTGTGCACATGAGTGGTGATTTTCACGCATCACTTATGCGTTGCGTGAAAATCGCAGCATGCTCTATTTTGTGCTTTTATCACACAGGCCCCATAGAAGTGAATGGGGCTGAGTGAAAATCGCAAGCATCTGCAAGCAAGTGCTATTTTCACGCATGGTTGCTAGGAGACGATCGTTATTATTTTCCCTTATAACATGGTTATAAGGGAAAATAATAGCATTATTAATATAGAATGCACAGTCCAATAGCGCTGGAGGGGTTAAAAAAAAAAAATAATCATTTAACTCACCTTAATCCACTTGCTCGCGCAGCCCGGCTTCTCTTCTGTCTTCTTCTTTGCTGTGTACAGGAAAAGGACCTGTGGTGACGTCACTCCGGTCATCACATGGTGCATCACATGATCCATCACCATGGTAAAAGATCATGTGATGGACCATGTGATGAACGTAGTGACGTCATTAAAGGTCCTATTGCTCAAAGAAGAAGACAGAAGAGATGCCGGCTACCCGATCAAGTGGATTAAGGTGAGTTAATTTTTAATTTTTTTTAATCCCTTTAGCCCTATTGTACTAAGCATTCTGTATTAAGAATGCTATTATTTTCCCTTATAACCATGTTGCACGTGCGTGAGAAACGATTTTTCTCACGCACGTGCAAAACGCATTACAATGTTTTGCACTTGCGCGGAAAAATCGTGCATTTTCACGCAACACACCGGCATCTTATCCGGGCAAAAAACATGACGCCTGTGTGAAAGAGGCCTAAGACAATTGGTCACAAAACTAAAAAGCTATAGCTCTTAGACTATGGAGACACTAAAACATCATTTTTTTGTTTAAATTTTTTTATTATTGTGTAAAACTTTAATAAGAAAAAGTATACATATTAGGTATTGCCACGTCTGTAATAATATGCTCTATAAAATTTTCACCTGATCTATCCCCTCAGATGAACAATAAATAAAAACTGTGCTAATACAACCAATGTTTGGGTCACCAAACCCCATAAACTGTAATGATGAATGATCAAAAAAAGTACCCAAAAATGGTACCAATAAAAACGTCAACTCTTCCTGCAAAAAACGAGCCCCTGCACCAGATGATCGGCAGAATAAAAGAAAAAGGCGTTCAGAAAATGGAGACACAAAAACTTTTTTTTTTCAAAAATACTTTATTATGTAAAACTGAAACAAACAAAGAAAGTAGACATATTTGATATCATAGCACATGATCAACCCTATCAGATGAATGTTGTAAAAAATAAAAACTGCCAAAACAGCCTATTTTTTTGTTACCTTGCCTCACAAAAAAATGTAGTATAGCGCAATTAAAAATCATATGTACTGCAAAATAGTACCAATAAAACTAGCCCCTTATCCCCTAGTTTCCAAAATGGGGTCACTTTTTGGGAGTTTCTACTAAGGGTGCATCAGGGGGGCTTCAAATGGGACATGGCATCTAAAAACCAGTTCAGCAAAATCTGCCTTCCAAAAACCATACGGCACTCCTTTTCTTCTGTGCCCTGCCGTGTGCCCTTACATCAGTTTACGACCACATGTGGGGTGTTTATGTAATCCGCAGAATCAGGGTAATAAATATTGAGTTTTGTTTGGCTGTTAACCCTCGATTTGTAAAAGAAAAAAAGGATTAAAATGGAAAATCTGCCAAAAAAGTAACATTTTTAAATGTCATCTACATTTTTTGTATGGCTCCCCTTATGTGGTTGACTGGTTTGCGCTGGTCACGTGACGGCAGAGTGTACACAATTATAGATTTACTTAGGGGTTTGCCCTTACCTTGCCAGGTCTCCTAATGGCTGCTTTCTGTTTGTTGATTATGTGACTGCGCCGTGCCCCCATCTGAACACATGATGCTGGTGACGCGTCACGGTCTTTATTTAACATACTGCTGCATGGTAGATCTGGCTCCATTTGAGGTATAATTTAGATTAGATAAGTGTGTGATAAGACTATATACACAGCCGTGGTACATTGTTATGATCACAAAAAAAAAAAAAAAAATCACATGACCGGTGGCAAGTGTACCAGACGTTTGCTGATATCTTATCACAGGGTAGATTATGAATATTAACTGGGTTGGGGATTGATCACAATTTAAGTGTATAAGTTTCAACAGATTTTGATATCATTGAGGGTTGGAACATGTCTGATTAGATCATTATACATCATATCTGTTACTTCTGGTATGATCTAATGAGGCAATTGTAATCAGCTGATGTTAATATTTCCCACTGGTTGGAACATAGTTTAAAATCTCAGCCTTTCTGCATTTTATTCATTTCCCCTGAGGAAATTGACGTGAAACGTGTTGGGGTGTTTTTGGAGGAGCACACTTCTTGGTCTGTATACTATTATATGTTATTTGCAGCCCCATATTTTGGTTTATACTTACATTCACTGCTGATACATGCTTACATTACTGTCTATGTGACCTGTGTGGCTCCTTCAGGTGGCTGATCTATCGATATCATATTATATGTTTTGTGAGACAGTAACAGACCTCATGGCTGTTAGGCCTCCTGCACACGAACATGTGCTGCCCGTTGCCTTATTGTGGACCGCATTTGCAAATCCACAATACACAGGCGCTGTTCCGTGGGCATTCCGCATCACGAATGCGGAACCATTCACTTCAATGGGTCCGCAAATCCAGAGATGCGGAATGGTGTGGAACGTAAGCGCGGAATGGAAACCTACGGAAGCACTATGGAGTGCTTCCGTCCCATACTTTTGCTTCACAAATGGAAAGAATGTGTCCTATCTTTTTTCGGAACGGGCGGATCACGGACCTATTAAAGTGAATAGGTCCGCAATCTGCTGCAGCTGTGTTCGTGCATTGCTGCCCGCAATTTGCTGGCCGCAGCAAACACGTTGGTGTGCAGGAGGCCTTAGGAGAGAGGAATGCAGGATTATCCATCTCTTTCCCTTCAGTGGTCAGGCCTGATGCAGCAACCAGGTGCCACAATCAACAGAGCATAAAGCTGTCCTTAAAGTGAGAAGGGTGTGTCTTGTGTTGTACAGAAGCCTGGAGTGGTTCTGTGAGTGGTATGAGCTGAGAGCGCTGAGAGACCACAAGGCTGGGAATTAGCCTGAGGTTTGGGGGGTCCCGCAATGCCTAGGGATAAGGGTCGCATGGTCAGCGTCGGACGGACAACTAGACCACAATCCCCTAAAAGACACCAGTGTGGTAACAGCCAGGAGGCTGATAGAAATTAGTCTAGGAAAGCCGCATGAGTTCACGTGTGTGTAAACGGTGACTTAGGTGAGTCAGGGATATACTGTGTTTAGGTAGAGCTCAGCCGGACAGGCTTTCATTTTTTTTTTGCATTGTTAGTTTGTGCTTGTGTTACAATAAAGCACAAGTTGGGACATGAAAACCTGTTGTCTCCAAAGGTATTGGAATGATCCCCGGAAAGAAACCTACCTCTCAATTTGTACATTTTTATATTTATTAAAATATTTATTTTTCATATAAATTTGTGTATGTAGTGTGCTTGATATTTGTTTTTCGTGTTTACCATTTTAAAGGGGTTATCCGGGTTCAGAGCTGAACCTGGACATACCTCCATTTTCCCCCTGGCAGCCCCCCTGACAGGAGCATTAGAGTAGTTCATGCTCCGATGCTCTCCTTTGCCCTGAGCTAAATTGCACAGGGCAAAGGCAATTTTTGGATATCCGGTGATGTACCGAGTTCTCCATGGGGCTGCCAGGAACCCCGGTGACATCACCAGCACTGATGGGCGGGATTTAGCACCCACTCCATCCCAAACACACACACACACATACAAAAAAATGTGTTTCTGTTAAAATGGCAAAAAACATAACAGAGATGACCCTGCAGGTAGCCTCCTCAGCCTCAGCTCCTCTCTTTTTACTCCCTGGCTGGCAGCTTTCCCTGCTTGTCCCCATTCTACATAATTCTTCTTCTTTCTAGCCTTTGCCTTTAATGTCCCTGACAATAGAAACATGATTGGGACTGTACTGTACACTATCCTTTTTCTCTCTGACAATGCAAGACAAATACACCCTCGTTAACAGCCCGACACAGAATGACGTTCTGCTCATTCTGCAAGGGTATCTTCTTACCTGCTGCAGCACTGATTGGCTTATCCAGGCTGTCGGCCTGTGACCCAATCAGGATAAGTCACATACATCCATTTCCTTTCAGGGTCATGTGAACATCCTTCTTCTTCCTCTGTAGTGTTTTTTCCCGCCAACACGTGCAGTAAAATGGCACTGCATGCCGTTTTACTGGATTTTGTCCAAAACAAACCTGAAAAGGTTTGGGTTCATATATGAGACAAAATTGTGAAAAGTTATTCGGTGTTTAACACCGTGTCTGTCCACTCACCTCTTCTCTCAACCCCTTCCGTTCTCTTACCTGCCTCACTCTGCCCTTTCCTGATATTCCCTAATGTTAATGATCCCGCAGAGATATGGAACACACTGAAGGACCTGAATATTAGAGACCTTTTAGAACACACAAAAACAGAGTCTGACCTAGAAACATTCTTTTCCCAACGCTGGAAACATGCTACTTTTCTAGACAAAAAAGCTTTCACAGACATCTGCCTCAAAATCCAAGATAAGTTTGAATCACTTGGTGGATCTACATGGTTTGAACAATTGATTCTAAAACGCTCCTCACTTAAACACATAATCTCTGATATCTACAAAAGTCTAGTGGGGTCATCTAAAATAAACAAACCAGACTATGCTATCCAGTGGGAAGAGGATTTGGGAGTGTCTTTTAGCCCTGCAGACATTGACCTTATACACCTAAGATCACACGGTTTCTCGAGGTGTGTAAAAATGCAAGAACATTCATACAAAATGATGCTTAGATGGTACAATGATCCTGGTAAACTCTATAGAATGGGCTTATCACCATCAAACATTTGTTGGCGCTGCTCCCAGGGCAAAGGCACACTCGGCCACATTTTCTGGTCCTGCCCACTGATTACCAGTTACTGGTCTCAGATAGAGAAGGAGATCAATAAAATCTGCAACTCTTCCCTCCAGCTCTCTGCAATCTCTGTTCTTTTGTGGCGGCCATCTAAAGGTTGGTCCCCTAGATCATATGATTTACCCACCTGGCTTGTCCAAGCAGCTAGACTGCTCATCCCGCTAATGTGGCTTAGTCCAGACCCTCCCACCATCACCCAATGGACAGCAAAAGTTGACCAATTATACCTTATGGAGGAACTCAACAGTTGGGCCAATAGATCTCATGCCAAGTTTCTAAAACTGTGGAACCCGTGGAAGGCAGCCAGAAACACCTAGCTTCGGCACGAGTGCCTTAACCTGTGCTACTTACTTTGGTCGCCCATTCAATACATTCTGACACTCCCGCTCTTGCATATTCACATTTTTTAGATAATTGTGTCTAGTAATGTGATCGTTGGTGGTTGAACCTACGCTGATGTGGTTGCTATGACGGTGGAACACCCTATTAAACAGAAATAACCGGTTTCTCAGTAGTTACACTTAACTCACATCCCATCGAGATGAGACGAACGTCTTAATTATGTTATGCGATACTAGTGCTGTTCGGAGGCAGTTCTATACCTCCAACTGTTGGTTTGATGAATGTGAACTAAACTCTCTCTACTTAGTCAACGTACTTAAGTCCCTCAGAGATCAAGTTCACCAGTCTGGCTGATCATCAGGTTCATCAGGACTGATGCATATGAATGGAATCGAGCAACTATAGACCAGTGAGTCTGACATCAATAGTTGGCAAATTAATGGAAACCCTATTAAAGGATAGGATTGTGGAACATCTAAAATCCCATGGATTGCAAGATGAAAAACAGCATGGGTTTACTTCAGGGAGATCATGTCAAACAAATCTTATAGATTTTTTTGACTGGGTGACTAAAATAATAGACGGTGGAGGTGCAGTAGACATCGCATATCTAGATTTTAGTAAGGCTTTTGACACTGTCCCACATAGAAGACTTATCAATAAACTGCAGTCATTGAGCATGGACTCCCATATTGTTGAGTGGATTAGGCAGTGGCTGAGTGACAGACAACAGAGGGTTGTAGTCAATGGAGAACATTCAAAACAAGGTCATGTTACCAGTGGGATTCCACAGGGATCTGTACTGGGACCAATTTTGTTTAATATCTTCATAAGTGATATTGCAAAAGGCCTCGATGGTAAGGTTTGTCTTTTTGCTGATGACACAAAGATATGTAACAGGGTTGATGTTCCTGGAGGGAAACGCCAAATGGAAAAGGATTTAGGAAAACTAGAAGAATGGTCAGAACTCTGGCAACTGAAATTTAATGTGGATAAGTGCAAGATAATGCACCTGGGGCGTAAAAACCCAAGGGCAGAATATAGAATATTTGACACAGTCCTGACCTCAGTATCTGAGGAAAGGGATTTAGGAGTAATTATTTCAGAAGACTTAAAGGTGGGAAGACAATGTAATAAAGCAGCACGAAATGCCAGCAGAATGCTTGGATGTATAGGGAGAGGTATAAGCAGTAGAAAGAGTGAAGTGCTTATGCCGCTGTACAGAACACTGGTGAGACCTCACTTGGAGTATTGTGCGCAGTACTGGAGGCCATATCTCCAGAAGGATATAGATACTCTAGAGAGAGTTCGGAGAAGAGCTACTAAACTGGTCCATGGATTGTAGGATAAAACTTACCAGGAAAGGTTAAAAGACCTTAATATGTATAGCTTGGAAGAAAGAAGAGACCGAGGGGATATGATAGAAACTTTTAAATACATAAAGGGAATCAACTCGGTAAAGGAGGAGAGCATATTTAAAAGAAGAAAAACTACCACAAGAGGACACAGTTTTAAATTAGAGGGGCAAAGGTTTAAAAGTAATATAAGGAAGTATTACTTTACTGAGAGAGTAGTGGATGCATGGAATAGCCTTCCTGCAGAAGTGGTAGCGGCAAATACAGTGAAGGAGTTTAAGCATGCATGGGATAGGCATAAGGCTATCCTTCATATAAGATAGGGCCAGGGACTATTCATAGGATTCAGATATATTGGGCAGACTAGATGGGCCAAATGGTTCTTATCTGCCGACACATTCTATGTTTCTATGTTTCTATGATCGCATCCTATGTTCCAGGAACCTTAATTAAGCATATCTGGATGTACATTACTCAAACATGTTTGCCTGTTTTGTAACTACTCTTGTAATGAACAACTGATGTGAAGCTCGCCTGTTTCTGTATCTGTATGAAGCATGTATGATGTCAATACATGCTGATGACATTTATCTAAAATCAATAAACAGATATTTGTTAAAAAAAAATTAGAGATGAGCGAATCAAAGCTGATGAAGTGGAATTTGATCCGAATTTCAGGAATTATTTGATTCCTGCTAAATCCGACTTTCCGCACGCTTCGTGGTAACGAATCAAATTTTTTTCTAAAATGGCTGCAGCACATGTTAGGACATGGAGCAAGGAACTCTGGGAACGAGGTATCACCCATAATGCCATGCATGCAGCCAATCAGCAGCCAACCAGCCCTGTGATGTCACAGGCATATAAATGGCCTCAGCCATCTTGGATTCAGACTTTTTCAAGTGTACTTAGTGCAGGGGGGTACGTTAGCAGAGGCTAGGGACAGTGCTAGGAAAGACTTAAAAATTAATAATTTGCTCAATAGAAGTTCAGGGAAAGAGCATTAGAAATGTAGGGAAGGGATAGGGAGGAATGATTCCACAGTATTGAAGCAGAACAGGGTTCAGTAGGGCAGATCCAAATTGCTATTATATTTCTGCTCATTTCAAGTTTGCAATACCTCTCTAATTCCAGCAAACCGTTCTTGTTATTGGGGTCTTATTTGCCCTTGTGTGGTGCAGTTATATATAGAGTGCTGCCCATAATTATTCATACCCCTGGCAAATTTTGACTTAAAGTTACTTTCATTCAACCAGCAAATGACATAGGTGTCTCCCAAAAGATAATAAGACGATGTACAAGAGGCATTATTGTGGAAAAGAAAAAAAAAACATTTCTCAGCTTTTATTTACATTTGAGCAAAAAGTGTCCAGTCCAAAATTATTCATACCCTTCTCAATAATAAATAGAAAAGCCTTTATTGGCTATTACAGCAATCAAACGCTTCCTATAATTGAAGACCAGCTTTTTGCATGTCTCCACAGGTATTTTTGCCCATTCATTGCCTTTAGCAATGAGCTCCAAATCTTTCAGGTTGGAGGGTCTTCTTGCCATCAGGCCTCATGCACGGTCTGCAAAAATGGGTTCCATAGTTCCGTGATCCGTGTCCGTTTTTTCTTCCGTGGGTCTTCCTTGATTTTTGGAGGATCCACGGACATGAAGGAAAAAGTTGTTTTGGTGTCCGCCTGGCCATGCGGAGCCAAACGGATCCGTCCTGACTTACAATGCAAGTCAATGGGGACGGATCCGTTTGACATTGACACAATATGGTGCAATTGCAAACGGATCCGTCCCCCATTGACTTTCAATGTAAAGTCAGGGTATATTTTAACTTGAAGCGTCCCCATCACCATGGGAACGCCTCTATGTTAGAATATACCATCAGATTTGAGTTAGATGATGATAACTCAGATCCGACAGTATATTCTAACACAGATGCGTTCCCATGGTGATGGGGACGCTTCAAGTTAGAATATACTAAGAACTGTGTACATGACTGCCCCCTACAGGGGGCTGTGATCCGCAAAATTAACCCCTCAGGTGCCACACCTGAGGGGTTAATTGTGCGTATCATAGCCCCCTGTAAGAGATCAGGTGCTGCCAGGCAGGAGGGGGCACACCCCCCCTCCCTCCCTCCCCTGTATTACATTCATTGGTGGCCAGTGTGGCCCCCCTCCCTCCCTCCCCTGTATTACATTCATTGGTGGCCAGTGCGGCCCCCTCTCCGCCCTCTCTCCGGACGCGGATGACAATCTTGTGTGCATCCGTGTTTTTTCACGGACCCATTTACTTGAATGGGTCCGCGAACCGTTGTCCGTCAAAAAAATAGGACAGGTCATATTTTTTTGACGAACAGGAAACACGGATCATGGACGCGGATGAACAGCGCTGCATTTTCCGAGTTTTCAACGGACCCACTCCAAAACGTTAATGTTGTTGTCTGCTAACCATTTCTTCACTACTTTTGCTGTGTGTTTTGGGTCATTGTCATGCTATAATGTCCACTGGTGCCCAAGGCCAAGTTTCTCTGCAGACTGCCTGATGTTGTCGTTGAGAATCCTCATGTATTGCTCTTTTTTCATGGTGCCGTTTACTGTGATTAGGTTCCCTGGTCCATTGGCTGAAAAACACCCCCAAAGCATTAGGTTCCCACCACCATGTTTTACAGTGGGGATGGTGTTCTTTGGGTTGAAGGCTTCTCCTTTTTTATGCCAAATGAAGGAAAGATCATTGTGACCAAACAATTACATTTTTGTTTCATCTGACCATAACACAGAAGACCAGAAGTCTTCTTCTTTGTCCAGATGAGCTTTTGCAAAGGCCAAGCGAGCTTTTGTGTGCCTTATCTGGAGAAGTGGCGTCCTCCTTGGTCTGCATCAGTGGAACCCAGCAGTGTGCAGTGTCTGTTGGATTTTCTGCCTTGAGACATTGCCACTAGCAGAGTCCAGATTCACCAGGATGGCCTTGGAGGTGATCATTGGATTCTTTTTCACCTCTCTAACTATCCTCCTGGCCATAACAGGTGTCACTTTTGACTTCTGACCACGTCCTCTGAGATTTTCCAGTGTGGAACATCTTGTATTTTTTCATAATACTTTGAACTGTAGCCAACTTGAAAACATTTAGAAATGGCCTTGTAGCCCTTTCCTGACTTGTGAGCAGCCACAATGCGCAGCTGCAGGTCCTCAATAAGCTCCTTTGTCTTAGCCATGACTGTCCACAAACCAACTGCAGAGAGCTGCTGTTTTTCACCTGTTGAGTTGATTAAAACAGCTGTTCCCAATTAATCAGGGTAATTAGGATGCTTTAGAACAGCTTGGACTATTTGGAATGGTATAGAACTTTTGATTTCCCCACAGACTGTGACAGTTTGAATAATTTTGGACTGGACACTTTTTGCTCAAATGTAAATAAAAGCTGAAAAATGCTTAGTTTTTTTTGCACAATAATGCCTCTTGTACATCGTCTTATTATCTTTTGGGAGACACCTATGTCATCTCCTGTCAACAAATTACTTGCTGTTTGAATAAAAGTAACTTTAAGTAAAAATTTGCCTGGGGTATAATGGCAGCACTGTATGTTCTAAAGCCCTTTTTTGTCGTGTATTTGTGGTGGGAAAAAGGGGCTTATTAGCCATTGTGTGGTGAAGTGAGAAAATTACAGCCCTTTTTTGCATGTATTAGTGGCAAAAAAAAACATTATTTGCCTTTCACGGCCACAGTTATATGTTCCATAGCCTTTGTTTGGCGTGTATTAGTGGGGAAAAAGAAAAAGGCTTTATTAGCGTGGTGTGGTGAAGTGGGAAAATTATAGCCCTTTTTGGTATGTATTAGTGACAAAAAAGTGGTGTTTGCTGTTCACGGTCGAAATTATATGTTCTAAAGCCCTTTTTGGAGTGCATTAGTGTGGAAAAAGAAAAAGGGCTTATTAGTTGTTGTGTGGTGAAGTGAGAAAATAAAAGTCCTTTTTGGTATGTATTAGTGGCAAAAAAATATAAATATTTGCCGTTTAGCAATGAAGTTCCATTGTACTACAGCCATTTATGGGCTGTATTAATATAGATAGGATAGATACAAACATCCTATTTGCCGTTCTGCGGTGAATTGTGATTGTTATACAGTATATATATATATGTTTTTGGGTGTATTACTAGAAAAAGAATATGTCTTACTAGCCGGTCTGCAGTAAACTGACATTGTTATACAGCCATTGTTGGGGTGTATTAATGGGAAAAATAGTACGTGTTATTAGCCGTTCTGTGGTGAATTTACATTGTCAGACAGCCAATGTTGGTGTTTATGAATGGGAAAAATAAGTACTTTTTATTAGCCATTCTGTGGTGAATATATAACGTCATTCAGTGGTGAAATTTTTTGATACAGACTTTTTTGAGAAGATTGGTCGGTGAATGTAGACTTTTTTCTATAGGGACTGAGTAATTGTGTCCATTAGCCATTCAGCGGTGAATTTTTTTTGTGATGCAGCCTTTTTTGGGAAAATTGATGGATGATTGTAGAGTATCTTCCGTAGGGACTAACAATACATTGATTAGCCATTCAGTGGTGAAATTTGTTTGTGATGTAGCCTTTTTTGGGAAAATTGATCGGTAGCTATAACTATGGCCAAGGACAATATATGTCCTTTAGGGCCCACTGGGTAAATGTGGTTCTTGCCCAGGTGACGCTGCTTTCACCTCCACGTTCTCACGCCGTTCGTTTTGCGACAATGTCCGCCTCGGCCTCCTTATCCTCCACCGTTTTCACTGCAGGGACAATTCACAGTGATGCTACAAGTGCAGGGCATGGCAGTGTTATGCTGTTCTACACCTCCTTTGCCTGGGCAAATGGAGTCAGACAGGAGAGGAACTGCTCCATGTCCTTCATCAAGAAATCAAATCCTGGCTTTCACCTTGACAACTAAAAACCAGAACCATGGTGACCAACAATGGGAAGAACATGGTATTGGCACTACATCAAGGAGGGCTGAGCCATGCGCCCTGCATGTCGCATGTGTTCAATCTGGTTGTAAAGCGGTTCCTGAAGTCTTCCACCCATCTGCAAGACATCCTAAAAAATGTCCAGGAAACTTTGCATGCACTTCAGCCACTCGTACACCGCTAAGCACACTCTCCTTGAGCTGCAGCTGCAGAACAGCTTCCCCAACAAAGGCTGATATGCAATGTTTCCACCCTCCATATGTTGGACCGACTATACAAAAAGAGAAAGGCCAAAAATGATTTCTTGATGATCCAAATGGATAGAGGTACTCCCCTATGTAACTTCGATGTTAGCCAGTGGCCATGCGTGACACCTGCCATTTGCTCGTGCCCTTTGAGGAGGCCACCGTATTTATCAGTTGCCAGGACAGCAGGATGAACCACATCATTCCACTGATTCATATCCTGGAAAAGATGCTGGTAAATCTGAGTGGTCAAGAGACTGGAGATGTGGCGCCTACATCTCAGGGCCACATGAACCCTGTGGGGGCTGACCTGGAAGAGGAGGAGGAAATTGGAGCAGAAAAAATGTTTAGCGAAATGGGTGGTTTTTCTACACAGGTGACAAGAGAGGAGGAGCAGCCGGAGGAGCAAGAGGGAGATGAGGAAGACGAGGCAGATGACCCAGGCACACTGTGGCAGTATGCAGTGGAGATGGAGGCAGGAAGAACCTCCAAGTCACTTGCGTAAATGGACTGATGTAGGCTCATTTGCTTGCGTAGTGAGTAGAATTGTCACCATTCTCCAGAGGGATGACTACTGGCTCTCCACCATGTTAGACTCTCACTACCGGTCCAAAATGGTGGCCTTTTTTACACCCGCTGAGAGAGATAACAAACTGAACTACTATAGATACATCCTATGTAGTCATTTGGCCACTGCCTATCTGCTCCATTGTCCATCTTCTAGCAGGTCTTACCGGGTGGGGCCCCCTGCACTCATGTTCCACTGCCATGGCTGCTTGGGGGGTTTCAGGATCAGTACTAGCTCCATAAGCAGCAGCCTGAGTCTAGAGTCGCTGATGAGCAGATTTCTTCATCCCCAAAGTGAAGAACCTACTCACCAGCAGCTAGACATAGAGCAGACCCTGAACCAGCAGGTGGTGGCATACTTGGAGTGCACCCTGCCACCCATCATCAAAGATCCGCTACTGGGCAGCCAAACTGGATTTGTGGCCACAACTGCATAAGCTTGTCCTTGAAAAGCTGTCCTTCCTGGCCAGTAGTGTGGCATCAGAGCGGGTGTTTAGTGCGACGAAGGCCATATTTACCCAATGAGAACTCGCCTGTCCACCCAAAATGTCGAGAGACTGACCACCTCCACACTCTGTCATTGTGCCACTCTGTGGCTTCATCATGCTGCTGCTGCTACCTGAACACTATGTCACCTTGCCATTTTGTGGCCTCCTCGTGCTGCTGCTGCCACTTCCACACTCTGTCATTGTGCCACTCTGTGGCCTCCTCATGCTGCTTCCACCTCACCACTTTGTCATTGGGCCACTCTATGGACTTCTCAATCTATTCTCCCACCCTCCCCACTCCATGACTGGGCCACTATTTTGCCTTTTTGGCCTGGATGACATCACCATTTATTTGACCCTTCAGCTGTTATGCCTGTATAGTCCCATCAGAATTGGCTTATGGTTTGATAGCCAAAAGCAGGAGTGGGTACAAAACACAGAAGACATGCAAATATTCCATTCATGTGTCATCTCTGTTTTAGATCCACTCCTATATTTTTTTGGGCATTAGCAATACTGATGGATTACTGACCAAATGCTGACTGAGTGAAGGCTGATGCTTAACAGACAGGATCCATTTTTTGGGGGGTTATTGTTCTGACAGATCAGAGGAAGGGCAAAATAATCAGTGACTTCAACACAAACTTACTGCTGACACCCTCTCCACTCTGTCAAGGGGGCTCTACTTGTATAAGCGTTTAATAGAACAGGTTCTGTAGACATCTATGTGGAATCAGCTGACGACAGTGGAGACTTATAGGCCATACATGCTCCTCTGGAATTCTGGGAGGGAAGGGATCCAAATGAGCTCTTAACAAGCTCTGCCTCTAATGCCACCAGATGTAAAGCAGCTATCCTATATGTCAATGTTCAGCTCTTAAAATAAGCATTGAGACATGACTTAGATATTAAACAAGCCAGCACCTCATCTTCAGACAGCTGTTTCATGGTGATTGCCCCTCATCAGTGCAGAGCAGAGAGTACTTGCTTAACTGGTTTAGAGGCCTGTGTCCTGGTAAGGGGGGAAATAACTCTCCATTGACTTATAGGATAGCTGCCTTTACATCTGGTGGCATTAGAGGCAGAGCTTGTTAAGAGCTCATTTGCATCCCTTCCCTCCCAGAATTCTATAGGAGCATGTATGGCCTAAAAGTCTCCTCACACTGATTAATGTGCTCTCTCCCTAAGAAGAGTTAGTGCCCTCCTTACCCTGATTCAGTTACTGTACACTATGGCCAACAGAAAGGTCCTCTAGGGCATTCAAATAGAATGGGCAGTGGCAAAAATGTTTCTGTAGCTGGCACAAGTAGTTGCAGTAGCAGCAGCAAGTCAGAGCTGTCACTGCCATCCTTTGGTTGTGTTTTGACCAACAGGAAACGGTAGGTTGACATCACACTCAGTTGGCAACCTCTGTTTCCTTACCTGTCCTGCAACTGCCTCTTTCTTTTGCTGCTCCTTCTGCTTGGGAAGTAATACATGCTGCTGGCTCTGCTCAGTTTTTTTAGCAAGTGAGGAAAGTTAGTAGCTACAGGCCAGCACAGACTTGGAGGAGAGGTCCGCTGAGTCCTTCCTTAGGTGTGCAACTAGCGATGATGGCAATCGGGTGGAAGCACTTGTTGTGAGTGGTCAGGGACGTGGCCATGAGACTGGTGAGGGTGACATTATTGGATGATGATGTAGTCGATCGTATGTGGGAGTCATGACTCTGAAAATGCAATCATAAAAAATAATGTTGCTTCCTAAGGGACAAAATAGGCTGCATCCTTAAAGGGTTAAGTCAATGATGATTCTCACTCTGCTTTTCAAACAATAAAATCTGCTGACAGTCTCAGCAGGTTTGCCACTTACCAGTATTACCATTTACCACATATAATCTGTCATTTATGTACAAGCAACATTGGAATTTCTCTCTGCAGGAGAAAAACCAGATAAAGATTCCTTTGTAAAAGGACACCATTTATAGCGAGCACAATACAAGCAGAAATTGGTACATGCAAGCAACGCATGCTAAATATTTTACTGTAACAGCTTGATATAAAATTCATTTCATGGCAGATAACTAGTAAAATAGAGATGTAAAAAAAGCTAAGCATATTTTCTTGATAGCAATTTGGAGCGCTGTGAAGACTATTTTCACTGTTAAAATCATTGTATTTATTACATTTAAAAGAGTTTTGAATAAACAATGGTAGAATATAACAAAATACATAATAATACAATAATTTAAACTTACTAAATTACTAAACAGCATAAAATATCAGTGCAAGCATGAGGGCAGCATAAATTAGTGACAGAAATGTTGATTTCAGCGTACTGTCACTCATGAGCTAAAAGTAAGTGGCTGCTGAGAACCAGCCTCATAATCATTGCAGCCCAGGCCTGGAAAAGAATCAAATCTACTTGAGAAGAGTCATGGCTATTCATATATATATCTCTTGTTCTCCCCACCGAATGAGAGAAAACTAGGTAGAAGACTGTGATTCATCAGCAGGTGGGCAGGAATATATGAATAACCATGACTCTTCTCAGGTGACTGTGACTCTTTTACAGGCCCAGTCAGCAATGATTGTGATGTTGGTTCTCGGCAACCACTTACGTTTAACTATTAAATGATAGACTGCCAAAATCAACTCGCCTGTTTCTACTTTATACTGCGAGACTTTGCTGTTGCTAGCCTGAGGCGTGTGACGGAGGACGCCGAGGATCGCCACGTACCGCTCGCCCCTCGTGCAACACAAACGTGGACGTCTCAGCGGAACATTGCAACAGGAGACAGCTGACCAGGGAATATGTCGGGTTCCACCATTTCACTGGGCATCAGTCACCTGTAAAAACCTGATGAAGGGCGATTATTACGCCTGAAACGTTGCAACTGACAAAAAACCACTTATTCCGGCTGAAATAACATAAAATAAAAACATTTAATTATCACTAAACAAAGGAGTGCTGTCTAAATATTTGTGACACTTACAAGTTCTGGAGGTGGAGCCTTAGAACGCTACCCGGACGTGCACCCACCCCTGCCATTCTATGAACAGAGTGCTGTGGCCAATTTTGTTGTAAAAGATTCTACTTTATACTGCCGTTAGTATGCGCAGCATAAAGTTAATGACAGGTTCCCTTTAAGCCAAAGGGGGAAAAAAAATCATTAGGCCTCTTTTTAGCTTAAAAAAGTTGAAAGACTTTTTCAATGCCATTGTGACTTTTTTAGTGGCAACTTTATTTTACTCTGCCCTTGCCAGGTTTTTGAAAAGGGTGTGTGGCAAGGGTGAGCACATCTTCCTCGGCACATTAACCATTATTTGTGCCAGAAACTGGGGTAAATAATAAAGGAAGTCTACATCAACCCTGAGCTGCCACAAATTTCATTCAGGCGCACGGACAGCCAGAGGAAGTTCTGCCCTTCATAATAAATTCCATGCCTGCTCTAGCAGTGGAGGCTTTATTGTTACTGGACTAGCAGATCAGGGCCAAAGTGTCCATGTGGCTCTATACTAAAGTGTTACTATGCTAAGGCACTCCCATAAAAACAAGGTCTGTACAAGAGAATACCTATGTGTAGAGTTGAGCGAACACCTGGATGTTCGGGTTCGAGAAGTTCGGCCGAACATCCCGGAAATGTTCGGGTTCGGGATCCGAACCCGATCCGAACTTCGTCCCGAACCCGAACCCCATTGAAGTCAATGGGGACCCGAACTTTTCGGCACTAAAAAGGCTGTAAAACAGCCCAGGAAAGAGCTAGAGGGCTGCAAAAGGCAGCAACATGTAGGTAAATCCCCTGCAAACAAATGTGGATAGGGAAATGAATTAAAATAAAAATTAAATAAATAAAAATTAACCAAAATCAATTGGAGAGAGGTCCCATAGCAGAGAATCTGGCTTCACGTCACCCACCACTGTAAGAGTCCATTTTCATAAATTTAGGCCCAGCACCCAGGCAGAGGAGAGAGGTCCCGTAACAGAGAATCTGGCTTCATGTCAGCAGAGAATTAGTCTGCATGTCATAGCAGAGAATGAGGCTTCACGTCAGCCACCACTGCAACAGTCCATTGGCATATATTTAGGCCCAGCACCCAGGCAGAGGAGGGAGGTCCCTGTAACAGAGAATCTGTCTTCATGTCAGCAGAGAATCAGTCTGCATGTCATAGCAGAGAATGAGGCTTCACGTCAGCCACCACTGCAACAGTCCATTGGCATATATTTAGGCCCAGCACACACACAGGCAGAGGAGAGAGGTCCCGTAACAGAGAATCTGTCTTCATGTCAGCAGAGAATCAGTCTGCATGTCATAGCAGAGAATGAGGCTTCAAGTCAGCCACCACTGCAACAGTCCATTAGCATATATTTAGGCCCAGCACACACACAGGCAGAGGAGAGAGGTCCCGTAACAGAGAATCTGGCTTCATGTCAGCAGAGAATCAGTCTGCATGTCATAGCAGAGAATGAGGCTTCACGTCAGCCACCACTGCAACAGTCCATTGGCATATATTTAGGCCCAGCACCCAGGCAGAGGAGGGAGGTCCCGTAACAGAGAATCTGTCTTCATGTCAGCAGAGAATCAGTCTGCATGTCATAGCAGAGAATGAGGCTTCACGTCAGCCACCACTGCAACAGTCCATTGGCATATATTTAGGCCCAGCACACACACAGGCAGAGGAGGGAGGTCCCGTAACAGAGAATCTGTCTTCATGTCAGCAGAGAATCAGTCTGCATGTCATAGCAGAGAATGAGGCTTCACGTCAGCCACCACTGCAACAGTCCATTGGCATATATTTAGGCCCAGCACACACACAGGCAGAGGAGAGAGGTCCCGTAACAGAGAATCTGGCTTCATGTCAGCAGAGAATCAGTCTGCATGTCATAGCAGAGAATGAGGCTTCACGTCAGCCACCACTGCAACAGTCCATTGGCATATATTTAGGCCCAGCACACACACAGGCAGAGGAGAGAGGTCCCGTAACAGAGAATCTGGCTTCATGTCAGCAGAGAATCAGTCTGCATGTCATAGCAGAGAATGAGGCTTCACGTCAGCCACCACTGCAACAGTCCATTGGCATATATTTAGGCCCAGCACCCAGGCAGAGGAGGGAGGTCCCGTAACAGAGAATCTGTCTTCATGTCAGCAGAGAATCAGTCTGCATGTCATAGCAGAGAATGAGGCTTCACGTCAGCCACCACTGCAACAGTCCATTGGCATATATTTAGGCCCAGCACACACACAGGCAGAGGAGAGAGGTCCCGTAACAGAGAATCTGGCTTCATGTCAGCAGAGAATCAGTCTGCATGTCATAGCAGAGAATGAGGCTTCACGTCAGCCACCACTGCAACAGTCCATTGGCATATATTTAGGCCCAGCACACACACAGGCAGAGGAGAGAGGTCCCGTAACAGAGAATCTGGCTTCATGTCAGCAGAGAATCAGTCTGCATGTCATAGCAGAGAATGAGGCTTCACGTCAGCCACCACTGCAACAGTCCATTGGCATATATTTAGGCCCAGCACACACACAGGCAGAGGAGAGACGGTCCCGTAACAGAGAATCTGTCTTCATGTCAGCAGAGAATCAGTCTGCATGTCATAGCAGAGAATGAGGCTTCACGTCAGCCACCACTGCAACAGTCCATTGGCATATATTTAGGCCCAGCACACAGGCAGAGGAGAGAGGTCCCGTAACAGACAATCTGGCTTCATGTCAGCAGAGAATCATTCTGCATGTCATTGCAGAGAATCAGGCTTCACGTCACCCAACATTGGAACAGTCCATTGGCATATATTTAGGCCCCGGCACCCAGACACAGGAGAGGTTCATTCAACTTTGGGTAGCCTCGCAATATAATGGTAAAATGAAAATAAAAATAGGATTGAATGAGGAAGTGCCCTGGAGTCCAATAATATATGGTTAAGGGGAGGTAGTTAATGTCTAATCTGGACAAGGGACGGACAGATCCTGTGGGATCCATGCCTGGTTCATTTTTATGAACGTCAGCTTGTCCACATTGGCTGTAGACAGGCGGCTGCGTTTGTCTGTAATGACGCCCCCTGCCGTGCTGAATACACGTTCAGACAAAACGCTGGCCGCCGGGCAGGCCAGCACCTCCAAGGCATAAAAGGCTAGCTCTGGCCACGTGGACAATTTAGAGACCCAGAAGTTGAATGGGGCCGAACCATCAGTCAGTACGTGGAGGGGTGTGCACACGTACTGTTCCACCATGTTAGTGAAATGTTGCCTCCTGCTAACACGTTGCGTATCAGGTGGTGGTGCAGTTAGCTGTGGCGTGTTGACAAAACTTTTCCACATCTCTGCCATGCTAACCCTGCCCTCAAAGGAGCTGGCATTGACACAGCTGCCTTGGCGACCTCTTGCTCCTCCTCTGCCTTGGCCTTGGGCTTCCACTTGTTCCCCTGTGACATTTGGGAATGCTCTCAGTAGCGCGTCTACCAACGTGCGCTTGTACTCGCGCATCTTCCTATCACGCTCCAGTGCAGGAAGTAAGGTAGGCACATTGTCTTTGTAGCGTGGATCCAGCAGGGTGGCAACCCAGTAGTCCGCACAGGTTAAAATGTGGGCAACTCTGCTGTCGTTGCGCAGGCACTGCAGCATGTAGTCGCTCATGTGTGCCAGGCTGCCCAGGGGTAAGGACAAGCTGTCCTCTGTGGGAGGCGTATCGTCATCGTCCTGCCTTTCCCCCCAGCCACGCACCAGTGATGGACCCGAGCTGCGTTGGGTGCCACCCCGCTGTGACCATGCTTCATCCTCATCCTCCTCCACCTCCTCCTCATCCTCGTCCTCCTCGTCCTCCAGTAGTGGGCCCTGTCTGGCCACATTTGTACCTGGCCTCTGCTGTTGCCAAAAACCTCCCTCTGAGTCACTTCGAAGAGACTGGCCTGAAAGTGCTAAAAATGACCCCTCTTCCTCCTCCTCCTCCTCCTCCTCCTGGGCCACCTCCTCTTGCATCATCGCCCTAAGTGTTTTCTCAAGGAGACATAGAAGTGGTATTGTAACGCTGATAACGGCGTCATCGCCACTGGCCATGTTGGTGGAGTACTCGAAACAGCGCAACAGGGCACACAGGTCTCGCATGGAGGCCCAGTCATTGGTGGTGAAGTGGTGCTGTTCTGTAGTGCGACTGACCCGTGCGTGCTGCAGCTGAAACTCCACTATGGCCTGCTGCTGCTCGCACAGTCTGTCCAGCATGTGCAAGGTGGAGTTCCACCTGGTGGGCACGTCGCATATGAGGCGGTGAGCGGGAAGGCCGAAGTTACGCTGTAGCGCAGACAGGCGAGCAGCAGCAGGATGTGAACGCCGGAAGCGCGAACAGACGGCCCGCACTTTATGCAGCAGCTCTGACATGTCGGGGTAGTTGTGAATGAACTTCTGCACCACCAAATTCAGCACATGCGCCAAGCAAGGGATGTGCGTCAAATTGGCTAGTCCCAGAGCTGCAACGAGATTTCGCCCATTATCGCACACCACCAGGCCGGGCTTGAGGCTCACCGGCAGCAACCACTCGTCGGTCTGTTGTTCTATACCCCGCCACAACTCCTGTGCGGTGTGGGGCCTGTCCCCCAAACATATGAGTTTCAGAATGGCCTGCTGACGTTTACCCCGGGCTGTGCTGAAGTTGGTGGTGAAGGTGTGTGGCTGACTGGATGAGCAGGTGGAAGAAGAGGAGGAGGAAGCCGAGAAGGAGGAGGTGGCAACAGGAGGCAAAGAATGTTGCCCTGCGATCCTTGGCAGCGGAAGGACGTGCGCTAAACAGCTCTCCGCCTGGGGCCCAGCTGCCACTACATTTACCCAGTGTGCAGTTAGGGAGATATAGCGTCCCTGGCCGTGCTTACTGGTCCACGTATCTGTGGTTAGGTGGACCTTGCCACAGATGGCGTTGCGCAGTGCACACTTGATTTTATCGGATACTTGGTTGTGCAGGGAAGGCACGGCTCTCTTGGAGAAGTAGTGGCGGCTGGGAACAACATACTGTGGGACAGCAAGCGACATGAGCTGTTTGAAGCTGTCTGTGTCCACCAGCCTAAATGACAGCATTTCATAGGCCAGTAGTTTAGAAATGCTGGCATTCAGGGCCAGGGATCGAGGGTGGCTAGGTGGGAATTTACGCTTTCTCTCAAATGTTTGTGAGATGGAGAGCTGAACGCTGCCGTGTGACATGGTTGAGACGCTTGGTGACGGAGGTGGTGGTGGTGGTGTTGGTGGTACATCCCCTGTTTGCTGGGCGGCAGGTGCCAACGTTCCTCCAGAGGCGGAGGAAGAGGCCGAGGCGGCAGCAGCAGAAGAGGCCGAGGCGGCAGCAGCAGAAGAGGTAGCAGGGGGAGCCTGAGTGACTTCCTTGGTTTTAAGGTGTTTACTCCACTGCAGTTCATGCTTTGCATGCAGGTGCCTGGTCATGCAGGTTGTGCTCAGGTTCAGAACGTTAATGCCTAGCTTAAGGCTCTGATGGCACAGCGTGCAAACCACTCGGGTCTTGTCGTCAGCACATTGTTTGAAGAAGTGCCATGCCAGGGAACTCCTTGAAGCTGCCTTTGGGGTGCTCGGTCCCAGATGGCGGCGGGCAGTAGCAGGCGGAGTCTCTTGGCGGCGGGTGTTCTGCTTTTGCCCACTGCTCCCTCTTTTGCTACGCTGTTGGCTCGGTCTCACCACTGCCTCTTCCTCCGAACTGTGAAAGTCAGTGGCACGACCTTCATTCCATGTGGGGTCTAGGACCTCATCATCCCCTGCATCGTCTTCCACCCAGTCTTGATCCCTGACCTCCTGTTCAGTCTGCACACTGCAGAAAGACGCAGCAGTTGGCACCTGTGTTTCGTCATCATCAGAGACATGCTGAGGTGGTATTCCCATGTCCTCATCATCAGGAAACATAAGTGGTTGTGCGTCAGTGCATTCTATATCTTTCACCGCTGGGGAAGGGCTAGGTGGATGCCCTTGGGAAACCCTGCCAGCGGAGTCTTCAAACAGCATAAGAGACTGCTGCATAACTTGAGGCTGAGACAGTTTCCCTGGTATGCATTGGGGTGATGTGACAGACTGATGGGGTTGGTTTTCAGGCGCCATCTGTGCGCTTTCTGCAGAAGACTGGGTGGGAGATAATGTGAACGTGCTGGATCCACTGTCGGCCACCCAATTGACTAATGCCTGTACCTGCTCAGGCCTTACCATCCTTAGAACGGCATTGGGCCCCACCATATATCGCTGTAAATTCTGGCGGCTACTGGGACCTGAGGTAGTTGGTACACTAGGACGTGTGGATGTGGCAGAACGGCCACGTCCTCTCCCAGCACCAGAGGGTCCACTAACACCACCACGACCATGTCCACGTCCGCGTCCCTTACTAGATGTTTTTCTCATTGTTATGGTTCACCACAACAACAAAAATATTATTTGGCCCAATGTATTGTATTCAAATTCAGCGGGATATAAATTTGAGGCCTAGTATTTAGGCGCTGGGTGACCGGTATGGATTTACTAACAGAATTAGACTTGGAAATGCACAGTAGCGTGTGTGTGAAGTTATTCTGAATGACCCTATGTGCACCTTGAATATTATATACCCTTTTAGGGATAGATTTCAAATAGCTCTGATACAGCAGAAACCACTAAATTTTTAAATTGCTAAATTGGGAATTGTATTTCAACCCAGAACAAAAAATGTGCTTTGACGGACACTAAATAACTTTCCCAGCCACAACAGGACAGCGGTAACGAGAGATTTAGCGGGATATAAATTTGAGGCCTAGTATTTAGGCGCTGGGTGACAGGTATGGGTTTAGTGACAGAATTAGACTTGGAAATACACAGTAGCGGGTGTGTGTGAAGTTATTCTGAATGACCCAATGTGCAACTTGAATATTATATACCCTTTTAGGGATAGATTTCAAATAGCTCTGATATAGCAGAAACCACTAAATTATGAAATTGCTAAATTGGGAATTGTATTTCAACCCAGAACAAAAAATGTGCTTTGACGGACACTAAATAACTTTCCCAGCCACAACAGGACAGCGGTAACGAGAGATTTAGCGGGATATAAATTTGAGGCCTAGTATTTAGGCGCTGGGTGACAGGTATGGGTTTAGTGACAGAATTAGACTTGGAAATGCACAGTAGCGGGTGTGTGTGAAGTTATTCTGAATGACCCTATGTGCACCTTCAATATGATCTACCCTTTTAGGGATAGATTTCAAATAGCTCTGATATAGCAGAAACCACTAAATTATGAAATTGCTAAATTGGGAATTGTATTTCAACCCAGAACAAAAAATGTGCTTTGACGGACACTAAATAACTTTCCCAGCCACAACAGGACAGCGGTAACGAGAGATTTAGCAGGATATAAATTTGAGGCCTAGTATTTAGGCGCTGGGTGACAGGTATGGGTTTAGTGACAGAATTAGACTTGGAAATACACAGTAGCGGGTGTGTGTGAAGTTATTCTGAATGACCCAATGTGCACCTTGAATATTATATACCCTTTTAGGGATAGATTTCAAATAGCTCTGATATAGCAGAAACCACTAAATTATGAAATTGCTAAATTGGGAATTGTATTTCAACCCAGAACAAAAAATGTGCTTTGACGGACACTAAATAACTTTCCCAGCCACAACAGGACAGCGGTAACGAGAGATTTAGCGGGATATAAATTTGAGGCCTAGTATTTAGGCGCTGGGTGACAGGTATGGGTTTAGTGACAGAATTAGACTTGGAAATGCACAGTAGCGGGTGTGTGTGAAGTTATTCTGAATGACCCTATGTGCACCTTGAATATTATATACCCTTTTAGGGATAGATTTCAAATAGCTCTGATATAGCAGGAACCACTAAATTATGAAATTGCTAAATTGGGAATTGTACTTCAACCCAGAACAAAAAATGTGCTTTGACGGACACTAAATAACTTTCCCAGCCACAACAGGACAGCGGTAACGAGAGATTTAGCGGGATATAAATTTGAGGCCTAGTATTTAGGCGCTGGGTGACCGGTATGGATTTAGTGACAGAATTAGACTGGGATATGGCCAAAAAATAACCACACTATTGCTGGTTAAATGCACTTGGTGACGGGCGCAGCTTGCCCCTGATGTAGTATATGGCCAAAAAATGAACAGACTATTGCTGGTTAAATGCACTTGGTGTCACAGCTTGACCAACCACACTACTGAGGGTTAAATGCACTTGGTGACGGGCGCAGCTTGCCCCTGATGTAGTATATGGCCAAAAAATAAACAGACTATTGCTGGTTAAATGCACTTGGTGTGACAGCTTCACCCTGATGTAGGCTTTAGCCAAAAAACAACCACACCATTGAGGGTTAAATGCACTTGGTGACAGGCGCAGCTTGCCCCTGATTTAGTATATGGCCAAAAAATGAACAGACTATTGCTGGTTAAATGCACTTGGTGTGACAGCTTCACCCTGATGTAGGCTTTAGCCAAAAAACAACCACACCATTGAGGGTTAAATGCACTTGGTGACAGGCGCAGCTTGCCCCTGATTTAGTATATGGCCAAAAAATGAACAGACTATTGCTGGTTAAATGCACTTGGTGTGACAGCTTCACCCTGATGTAGGCTTTAGCCAAAAAACAACCACACCATTGAGGGTTAAATGCACTTGGTGACAGGCGCAGCTTGCCCCTGATTTAGTATATGGCCAAAAAATGAACAGACTATTGCTGGTTAAATGCACTTGGTGTGACAGCTTCACCCTGATGTAGGCTTTAGCCAAAAAACAACCACACCATTGAGGGTTAAATGCACTTGGTGACAGGTGCAGCTTGCCCCTGATTTAGTATATGGCCAAAAAATGAACAGACTATTGCTGGTTAAATGCACTTGGTGTGACAGCTTCACCCTGATGTAGGCTTTAGCCAAAAAACAACCACACCATTGAGGGTTAAATGCACTTGGTCGCAGCTTGGATGCACTTGGTCGCAGCACCGCACAAGACACAAAATGGCCGCCGATCACCCCAGAAAAAAGTGACTGACAAACGGTCTGGGCAGCCTAAAAACAGTGAGTGAGCATTTGAATTTCAGCAGCTCAATGATGCACAGCTGCAGATCGATCGATTAATCAAGTGAAGTCCTTTGGAGGAGTTAATCTGCCTAATCTCGCCCTACTGTCGCATCCGCAACCTCTCCCTACGCTAATCAGAGCAGAGTGACGGGCGGCGCTATGTGACTCCAGCTTAAATAGAGGCTGGGTCACATGGTGCTCTGGCCAATCACAGCCATGCCAATAGTAGGCATGGCTGTGACGGCCTCTTGGGGCAAGTAGTATGACGCTTGTTGATTGGCTGCTTTGCAGCCTTTCAAAAAGCGCCAAGAAAGCGTCACAAAAGCGCCAAGAAAGCGACGAACACCGAACCCGAACCCGGACTTTTACGAAAATGTCCGGGTTCGGGTCCGTGTCACGGACACCCCAAAATTCGGTACGAACCCGAACTATACAGTTCGAGTTCGCTCATCCCTACCTATGTGATATCAATGGAACATGGCTAGAGTTGAGCGAACACCTGGATGTTCGGGTTCGAGAAGTTCGGCCGAACATCCCGGAAATGTTCGGGTTCGGGATACTAACCCGATCCGAACTTCGTCCCGAACCCGAACCCCATTGAAGTCAATGGGGACCCGAACTTTTCGGCACTAAAAAGGCTGTAAAACAGCCCAGGAAAGAGCTAGAGGGCTGCAAAAGGCAGCAACATGTAGGTAAATCCCCTGCAAACAAATGTGGATAGGGAAATGAATTAAAATAAAAATTAAATAAATAAAAATTAACCAAAATCAATTGGAGAGAGGTCCCATAGCAGAGAATCTGGCTTCACGTCACCCACCACTGTAAGAGTCCATTTTCATAAATTTAGGCCCAGCACCCAGGCAGAGGAGAGAGGTCCCGTAACAGAGAATCTGGCTTCATGTCAGCAGAGAATTAGTCTGCATGTCATAGCAGAGAATGAGGCTTCACGTCAGCCACCACTGCAACAGTCCATTGGCATATATTTAGGCCCAGCACCCAGGCAGAGGAGGGAGGTCCCGTAACAGAGAATCTGGCTTCATGTCAGCAGAGAATCAGTCTGCATGTCATAGCAGAGAATGAGGCTTCACGTCAGCCACCACTGCAACAGTCCATTGGCATATATTTAGGCCCAGCACCCAGGCAGAGGAGGGAGGTCCCGTAACAGAGAATCTGGCTTCATGTCAGCAGAGAATCAGTCTGCATGTCATAGCAGAGAATGAGGCTTCACGTCAGCCACCACTGCAACAGTCCATTGGCATATATTTAGGCCCAGCACCCAGGCAGAGGAGGGAGGTCTCGTAACAGAGAATCTGGCTTCATGTCAGCAGAGAATCAGTCTGCATGTCATAGCAGAGAATGAGGCTTCACGTCAGCCACCACTGCAACAGTCCATTGGCATATATTTAGGCCCAGCACCCAGGCAGAGGAGGGAGGTCCCGTGTTGAGGAAGGGTGGTAGATATGCATGCCTACTGGGGCATACATATATATATTTGCGGTGCATAATCCCCTCCGAGGGCGATGTGCGCAGATGTGCCCAGCACCTGCGCCCATCTGCCTCTGATATTCCCCAGGGGCTCATTCATGCCCCTGTGGGGATTGATATATATGTATGCCCCCTTGATATGTGCCACCTTGATATATATATGTATGCCCCCTTGATATGCCCCCTTGATATGTGCCACCTTGATATATATATGTATGCCCCCTTGATATGCCCCCTTGATATGCCCCCTTGATATGTGCCCCCTGAAAATATACATATACCCCCTTGATATTGCCCCCTGTGATAAATGTATGCCCCCATATGTACTGTCCGTTCATATATGCTTATAGATGTGCCCCAAGCATCTATAGGCATATATGCCGGAATCATGCTGCCTGGTGGAGGAGACCGACAGTTGGACAATCATGTCCAGCGTCGGCCTCTACAAAGGACAAAGGATCAATGAGATCCTCTGCCCTTTGTCACCATCTCCGATCGCGCCGGAGATGGTACGCCAACCGAGACATGGGAACAAAGCGTCCGCTTCACAGGCGGGAGGATCAAAGGATCCCCCCCCCTGGAAGCGCGCTCCAAGATCCTCGGGCCGGCGCGGTGACGTCACATCACCGCGCCGGCCCACGTGTTCAGGCCGGCCGTGCGCATGCGCACGGCGGCAAAAGGGGGACTGCGAGCGGGCGCCGCCAAGTTTAAATAGGCAGGCGGCGCTCCGCTCAGCAGTCCAAGACACCACCGGGCAGGACATCACCCCTGGACTGACGAGCCCCCCTGGACAACGAGCAGAACATTAAGTATCATTAACCCCTTTTTCCCTCCCTATACCACCAACGATTAACCCCTGATTACTCCCCTTACCACTATACCACCAACGATTAACCCCTGATTCCCTGCATTACTCCCCTTACCACTGTCCCACCAACGTTTAACCCTTTAATTCCCTGACCCCATATTGCTAACCCCCTGATTTACCCTAGTCCCTGCCACTCCTGATTAACCCTATCTACTCCCTGATCCCTGCCCTGATACCCTATTCCTGATTAACCCTATCTACTCCCTGATATAGTCCCTGCCCTGATACCCTATTTGTGCCTCCTGGTTAACCCTATCCACTCCCTGCCCTGATATCCCTATTGTGAACCCTATATCATACCCCTGAGCCCCCCCTTAGTGTTTGTGGTCTGCTTATCCCCAGCAAAACCACCGTTAACCCTCGTCGTTCCCCTAGGGATAGAATATTAGTCAGGTGGGTGGGTTGTTAATGTTACTTGGATGTGTGAACTGTCTAGTTAGTTTATGGGTGGAATTTGGGAACGTGTAGTGTAGTTGAGTACTGTATATTTAGTGTGGTGTTGACAGTATTGTGTGCGTAGTGTATTGTAATAAATACTGTGTTACTTGTACCCTTTGTGTAGTGTGTACTTGTTAGCAGTAGTAAGTAAGGCGCATGCAGCTAGTATAGTGATTAGTGTAAGGCATAGCAAAGATATTGTGTAATTGTTATTATATTAAGGCATAAATAGGCGGAGTCATCACTAGACGGCTCCTCCTATTTAGGAATATTAATTATCGATATTCGCATAATATCAGTGATTAATATTCCCCCCTTTACATTGGCGAGCCAGGCCCACTGCGTGGATTTTGCGTTTGTTTTTTTGGTCTTAAGGCTGAGGGTTGCTGGTACTGTGAATTATCGGGCAGGAGAGACGCGGTCAGCAGAGTGTCTGAGCGTCTAGGACCCGATAATTGGACAGGAGAAGCGATACTTCCCTTACAGTACCAGAAATAAAACAAAATCTTTTGCAGAGAATCTATAATCTATCTGTGTACTAATATTTTTGTATTTGCTTTACAGGTCACCGTCGCTGGGGTGTGAAGAAGGATACGTCACGGAAAGAGATCCATCTTCGTTGGAGGTACATAGAAGTCCGGCTGGTCGGGAAGAAGCGTTCCGGAAGAAAAGGACTTCTTTCAAGCAGCTGCAAGGGACGGGAAAGTACAGCACCAACAAGAAGATGGAGACTCAGAAAAATGTGAGTATGAACTTCTCCACACTCCAACACTTAGCCAAAAATCGTTAATTTCTAACGATAATTTGTTTTCCCTTAGTCCTAACAGCAGCACAGATGGGGTTAACTGCCCCTGTGGACTGGTAGGACCGGCGGAATTTTAATGAGCCCAAGAACCAATAAACGATCTTCAGCTCCCTGAAAGGGAGGAGATCACCCCCCAGCCCACCGTGTTTTTAACAAGCATAATGTATTTAGGGTGGGATATTTGTGTGCTGCTGTTAGGACTAAGGGAAAACAAATTATCGTTAGAAATTAACGATTCCCTTACGTCCTCAACAGCAGCACAGATGGGGAGATAGCAAGAAGAATCCCCTAGGGAGGGTCCTCATGCCTGGCAGAACTAAGAACAGTCTGCCCAAAAGCCGAAAACTCTGCCATCCTAGCATCTATCCTATAATGGGAGATGAAGGTTGACTCAGAGCTCCAGGAGGCCGCCTTACAGATCAACTCTAAGGGGAGGAGTCTTCTCTCCGCAACCGAGGTGGAGACCGCCCTAGTAGAATGGGCCCTCACAAACTCGGGAGGATCTAAGGATTGGGAGACGAAAGCTTCCAAAATGGCCTCCTTGATCCAGCGACTAATGGTGGCTTTAGACGCTTTACGGCCTTTAGACTTACCGGCAAACAGGATAAGAAGATTCTCATCTTTCCTGAACTCACTAGATCTATCCACATAGATCTGGAGGCATCTTGAAATATCCAGCGGGTCTCTAGCTGGAGTATCAGAGGAGGAGGCTGTAAACAAAACTGGTAAAGATATTACCTGATTGATGTTCTGGAAAGTAGGCACCTTAGGCCTGAAGTAAGGTAAAAACTTCAGGAGTACTCTATCCTGTAGAAAAATAATGTACGGGTGATTTGCGGAAAAAGCCTGCAATTCAGAAACTCTTTTGGCTGAAGCTATAGCCAGAAGAAAGACCATCTTTAAAGTCAGAAATTTAAAATTTACCTCCTCCAAGGGCTCGAAGGGGGGAGATGCTAGCCCCCTGAGCACTACTGAAAGATCCCACTGGGGGATAGGTTTCAGTATAGTAGGCTTTAGTCTTTCAGCTCCCTTCAGGAAGCGTTTGATGAGTGGGTCCCGAGAATGTGGCCTGTTGAGACAGGCCGAGATGGCATAAACCTGTACCTTCAAGGTAGCTGGAGATAGGCCTCTATCTAATCCATCCTGAAGAAATTGAAGTATCGCAGGAAGGGGCGGATCTGCAGACGCCACCTGTCTGGAATCACACCATGCCTCGAAGATTCTCATGATCCTGGAGTAGGCCTTCTTTGTAGACTCTGCTCGGGAATGCGACAAAGTTCTCAGGACCGACTCGGAAAGCCCTTCTATGTTGGGAAGGGACTGATCAACCTCCAGGCTGTCAGGTTGAACCTGTGCAGATCTGGGCAGAGGTGAGTGTCCCACGACACCAGGGTCTGCTCCGGGGGGAGTCTCCAGTATTGTCCCCGACTCATCTGAATGAGCTGGGTAAACCAGGATCTTCTGGGCCAAAACGGTATGATGGCTATTACCGAGGCCTGATCCTCGGTATCATGGAAAAGGGAGGGAAGATGTAAGCCAGCCTGAACCTCCACGGTATTGACAGAGCATCTATCGCCAGGGGGTTGTCTTCCCTGTAGAGGGAACAGAACCTCATCACCTTGGCGTTGAACCTGGTTGCCATGAGATCCACTTCTGGCATACCCCATCTGTGAACTAGCTGCCTGAAGATCTCCGGATGCAGAGACCACTCCATGGTCGGTAATCCTCGACTTAAGCGGTCCGCTATCATATTGAGGGAGCCTCGAATATGAACGGCAGATAGATGGGAAAGGTTCAGCTCTGCCCACCGAAGAATTACCCCGATCTCTGACAGAAGGGGCAATGATCTTGTGCCTCCCTGTTTGTTTATATAGAGGACAGCAGTCATATTGTCTGACTGGACTTTCACTGCTTTGCCCCGGATCTGAGGCGCAAAGTGAAGGAGGGCTAGCCGGATAGCTCGCATCTCGCGAAGATTGGAGGAAAGATGCCGCTCCAGAGGAGACCAAGATCCCTGAATTGGGGATCCGTCCAGGTGAGCGCCCCAGCCTACAAGGGACGCGTCTGTAGTCAATATGACCCAAGCTGGTTGGGTCATAGACTTCCCTGCTGGTAGCTGAAACCACCATCTGAGGGAATTTCGGGTTTGACCGGACAGGGAGCACAGGGAATCTAGCCCCGCAGGGCTGCCGTTCCATAGGTGTAAGACCTCCGACTGAAGAGGACGGAGGTGCCATAACGCCCAAGGGACCGCATCCGCAGCCGCTGACATGAGCCCCAGTATCTTCATGAGAGTCCGGATAGAGACTCGACGAGGGACATAAAGGACCTTTGCCAGGTCCTGAATCCGCGCTCTCCTTTCTGGAGTCAACCGGAGGGACATCTCCACAGAGTCGACCACGAATCCTAAGTAATGGATTGAAGTCGATGGGCTCACATTCGACTTCTGCCAGTTGATAATCCAGCCTAGGCGGAAGAGAAAGGAGACTGCGACCTGAAGATGGTGGGTAAGGATCGGAACTGAAGAGGCTATGAAAAGCCAATCGTCCAGATAAGGAATAATAGTCAGTCCTTGGAGTCTCAAAGCTGCCACCACCGAAACCACCACCTTGGTGAAGATGAGGGGGGCAGAAGAGATTCCGAAGGGAAGCACGGCGAACTGAAAGTGCCTGCAAACCCCTGAGATCTGGACCGCGATCCTGAGGAGTTTCCGGGAAGCGGAATGGATCGGAATGTGAAGGTACGCATCCTTGAGGTCCAGAGTAGCCATGACGTCCCCAGAATTGAGGATATGGCTGACTGACCTTATGGTTTCCATGCGAAACCTTGTTTTCCTTATAAATCGATTGAGGAATCTCAAATCGATGATCATCCGGAGATCTCCTGTCTTCTTGGGAACCAGGAACACTGGTGAATAAATCCCTAGGCCCCTCTCCCCTGCCGGTACCTCCTCCAGGGCTCCCTTGGAAATATAGTCCTGAATGTAAGATTCTAGGACCACCTGTTTGGCAGACCCGAAGCTTCGTGTGGCGATGAATCTCTCTGGGGGGAGAGAGATAAGATCTACCCGGTACCCGGCGGAAACTATGTCCTGGACCCAGGGGTCTGCAATCAACCGGCTCCAAGAGTCTTTGAAATGGGTAAGACGGCCCCCCACGGGAATCTGGGGGAGGGGTACGGGAAAATCTAGAGGAGACACTGCAGGGGCAGCAGGGCTTATCCAAGAGCCTCGAGGAGGCCCATAGTCAGGAGGGTTTTGCCTCCCTGGTGGGTTTGCGGGGGCGTCTCGGATATTTACGAGATGGCCCCCCCCAATCTCTGCGCCTAGACTGCTGCCCAGAACGACCTCCACCCTTCTTTTCCTGTCTGGGGCGTCCCCGAAAGGGCTGCTGGGGGAGGCTCTTCCCTTTTTTATCGGAGAGCCCCTCCATTATTTTGTCCAATTCGGACCCGAATAACCTATCTGGTTCGAAGGGGAGCCCACAAAGGTTAAACTTGGATGCGTTATCCGCAATCCACGGTTTCAGCCAGAGTGGTCTGCGGGCAGCTGAAACTAGGGCCATAGTTTTGGCGGCCAGCTTTAGCTGCATCTGGGAGGAATCAACTAAAAAGTCCATAGCCAGGTTGGCTGACTTGAAGGCTGCCAGGATGTCGTCTCTTGATACGCTCTGGTCCACATCCGTCTGGATTTGATTAAGCCTAGAGCGTAGATAGGTGGCTACCTCAGTGGCCGCAATGGAAGTAGATGCGGAGGCGGCGGCCGCCGCGTAACCCCTCCTAAGGGTGCACTCTGCCCTCCGGTCTAGGGGGTCCTGCAGGCTAGACCCATCGTCTGCAGGGACTAGAGTGCGCCGGGACAACTTGGCTATAGCCATGTCCACCTTGGGAACGGAACCCCACGATTCCACCAAGGGTTTAGCCATCGGGTACATGAGTCTGAATTTTCTGGTAAGCACTGGACCCTTCTCAGGCTTCTTCCACTCTGTGCGCATCACAGAGAGGAGGGTCTCATCCGCTCTAAAGACACGCTGTGTCCGACCGGCGGGATCGGAGGACTCCCCCATGTCAACATCCTGGTCCCCCGACCTGATGGACTTGAGTAACTTCTGCGTCTTTTCTGGAGGAAAAAAGCAAGAAGTAGATTCTTCTTCCTCAGAAGAAGAAGACCCCACTGAACAGGGGGTAGGTCTTTCGACCGGTGCGACCACCTCCATGGGAGTCTGAGAGGGACCTGGTAGTCTCTCATTAAGTAGCTGAACTACTCCCTTGATGGAATCATCCACGTATGTCTTGGTCCATTGGAACATCTCCTGCATCGTGGGTTCCGTGGATGCCGTGCGACAACTCTCACATCTGGAGTAAGGACAGCTGTCAACTAGGGGTGTGTTACATTCGTAACATGCCAAATGCTTCCTCTTGGCCCCAGCCTTCCGCTGATCCTCCTTAGGGGAAGCCATAGTCTGTAATGGAAGAAACAAAACAGGTCATAACCCCTACAACATCAGGAGGTGGAGAAAACCAGACCTTAAGGGGGCCCACCAGCACTAGAAGAAATAGAGCTGAAAGAAGAGGAAGTACAAAACCCAAGCAAAGCAATACTGCAGGAATATCACAAAGCACAGGAGAGCTCTGGAGCTAACTTGTGAAAGCAACGCAACCAGAGCACTGACTGATGGGCTCTGGGCGCTTAAAAGGAGGAAACCCCGCCCAATGGGCGGGTTCCTGAAACGAGATCAGCACCACTCCCCTTTTTTTTTTTTTTGTATATGTGCTGCCAAAGCAAGCACTCAGAAAAACCAGAGCCTATACTGGCTCTACCTAAACGAAAAATTGTCTCCCCAGACTAATCCTAAGTCCAGGATGTCATTCTAGGGAGCCAGTTTAAGAAAAGGTGAGTTTTATACATCACCGCATCGCTTCGGAAAACCGGAAGTGACGTAGCGCACCTAAGGCGCGTCACTTCCGGGAAATGGCGGCGCCCATAGCGCCGCACACATGCGGTAACAGAGGAACGGAGCACCGTCTACAGATGATGAAAGAAGAGGGGAGGGGACGCCCCCCTCCCCAACGGTACCCCAGACCGAAATCGCCATGATCAGGCCTAAAATAAAGGCACTGAGATGCATAGAAAGCGAGCTAAGCTTTAAGGAGGGAAAAAAGAACCCCTAAGCAATCTTCAGCTCCCAAAGAGGGAGCGACACGCCAGTCCACCTGTCCAGAGGACAGAAAAAAACACGGTGGGCTGGGGGGTGATCTCCTCCCTTTCAGGGAGCTGAAGATCGTTTATTGGTTCTTGGGCTCATTAAAATTCCGCCGGTCCTACCAGTCCACAGGGGCAGTTAACCCCATCTGTGCTGCTGTTGAGGACGTAAGGGAATAGCACTTTTAATCCCATTGTTCCTACTACATACAAATCCGCTGAGCTGCTGTGGTCCGATTTACTGGACCAGGCTTATGCTCATGACCGGGTTTGTATTAGTAGGAGTGTCTTCAATAAGAACACCAAACGCCTCCAAATGCTAGCCAAATTGGTTCTTTCCTATGAGGATACCATTTGGAAGGTGGAACACATAGAGACACTTACCAGCACAAGAAAGGCAGGGGAGGTTGCGGACAAGGCAAACTTCCACTGCAATTGTTGTGTTGATAACTGTAAAAGAATTCACACACTAGAGGTTCAATTACAAGAGGAAGCCCAGTGTACAGTCGAGAGGGGAAGAGAAATCTGTGTGTTAGAGTCGAGACTCTCGGATAATGACAGTCTCTACTCTGATATGGACAGAGAGCTACTCCGGCTGTACACTGAGATTAATCAGTATAGGAACAATACGGTATCTACGGATGCCCTGATTGTTCAGATGAGGGAGGACCTGGCTGCAAAGACGCAAACCATTGCAGACTTGCAGCGGGCAATCTCCAATTTGTCCAGGCCTAGTACCAACGGTATGGTGCCCACGAAACAAGTTTGTGTTTCGGGAACGGCACAGGAGGAGACAGCGGCAACAGCGCCAAGGTCTTCGACGGATAATACATCTGCAGTGGTAGACACTAGGGGACATGTGGAGCGGTCACTACGATTCACCCCGACACCCGGGGAGAATAGGAGTAGCAACCGTTACCAGGAACAGGACAACGGTTGGGAAGAGGAGAGTGGAGGATATTCCGCTTCCAATCCGCCAACACGTCCGGAAAAACAGGAAGAGATGTATCCTAACCATTCAAGTATGGAAAGGATAAACTTCCTGTTACGGATCTGCAAGGAGATCCCGAAATATGATCCCCATGTAGATCCGTTCGCTTCATGCGATATTTTCGAAGGTCACTGTAACAAATATTCAGTGGCTCCGGAATATCGCATGGAGATGTTCAGATTATGGTTACCAACACACCTTAATCAAAGGTATGAGGTAACGGGGAGGATGCAACCCACGAATGGCCAGTTTCATGATAAGGAAGAACGTCTCTCCATACTCACGAGACTGGCCACGGGTCACTGGGATGTCACTCCAGAGGTCCTGTCAAAATTCAAGCCTACTATACATGATGAACCCTTGTCATTGTGTAGTCGGTTTGAAGCAATGTACAGGAGGGTTACCAAAGATCAGGGTATTGGGATTCCACAAGGCATGGTGCGCATGTTTGTGGAAAAATTCCCATATCTTGATACTGCAATCCGGCTGAGTGCAGCTAGGGAGCCATCCCTCACGGACGCAGCCATGATTATTGAGCAGTGTAGACAAGACATACTGCTCAGTAAGAGGTCTGTGAAAGTGAGGGAGCGTGTGCCTGTATACGGTAGGTCACAAGACGACCGGGTACAACACACGAGGTATACATCCACCGTTCGCCCCACGGCCCCACCGTTGGAAAGGGCAGGAAACTTTCGTTGTTTCCTGTGCTTACAAGAGGGGCATATAAAAAGAAATTGTCCACAGTGGTTACACATTAACCGGACAAATTCGGATAAAAATGGCAATAATAACGGTTTCAGGATGAAACCCAATTTTGCCAGGCCTGTGGGGGGACAGGGTGATATGAATCTGGGACATTCATCAGGGCAAGCACCAAAATGCTTGGCGGTCATGAATGTCCCAGGGGGCGTGGAATCAAGAGATTCCACACCTAAGGATCAGGAACAGAGCGCAAGAGTGGCAGTATGTACCACACAAGTACCTACTGGGAGTCTGGTGGATATCGAATGAAGATTAGGGGTCCCTAAAGAGTTGGCACCAGTATGTCCAATCATACTGGATCCTTCAGGGAGACCCCATATAAAAGCCACGATAAAAGATAAAGAAACGGAAATCATGCTTGATACTGGGGCGGAAATCTCCATTACCAATATCAAGCATGATCTACTCCCCAACAGCCCTCAGTGTGTGGTGATCGGATTTGATCACCAACAAGGGGGGGTGAAGGCCCACAGAATTGATGAGGTAATCATTCAGATTACCAGGTGCACTACCCTCAGGATACCCATGTGGTATTACCCCGGTTCTGATAACATTATCGGAACCGATGTAATGACACAAAATGGGTGGATCCTGGATCTGGCAAATTGCATTGTGTGGAGAGGTCCCAGACGAGCCAAGGTGTTTGTCATTCAACGCCAGTATCTGGGACCACCTTTGCCAGCAGTAGATAACTCTACTGATGTGCTGGAACACAAGTGGCCTGAGGTCTCACACAATCCAGACCTTGAGCCTATTGTGTACAAGCACCCTGATCTGTGGGCCCAAAGTAAGAATGACTGTGGCAGACTGATTGGCGTTTTGGTAGACATAGAGGGTCCTGACCCTCCACCTCAACGCCAATATCGATTTCCACCAGAGGCCACCCATTCAATTATGGACACAATCCTTGAATTGAAGACTAGGGGTGTGGTCATTGAGGGCAACTCAAAGTGCAACAATGCCCTCTGGCCAGTTAAGAAAAAGGACACGAATGCATGGAGGCTGACCATAGACCTCCGTGTCCTTAACAAATACACCCCAATGTCAGCCCCGGTGGTGGCCCAAACTCCCGACATCATGGCCAGAATAAGTGGCGAAAGCCGCGTATTCTCGACCATCGATGTTGCCAACAGGTTCTTCTCCATCGAACTCACGGAGTCGTGTCGGTACAAATTTGCCTTCACGGTGGGGGACAAACAGTACATGTTTGCGGTACTGCCCCAGGGGTTCCATAGCAGCCCCACGTATTTCCATCAGGCATTGGCGGCTGTGCTGAGTGTATTCTCACGACCGGAATGCCTTTTACAATACGTGGACGACTTGCTTTTGCATACAGAAACCATGGAGGAACACTTGATTCTGTTGAAAGAGCTGCTAGGACTCCTGGCAAAGTCAGGACTCAAACTGAGTCCCCATAAGGCAAATCTGGCTAAAGCAGAGGTAACTTTCCTTGGGGTCCAAATTTCCTGTGGAACCAAAGGTATCATGACGACCCGTGTGGAAGCCATGGTAAAGTTACCCAGGCCTGGCACCCTTCAGGATTTGAGAAAATTCCTGGGGGTCGCCAACTTCATGAGGGAGTTCATAGAGGATTTCGCGGCCAAAGCGAAGCCTCTCTACGAACTCCTTCGGGGAGAGGAACCCTCAATCAAAGGATGGTCCGATGCGCAGGAAGAGGCCTTTTCAACCCTGAAAAGGGACCTCTCCTCGGCGCCTGTGTTGGCCACTCCACATTCAGATGGGGAACTGGCCATACAGGCGCATGCAGGGATCGAGTCTATCGCAGCGGTCCTGGTACAGAAAGTAGGCTACGAGACCAGACCGCTGGGATACTTCTCCAGGCTGCTTTCGCCCGTCGAACGAGGGTTCGATGAATGCGCCAAGCAATTGGCAGCCATACACTATGCTGTTAAGACCACTGAGCATATTGTTGGCTTCCGGCCCCTCACTTTGCAGACTCCACATTCACCGTTGACCCTTTTACTCCGTGATACTCTCCCTGGAGTCTCCCAACAGAGATTCGGGAGATGGATCATGGATCTCAGCGGCCGGAATCTGCAGGTGGACCACAAGGCCAAGTATGTTCTGTCCCAGTTGCTTAACCTGACTGGAACTGAACATGACTGTGGCCAACCGGTAATGGACGACTCTCCACAGATGTTCAGGACTGACAAGCATCCAGATGACAGAGTCATCTTTGTTGATGGCTCTCGGTTCTATCTGGATGGGGAATATGTCACAGGTTTTGCTGTGCTGGATGAGACCACTGGTACCCAGAGTCTTGTCCGGTTACCAGGTCACATGTCAGCACAGCGGGCAGAGTTGGAGGCTGTTAAAGAGGCTCTGCTTCTTCACCCTCCAGGGAAACGAACTATATATAGCGACAGCTCATATGTAGTTCGCTCCCTCACATTGCACCTGGACGTTTGGAAGAGAAGAGGATTTGTGGACAGCCAAAACATACCTCTGGCTCATGTGTCAGTCCTGAAGGAGCTGTGGGAGTGGGGTATGGCACACGTGGCGGAAGCAGCCATCATAAAAATCCCGGCGCATCAAAAAGGGGATGAACCTTTGACAATAGGTAACAACCAGGCAGACGAACTGGCAAAACTAGCAGCAGTATCTGGGACCTTTAGGGAACCAGGCACTGAGCCACTGCCCGCATTCCGGATTGCAGCACATACCCATCTGAGTGACAGCCCGGTGTCATTCGAGGAGGAACAAGCTAAGGATCCTCTTCTAATGACACACATCCAAGTACCACAGCATCCCTGGTCCTTACAACAGGGGATCCTGTGTTACGACACCGGTACACAGTCGCTTCCTCTCCCGGTGGTTCCTCAGCATCTGCAAGCAGAGCTGACACGGTTGAACCACCAAATGTTTGGACATCTTGGCCGGAATAAGCTCTTGCCTCTCCTGAGAGACAAATTGTACTGGCCCGGAATGTCCAACACAGTAGAGGAGGTTACGCAACAGTGCCTGGTGTGTGCTCAGGTTAACCCAAGGGCATCTGCCTTGAAGCCAGTGTTACAGCGGGTTCCTCCTGCCGATGGTCCATGGTCCGCTATCCAAATTGATTTCATCGGACCTTTGCCAACTGGGAGTCGTAACTGTCGTTACGCCCTGGTGGTAGTGGATGTCTTCTCGAAGTGGGTAGAAGCCATCCCTACGGTCAATGATTCGGCCTCCACCACTGCCCGTGTTCTCTGGGAACAAGTTCTGTCACGATGGGGGTTACCCAGATTGATAGAATCCGACAGAGGGACCCATTTCACGGGTAAGGTCATGAAAGCGCTTTGTGGTCTCCTAGACATAAAGCAAAGGTTTCATGTCCCTTATCACCCTCAGTCAGCGGGCATCGTAGAGCGGATGAACCGGACCATCAAAACCCGGCTTTCCAAGGCACTGCTGGAGAAAGGTTCCTCTTGGGTAACCTCCCTTCCAGCTGTGCTAATGGGTATCCGAGCCACAGAGGCCTCTAGTACCGGTATCTCCCCATTTGAACTCATGACCGGACGTAAGATGCCCCTATGTCTACCAAACGAACCCCAAGTGTCGGAGCCCACGAAGAACGCCATCGCCAGGGACTTGTTTCTTCAACAGGTTCAGCAGAACCTGAAGGAGTTACTGCCTCATGCAGCTATACGGTTACACAAACCGTATCTACAGGGGGAAACACCTATGCCCTCTGTAGGAGAAATGGTAATGGTGAAAGTCTTTCGTCGGGTCGGCCCATGGGACGCAAACTGGGAAGGACCGTACAAGGTCCTTGAAGTGATGGGGGACACCATGCTGAAGGTACAAAGGCCTATCACGAGCAAGAAGAAATCCCGTAGACGCCAGGAAGTTTTTTGGATTCACATCGACCAGGCCAAAGCCACCCGAGCCTCCCCAACTCAATAACGAAGACCGTTCCGAGTTGGGTGAGGGGGGGGGGGAGAAAATGGCTTGGTGGATCGAAGGTGAATCCGATACACTTATACACATTCCATCTCATTGCAGAACACAAGAGGGAGACACTCCATGGGACCTCACTACCAGGGAAGAGCTAGGCATCCTCTGAATGGGATACGTATCCAGCTTGTGACACTGGTGGTAAGCATGTTGGTGGCAGGCTCAGCCTCTTCAGGGGAGGACCTGGGGACTAATATTGGTATGGCCAGCATATCACTTGATGGACCCGGCCTTTTAATGGTGGAATGTTTGGGTGGCAAAATCCTGGAACCATACGAGCACGTTACCTTTACACCAGGTCAATGGTATCTGTATGGTTTCCAGAGAGAGGGTTTTGCCAACGGTGTAATTCAGCATTATACCCCGGTGGAGAATGTGTCTGCCATACAACATGACTTGCACGCTCTCTGTCTCAGGGAATACAGGCATTTTCAGGACTTGGACCCTGTACCTATCAAATCCTTAAGATGGGTGTCTAGGAATCCACACCTGCACCCTTACCAGCAAGTGAGAGCCAACACTACCTCAGTGTTGTGTACAAAGGAGGGTTTGCTGAGTCCTGAAGATGTCACTGGGGCAGAGTACAGCGGTTGGTATATCCTGAAAGCTACCTTCCTAGGAAAGGATAGCAGAAACGGGTTGAGGGTTAGGACATATTTCGATAGGCCCATTCCGGTAAAAGGCACCCTGAAGGCTTATTGTATGTTGAGGGATTCCCAGATGATTATCACCAGGGAATCCAGTTATGTACAGGGACATGTATCCACAGATTACTTGCGAACCAGCATAATGATGTTAAAGTTAAATTGCAGTGACTCTGATCAGGCCATCTGGAATGATCAGAGTGGTCCGGTAAAACTGGAGGGTTTGTATCGAGCCACAGTTTTAAAGGTACGGACCGATGCCAAGGACCCAAGGTATGCGCAGTTAAAGGGGTCTCCATCCATACGGTCTTTCATGATTACGATCATGAGAGACAACTGCGTTCCTGAGGTGACGGGATACTATTTCGTCACCTATGCCCACTGGGAACAGGATACCCAGATGGTGATGTTAGACACTAATCCCTGGAGGTGGGATTTAGTGTGTAATGGGGTGGACACCCCTACAGTGGATGTATGGATGGATGGTACCCCTATGACTGAGGAATACCGGGGTAGGTATGTGTCTTCCGATTGGACAGACCCCAGAGGCAGGGACATTAACTTTGACATCAATATAGACGGTTCATTCAAGTGGCCTTTTTGCGAGGCAGCCGACGAAGGGTGCTGGACCTTTACTCAATGGGTCTATCTGTCTCAAACCAAACCCGTAGGGAAACTAGTGTTACAGGCTGGAGAAGACGAACAATGGTATCCATTCAAAGGACGGGGACAGGTCTGTGTTACGGTAGTAAGGGTCCCTTACGAAACAGAAGGTCTCCAACCCGTAAGACCACATTCAGACTCTTGCACCACCCCTATCCATCAATTGGCAGACCCTGTAGCTCCTCAACTGTCATCCCCCTGGAAGATCATCACAGGAGGCAAAATTCATCCTGTTTACCTGGAGAATTTCCGTAGATGACTTCCGAGTTGATCACTGGGATCACAGGTGTGAGGAGTTCGTTAGGAACCAAATTGACATGGTAAGAGGTTGGATAGAGGCGGGGCAAGAGGTCAGGAAAGACGACTCTCGACCCAGGAAGAACAGGGGGAGGAGAGACCTGGTGGCTATGGGACTTGGCGGAGGTGCTTTGGGAGTGGGTGCCCTGAACACTATGGATATGGAAGTCCTGAGAAGTAAGCTTGGGGAGGTTGCGCAACACGCCAGGGAAGGATTCAAGACCCAGATTGATGTGGACCACGTCTTAGAGGGTTTACAACACTCGCACATTGATGCCACTACCTCTCTATCTTCGGCTATACGTGAGAAGTTTAGGAGGTTAGTTGTGGGTCTTTTGGAGGAGCAGGATCGGGCTCAGCTTGCTCTGGCGTGTACGCAGGTCCAGAGTGAACTTTCGGACAACCTTAAACATATGGTCACGGCACTTCACAACGGCCACTTCCCATTCAACCTCCGTCAGCGAATAAGTCCACTGATTTCTCCTTTTGCCATTAATCACACCAACTGGTGGGTGGTTCAGTGGCATGGATGTCAAAATTTAACCTGCACTGCTTCGTCCCTGGCACCTGTATCCGGTCGCATCAGACAAGGATACAGTGTCATCAATCTAGGAACGATGATTAACAACCAGACGGTGCTTCATCCCCAGCTCCCCTCGGGCGTTCTAACCTATGAGGAGGGCCATCCCTCTTTGTTTGATACAGAGGGATGTCGGATAAAGGAGAATGCCATCCTCTGTCAGGGTAGTCGGGAGCGGATGCTCAGACACCAGTGTTGGAACACCGAGGGGTCCTGTGAGATGAAGGCCAACCCAATGCCCTCATCCTCTTTGAAATATTTGGGGCAGGGGTATTGGTGTTGGTACCAAGGGAGTGATCCATCATATGCAATTTTTGGGCTTAACTGCACCGAACGAGGAACACTCCGCCCCGGAGCGTACTGCACCCTTAGTCCCGTTTTAGGTTTGAATGTCGCAGAGCAGCAGGGAAGAACCCCAATTACCCCAGAGAAAAGACTTGACATCCGCCCCGATGTTCCTGTAAGACTTCAGAAGATTCCTCTTGGGTTCGGCAAAGAACTTAGACATCTCCTGATGGATTCCAGCCAAGAGGAAGAGATCATACAACGTCTTCGGGAGACGGAGAAGCAAGCCACCATTCAACTCACCCATGACAGAACAAAGATTATCGCGGTTGCCACAGCATTGGACAAGGACTCAAAGGTTTCGTGGTGGGAGAGTCTTTTCGGATACAGTCCTAAGGCAACGTCATTTTTCAATTTATTGATACACCCGGTGATAGTGCTTCTGGTTCTGGTTGGACTCATGTACCTTGGACTATGGTGGATGTATCGGAGAGTCAAGAGACTAACGGACCAACTAAACCAGAACCAGACGGCACTTCATGAAGTCAACCGCCGAAGGCCCAGGGCTTGACTTCACAAGAAGTCCTGAGGCCTAATCACCCAAAGGACAGGACAATTGGACGGGACTCTTGGGTTTGGGGGGTTGGGGGTTACTGTGTAAATAGGTGGTGTGAATGGGGATAGAATAGGGCACGATAGGGACAGGCCCCTCTGGTTGCCGTTTGCCACTTTAACCCCTGAACGGTGAGGATCATGAGGGAAAACCTGGATGTGTAGTGTAACGGAGGTATTCCCGTTGTTAGAATTTAGGTACCGTGACATCACCTCTATTGAAGAAAGATCTGACCTGCCTCGTAAAGACCGATTCAGCTGTCCATGGGAGAACCGCACCCATCCTTCGATCAAGATGGAACAAGACATGACGCAAAATGGAGACTGAGACTGTAAGGGTGGACCCACCCCAGATTCCTTGGGCGTGGACGACACCTGAAGATCGGCAGCAATTGCCGAGAGACAGCGAGGGTGTGGTCATTCTAAACTTCAGGAGTGACCGACACCGGAAGAATGAGAGAAAGACCAATCAAAGACTGCGAGGTACAAGCCACTCCGGAAGTCCAGAAAGAGATGACAGTAGGAGGGGCTGACACCGTAACAATCAAGGCAGAAGAGTTCCTGGGAAAAGAAGACGACGGTGTATCCTGTGGATGGAGGAGTCGGTTACAGTGAAGGGCAGGTCAAAGGAAGTCGTTGGGTTAGATGATGTCTAGGTACCTAAGGGACAGGGTGTACTCCGGTTTTCCTGGACCATCACTGAGGATGGGGTTGACGGGGACAAAGATGCCTCCACCCTTCCCCCCCAAGATATTGTCGTATTTCCGACAACAGGGGGATTGTTGAGGAAGGGTGGTAGATATGCATGCCTACTGGGGCATACATATATATATTTGCGGTGCATAATCCCCTCCGAGGGCGATGTGCGCAGATGTGCCCAGCACCTGCGCCCATCTGCCTCTGATATTCCCCAGGGGCTCATTCATGCCCCTGTGGGGATTGATATATATGTATGCCCCCTTGATATGTGCCACCTTGATATATATATGTATGCCCCCTTGATATGCCCCCTTGATATGTGCCACCTTGATATATATATGTATGCCCCCTTGATATGCCCCCTTGATATGCCCCCTTGATATGTGCCCTCTGAAAATATACATATACCCCCTTGATATTGCCCCCTGTGATAAATGTATGCCCCCATATGTACTGTCCATTCATATATGCTTATAGATGTGCCCCAAGCATCTATAGGCATATATGCCGGAATCATGCTGCCTGGTGGAGGAGACCGACAGTTTAGCAATCATGTCCAGCGTCGGCCTCTACAAAGGTCAAAGGATCAATGAGATCCTCTGCCCTTTGTCACCATCTCCGATCGCGCCGGAGATGGTACGCCAACCGAGACATGGGAACAAAGCGTTCCCATGCCCCTGTGAGTGGCTGACCTCCGGCGCTGTAATTACAGCGCCGGAGGTAGGCGTCCGCTTCACAGGCGGGAGGATCAAAGGATCCCCCCCCCTGGAAGCGCGCTCCAAGATCCTCGGGCCGGCGCGGTGACGTCACATCACCGCGCCGGCCCACGTGTTCAGGCCGGCCGTGCGCATGCGCACGGCGGCAAAAGGGGGACTGCGAGCGGGCGCCGCCAAGTTTAAATAGGCAGGCGGCGCTCCGCTCAGCAGTCCAAGACACCACCGGGCAGGACATCACCCCTGGACTGACGAGCCCCCCTGGACAACGAGCAGAACATTAAGTATCATTAACCCCTTTTTCCCTCCCTATACCACCAACGATTAACCCCTGATTACTCCCCTTACCACTATACCACCAACGATTAACCCCTGATTCCCTGCATTACTCCCCTTACCACTGTCCCACCAACGTTTAACCCTTTAATTCCCTGACCCCATATTGCTAACCCCCTGATTTACCCTAGTCCCTGCCACTCCTGATTAACCCTATCTACTCCCTGATCCCTGCCCTGATACCCTATTCCTGATTAACCCTATCTACTCCCTGATATAGTCCCTGCCCTGATACCCTATTTGTGCCTCCTGGTTAACCCTATCCACTCCCTGCCCTGATATCCCTATTGTGAACCCTATATCATACCCCTGAGCCCCCCCTTAGTGTTTGTGGTCTGCTTATCCCCAGCAAAACCACCGTTAACCCTCGTCGTTCCCCTAGGGATAGAATATTAGTCAGGTGGGTGGGTTGTTAATGTTACTTGGATGTGTGAACTGTCTAGTTAGTTTATGGGTGGAATTTGGGAACGTGTAGTGTAGTTGAGTACTGTATATTTAGTGTGGTGTTGACAGTATTGTGTGCGTAGTGTATTGTAATAAATACTGTGTTACTTGTACCCTTTGTGTAGTGTGTACTTGTTAGCGGTAGTAAGTAAGGCGCATGCAGCTAGTATAGTGATTAGTGTAAGGCATAGCGAAGATATTGTGTAATTGTTATTATATAAAGGCATAAATAGGCGGAGTCATCACTAGACGGCTCCTCCTATTTAGGAATATTAATTATCGATATTCGCATAATATCAGTGATTAATATTCCCCCCTTTACATCCCGTAACAGAGAATCTGTCTTCATGTCAGCAGAGAATCAGTCTGCATGTCATAGCAGAGAATGAGGCTTCACGTCAGCCACCACTGCAACAGTCCATTGGCATATATTTAGGCCCAGCACACACACAGGCAGAGGAGAGAGGTCCCGTAACAGAGAATCTGGCTTCATGTCAGCAGAAAATTAGTCTGCATGTCTTAGCAGAGAATGAGGCTTCACGTCAGCCACCACTGCAACAGTCCATTGGCATATATTTAGGCCCAGCACACACAGGCAGAGGAGAGAGGTCCCGTAACAGCGAATCTGTCTTCATGTCAGCAGAGAATCAGTCTGCATGTCATAGCAGAGAATGAGGCTTCACGTCAGCCACCACTGCAACAGTCCATTGGCATATATTTAGGCCCAGCACACAGGCAGAGGAGAGAGGTCCCGTAACAGACAATCTGGCTTCATGTCAGCAGAGAATCATTCTGCATGTCATTGCAGAGAATCAGGCTTCACGTCACCCAACATTGGAACAGTCTATTGGCATATATTTAGGCCCCGGCACCCAGACACAGGAGAGGTTCATTCAACTTTGGGTAGCCTCGCAATATAATGGTAAAATGAAAATAAAAATAGGATTGAATGAGGAAGTGCCCTGGAGTCCAATAATATATGGTTAAGGGGAGGTAGTTAATGTCTAATCTGGACAAGGGACGGACAGATCCTGTGGGATCCATGCCTGGTTCATTTTTATGAACGTCAGCTTGTCCACATTGGCTGTAGACAGGCGGCTGCGTTTGTCTGTAATGACGCCCCCTGCCGTGCTGAATACACGTTCAGACAAAACGCTGGCCGCCGGGGAGGCCAGCACCTCCAAGGCATAAAAGGCTAGCTCTGGCCACGTGGACAATTTAGAGACCCAAAAGTTGAATGGGGCCGAACCATCAGTCAGTACGTGGAGGGGTGTGCACACGTACTGTTCCACCATGTTAGTGAAATGTTGCCTCCTGCTAACACGTTGCGTATCAGGTGGTGGTGCAGTTAGCTGTGGCGTGTTGACAAAAGTTTTCCACATCTCTGCCATGCTAACCCTGCCCTCAAAGGAGCTGGCATTGACACAGCTGCCTTGGCGACCTCTTGCTCCTCCTCTGCCTTGGCCTTGGGCTTCCACTTGTTCCCCTGTGACATTTGGGAATGCTCTCAGTAGCGCGTCTATCAACGTGCGCTTGTACTCGCGCATCTTCCTATCACGCTCCAGTGCAGGAAGTAAGGTGGGCACATTGTCTTTGTAGCGTGGATCCAGCAGGGTGGCAACCCAGTAGTCCGCACAGGTTAAAATGTGGGCAACTCTGCTGTCGTTGCGCAGGCACTGCAGCATGTAGTTGCTCATGTGTGCCAGGCTACCCAGGGGTAAGGACAAGCTCCCCTCTGTGGGAGGCGTATCGTCATCGTCCTGCCTTTCCCCCCAGCCACGCACCAGTGATGGACCCGAGCTGCGTTGGGTGCCACCCCGCTGTGACCATGCTTCATCCTCATCCTCCTCCTCCTCATCCTCGTCCTCCTCGTCCTCCAGTAGTGGGCCCTGTCTGGCCACATTTGTACCTGGCCTCTGCTGTTGCCAAAAACCTCCCTCTGAGTCACTTCGAAGATACTGGCCTGAAAGTGCTAAAAATGACCCCTCTTCCTCCTCCTCCTCCTCCTCCTCCTGGGCCACCTCCTCTTGCATCATCGCCCTAAGTGTTTTCTCAAGGAGACATAGAAGTGATATTGTAACGCTGATAACGGCGTCATCGCCACTGGCCATGTTGGTGGAGTACTCGAAACAGCGCAACAGGGCACACAGGTCTCGCATGGAGGCCCAGTCATTGGTGGTGAAGTGGTGCTGTTCTGTAGTGCGACTGACCCGTGCGTGCTGCAGCTGAAACTCCACTATGGCCTGCTGCTGCTCGCACAGTCTGTCCAGCATGTGCAAGGTGGAGTTCCACCTGGTGGGCACGTCGCATATGAGGCGGTGAGCGGGAAGGCCGAAGTTACGCTGTAGCGCAGACAGGCGAGCAGCAGCAGGATGTGAACGCCGGAAGCGCGAACAGACGGCCCGCACTTTATGCAGCAGCTCTGACATGTCGGGGTAGTTGTGAATGAACTTCTGCACCACCAAATTCAGCACATGCGCCAAGCAAGGGATGTGCGTCAAACTGGCTAGTCCCAGAGCTGCAACGAGATTTCGCCCATTATCGCACACCACCAGGCCGGGCTTGAGGCTCACCGGCAGCAACCACTCGTCGGTCTGTTGTTCTATACCCCGCCACAACTCCTGTGCGGTGTGGGGCCTGTCCCCCAAACATATGAGTTTCAGAATGGCCTGCTGACGTTTACCCCGGGCTGTGCTGAAGTTGGTGGTGAAGGTGTGTGGCTGACTGGATGAGCAGGTGGAAGAAGAGGAGGAGGAAGCCGAGAAGGAGGAGGTGGCAACAGGAGGCAAAGAATGTTGCCCTGCGATCCTTGGCGGCGGAAGGACGTGCGCCAAACAGCTCTCCGCCTGGGGCCCAGCTGCCACTACATTTACCCAGTGTGCAGTTAGGGAGATATAGCGTCCCTGGCCGTGCTTACTGGTCCACGTATCTGTGGTTAGGTGGACCTTGCCACAGATGGCGTTGCGCAGTGCACACTTGATTTTATCGGATACTTGGTTGTGCAGGGAAGGCACGGCTCTCTTGGAGAAGTAGTGGCGGCTGGGAACAACATACTGTGGGACAGCAAGCGACATGAGCTGTTTGAAGCTGTCTGTGTCCACCAGCCTAAATGACAGCATTTCATAGGCCAGTAGTTTAGAAATGCTGGCATTCAGGGCCAGGGATCGAGGGTGGCTAGGTGGGAATTTACGCTTTCTCTCAAATGTTTGTGAGATGGAAAGCTGAACGCTGCCGTGTGACATGGTTGAGACGCTTGGTGACGGAGGTGGTGGTGGTGGTGTTGGTGGTACATCCCCTGTTTGCTGGGCGGCAGGTGCCAACGTTCCTCCAGAGGCGGAGGAAGAGGCCGAGGCGGCAGCAGCAGAAGAGGCCGAGGCGGCAGCAGCAGAAGAGGTAGCAGGGGGAGCCTGAGTGACTTCCTTGGTTTTAAGGTGTTTACTCCACTGCAGTTCATGCTTTGCATGCAGGTGCCTGGTCATGCAGGTTGTGCTCAGGTTCAGAACGTTAATGCCTCGCTTAAGGCTCTGATGGCACAGCGTGCAAACCACTCGGGTCTTGTCGTCAGCACATTGTTTGAAGAAGTGCCATGCCAGGGAACTCCTTGAAGCTGCCTTTGGGGTGCTCGGTCCCAGATGGCGGCGGGCAGTAGCAGGCGGAGTCTCTTGGCGGCGGGTGTTCTGCTTTTGCCCACTGCTCCCTCTTTTGCTACGCTGTTGGCTCGGTCTCACCACTGCCTCTTCCTCCGAACTGTGAAAGTCAGTGGCACGACCTTCATTCCATGTGGGGTCTAGGACCTCATCATCCCCTGCATCGTCTTCCACCCAGTCTTGATCCCTGACCTCCTGTTCAGTCTGCACACTGCAGAAAGACGCAGCAGTTGGCACCTGTGTTTCGTCATCATCAGAGACATGCTGAGGTGGTATTCCCATGTCCTCATCATCAGGAAACATAAGTGGTTGTGCGTCAGTGCATTCTATATCTTTCACCGCTGGGGAAGGGCTAGGTGGATGCCCTTGGGAAACCCTGCCAGCGGAGTCTTCAAACAGCATAAGAGACTGCTGCATAACTTGAGGCTGAGACAGTTTCCCTGGTATGCATGGGGGTGATGTGACAGACTGATGGGGTTGGTTTTCAGGCGCCATCTGTGCGCTTTCTGCAGAAGACTGGGTGGGAGATAATGTGAACGTGCTGGATCCACTGTCGGCCACCCAATTGACTAATGCCTGTACCTGCTCAGGCCTTACCATCCTTAGAACGGCATTGGGCCCCACCATATATCGCTGTAAATTCTGGCGGCTACTGGGACCTGAGGTAGTTGGTACACTAGGACGTGTGGATGTGGCAGAACGGCCACGTCCTCTCCCAGCACCAGAGGGTTCACTAACACCACCACGACCATGTCCACGTCCGCGTCCCTTACTAGATGTTTTTCTGATTGTTATGGTTCACCACAACAACAAAAATATTATTTGGCCCAATGTATTGTATTCAAATTCAGCGGGATATAAATTTGAGGCCTAGTATTTAGGCGCTGGGTGACCGGTATGGATTTACTAACAGAATTAGACTTGGAAATGCACAGTAGCGTGTGTGTGAAGTTATTCTGAATGACCCTATGTGCACCTTGAATATTATATACCCTTTTAGGGATAGATTTCAAATAGCTCTGATACAGCAGAAACCACTAAATTTTAAAATTGCTAAATTGGGAATTGTATTTCAACCCAGAACAAAAAATGTGCTTTGACGGACACTAAATAACTTTCCCAGCCACAACAGGACAGCGGTAACGAGAGATTTAGCGGGATATAAATTTGAGGCCTAGTATTTAGGCGCTGGGTGACAGGTATGGATTTAGTGACAGAATTAGACTGGGATATGCACAGTAGCGTGTGTGTGTGAAGTTATTCTGAATGACCCAATGTGCACCTTGAATATTATATACCCTTTTAGGGATAGATTTCAAATAGCTCTGATATAGCAGAAACCACTAAATTATGAAATTGCTAAATTGGGAATTGTATTTCAACCCAGAACAAAAAATGTGCTTTGACGGACACTAAATAACTTTCCCAGCCACAACAGGACAGCGGTAACGAGAGATTTAGCGGGATATAAATTTGAGGCCTAGTATTTAGGCGCTGGGTAACAGGTATGGGTTTAGTGACAGAATTAGACTTGGAAATGCACAGTAGCGGGTGTGTGTGAAGTTATTCTGAATGACCCTATGTGCACCTTCAATATGATCTACCCTTTTAGGGATAGATTTCAAATACCTCTGATATAGCAGAAACCACTAAATTATGAAATTGCTAAATTGGGAATTGTATTTCAACCCAGAACAAAAAATGTGCTTTGACGGACACTAAATAACTTTCCCAGCCACAACAGGACAGCGGTAACGAGAGATTTAGCAGGATATAAATTTGAGGCCTAGTATTTAGGCGCTGGGTGACAGGTATGGGTTTAGTGACAGAATTAGACTTGGAAATACACAGTAGCGGGTGTGTGTGAAGTTATTCTGAATGACCCAATGTGCACCTTGAATATTATATACCCTTTTAGGGATAGATTTCAAATAGCTCTGATATAGCAGAAACCACTAAATTATAAAATTGCTAAATTGGGAATTGTATTTCAACCCAGAACAAAAAATGTGCTTTGACGGACACTAAATAACTTTCCCAGCCACAACAGGACAGCGGTAACGAGAGATTTAGCGGGATATAAATTTGAGGCCTAGTATTTAGGCGCTGGGTGACAGGTATGGGTTTAGTGACAGAATTAGACTTGGAAATGCACAGTAGCAGGTGTGTGTGAAGTTATTCTGAATGACCCTATGTGCACCTTGAATATTATATACCCTTTTAGGGATAGATTTCAAATAGCTCTGATATAGCAGGAACCACTAAATTATGAAATTGCTAAATTGGGAATTGTACTTCAACCCAGAACAAAAAATGTGCTTTGAGGACACTAAATAACTTTCCCAGCCACAACAGGACAGCGGTAACGAGAGATTTAGCGGGATATAAATTTGAGGCCTAGTATTTAGGCGCTGGGTGACCGGTATGGATTTAGTGACAGAATTAGACTGGGATATGGCCAAAAAAATAACCACACTATTGCTGGTTAAATGCACTTGGTGACGGGCGCAGCTTGCCCCTGATGTAGTATATGGCCAAAAAATGAACAGACTATTGCTGGTTAAATGCACTTGGTGTCACAGCTTGACCAACCACACTACTGAGGGTTAAATGCACTTGGTGACGGGCGCAGCTTGCCCCTGATGTAGTATATGGCCAAAAAATAAACAGACTATTGCTGGTTAAATGCACTTGGTGTGACAGCTTCACCCTGATGTAGGCTTTAGCCAAAAAACAACCACACCATTGAGGGTTAAATGCACTTGGTGACAGGCGCAGCTTGCCCCTGATTTAGTATTGGCCAAAAAATGAACAGACTATTGCTGGTTAAATGCACTTGGTGTGACAGCTTCACCCTGATGTAGGCTTTAGCCAAAAAACAACCACACCATTGAGGGTTAAATGCACTTGGTGACAGGCGCAGCTTGCCCCTGATTTAGTATATGGCCAAAAAATGAACAGACTATTGCTGGTTAAATGCACTTGGTGTGACAGCTTCACCCTGATGTAGGCTTTAGCCAAAAAACAACCACACCATTGAGAGTTAAATGCACTTGGTGACAGGCGCAGCTTGCCCCTGATTTAGTATATGGCCAAAAAATGAACAGACTATTGCTGGTTAAATGCACTTGGTGTGACAGCTTCACCCTGATGTAGGCTTTAGCCAAAAAACAACCACACCATTGAGGGTTAAATGCACTTGGTCGCAGCTTGGATGCACTTGGTCGCAGCACCGCACAAGACACAAAATGGCCGCCGATCACCCCAGAAAAAAGTGACTGACAAACGGTCTGGGCAGCCTAAAAACAGTGAGTGAGCATTTGAATTTCAGCAGCTCAATGATGCACAGCTGCAGATCGATCGATTAATCAAGTGAAGTCCTTTGGAGGAGTTAATCTGCCTAATCTCGCCCTACTGTCGCATCCGCAACCTCTCCCTACGCTAATCAGAGCAGAGTGACGGGCGGCGCTATGTGACTCCAGCTTAAATAGAGGCTGGGTCACATGGTGCTCTGGCCAATCACAGCCATGCCAATAGTAGGCATGGCTGTGACGGCCTCTTGGGGCAAGTAGTATGACGCTTGTTGATTGGCTGCTTTGCAGCCTTTCAAAAAGCGCCAAGAAAGCGTCACAAAAGCGCCAAGAAAGCGACGAACACCGAACCCGAACCCGGACTTTTACGAAAATGTCCGGGTTCGGGTCCGTGTCACGGACACCCCAAAATTCGGTACGAACCCGAACTATACAGTTCGAGTTCGCTCATCCCTAAACATGGCATATCTTTTTTCTTTTGGGATCACACAAAAAATACAACTTTGTATTCTTAATTATGAAATTGGTAGTGACCCCAAAAGATCTACATGGAAAATAAGTACACTGCAGCCTCTATAATTTAATTGCATTCAAAGATTTAGCACCGTAGCAGCTAAGAAAGCAGTGATTTAGGCCTCATCCACATGACTGTATATTTGGTCCACCCGATCTGCATTATTTGTGGTTCAAACATGGACTCATTAATTTCTATGGGGCCACAAAAATCATGTTACCCGAGTGCTGTCCACATCTCTTTGTCCACATGTCCTCCTGCAAAAACGATAGAACATGTCATATTCTTGTCCATTTCGCACACAAGATTAGACTTTTTACAACAATGTGGGAAGCATGGAACGGGAAAGTGCGGGACGCACATGACCGGTATCCGTGTTTTGCAGATCCGAGGTTTTGCAAAGCGCAAAACACATATGGTTGTATACATCCCACACAATCCCACAAAACCTGTGTGGCTCTACTCTACAAAGGAATCCATGAATGTTAATACAGACTGTATAATGGATGATCACAGGTCCAAGCAGTTTAATTTTTTGACATCCTACAAATGTCCCTGTTTAGCATCATATGTTTCATAACAAGTGCGCTATAAGTTGGTATATTTATATTAGCTAACATATAATGGTATTTGAATTATAGGGATGAGCGAACTCGAACTGTATAGTTCGGGTTCGTACCGAATTTTGGGGTGTCCGTGACACGGACCCGAACCCGGACATTTTCGTAAAAGTCCGGGTTCGGTGTTCGTTGCTTTCTTGGCGCTTTTGTGACGCTTTCTTGGCGCTTTTTGAAAGGCTGCAAAGCAGCCAATCAACAAGCGTCATACTACTTGCCCCAAGAGGCCGTCACAGCCATGCCTACTATTGGCATGGCTGTGATTGGCCAGAGCACCATGTGACCCAGCCTCTATTTAAGCTGGAGTCATATAGCGCCGCCCGTCACTCTGCTCTGATTAGCGTAGGGAGAGGTTGCGGCTGCGACAGTAGGGCGAGATTAGGCAGATTAACTCCTCCAAAGGACTTGATTAATCGATCGATCTGCAGCTGTGCATCATTGAGCTGCTGAAATTCAATTGCTCACTGTTTTTAGGCTGCCCAGACCGTTTGTCAGTCACTTTTTTCTGGGGTGATCGGCGGCCATTTTGTGTCTTGTGGTGCGCCAGCACAAGCTGCATTTAACCAGCAATAGTCTGTTTATTTTTTGGCCATATACTACATCAGGGGCAAGCTGCACCTGTCACCAAGTGCATTTAACCCTAAATGGTGTGGTTGTTTTTTGGCTAAAGCCTACATCAGGGTGAAGCTGTCACACCAAGTGCATTTAACCAGCAATAGTCTGTTTATTTTTTGGCCATATACTACATCAGGAGCAAGCTGCGCCCGTCACCAAGTGCATTTAACCCTCAGTAGTGTGGTTGGTCAAGCTGTCACACCAAGTGCATTTAACCAGCAATAGTCTTTTCTTTTATTGGCCATATACTACATCAGGGGCAAGCTGCGCCTGTCACCAAGTGCATTTAACCCTCAGTAGTGTGGTTGTTCAAGCTGTCACACCAAGTGCATTTAACCAGCAATAGTGTGGTTATTTTTTGGCCATATCCCAGTCTAATTCTGTCAGTAAATCCATACCGGTCACCCAGCGCCTAAATACTAGGCCTCAAATTTATATCCCGCTAAATCTGTCGTTACCGCTGTACTGTTCTGGCTGGGCATGTTATTTAGTGTCCGTCAAAGCACATTTTTTGTTCTGGGTTGAAATACAATTCCCAATTTAGCAATTTCATAATTTAGTGGTTTCTGCTGTATCAGAGCTATTTGAAATCTATCCCTAAAAGGGTATATAATATTCAAGGTGCACATAGGGTCATTCAGAATAACTTCACACACACGCTACTGTGCATTTCCAAGTCTAATTCTGTCAGTAAATCCATACCGGTCACCCAGCGCCTAAATACTAGGCCTCAAATTTATATCCCGCTAAATCTGTCTTTACCGCTGTACTGTTCTGGCTGGGCAAGTTATTTAGTGTCCGTCAAAGCACATTTTTTGTTCTGGGTTGAAAAACAATTCCCAATTTAGCAATTTCCTAATTTAGTGGTTTCTGCTGTATCAGAGCTATTTGAAATCTATCCCTAAAAGGGTATATAATATTCAAGGTGCACATAGGGTCATTCAGAATAACTTCACACACACGCTACTGTGCATTTCCAAGTCTAATTCTGTCAGTAAATCCATACCGGTCACCCAGCGCCTAAATACTAGGCCTCAAATTTATATCCCGCTAAATCTGTCTTTACCGCTGTACTGTTCTGGCTGGGCAAGTTATTTAGTGTCCGTCAAAGCACATTTTTTGTTCTGGGTTGAAATACAATTCCCAATTTAGCAATTTCATAATTTAGTGGTTTCTGCTATATCAGAGCTATTTGAAATCTATCCCTAAAAGGGTATATAATATTCAAGGTGCACATAGGGTCATTCAGAATAACTTCACACACACGCTACTGTGCATTTCCAAGTCTAGATCTGTCAGTAAATCCATACCGGTCACCCAGCGCCTAAATACTAGGCCTCAAATTTATATCCCGCTAAATCTGTCTTTACCGCTGTACTGTTCTGGCTGGGCAAGTTATTTAGTGTCCGTCAAAGCACATTTTTTGTTCTGGGTTGAAATACAATTCCCAATTTAGCAATTTCATAATTTAGTGGTTTCTGCTGTATCAGAGCTATTTGAAATCTATCCCTAAAAGGGTATATAATATTCAAGGTGCACATAGGGTCATTCAGAATAACTTCACACACACGCTACTGTGCATTTCCAAGTCTAATTCTGTCAGTAAATCCATACCGGTCACCCAGCGCCTAAATACTAGGCCTCAAATTTATATCCCGCTAAATCTGTCTTTACCGCTGTACTGTTCTGGCTGGGCAAGTTATTTAGTGTCCGTCAAAGCACATTTTTTGTTCTGGGTTGAAATACAATTCCCAATTTAGCAATTTCATAATTTAGTGGTTTCTGCTGTATCAGAGCTATTTGGAATCTATCTCTAAAAGGGTATATAATATTCAAGGTGCACATAGGGTCATTCAGAATAACTTCACACACATGCTACTGTGCATTTCCAAGTCTAATTCTGTCAGTAAATCTATACCGGTCACCCAGCGCCTAAATACTAGGCCTCAAATTTATATTCAGCTGAATTTAAATACAATACATTGGGCCAAATAATATTTTTGTTGTTGTGGTGAACGATAACAATGAGGAAAACATCTAGTAAGGGACGCGGACGTGGACATGGTCGTGGTGGTGTTAGTGGACCCTCTGGTGCTGGGAGAGGACGTGGCCGTTCCGCCACATCCACACGTCCTAGTGTACCAACTACCTCAGGTCCCAGTAGCCGCCAGAATTTACAGCGATATATGGTGGGGCCCAATGCCGTTCTAAGGATGGTAAGGCCTGAGCAGGTACAGGCATTAGTCAATTGGGTGGCCGACAGTGGATCCAGCACGTTCACATTATCTCCCACCCAGTCTTCTGCAGAAAGCGCACAGATGGCGCCTGAAAACCAACCCCATCAGTCTGTCACATCACCCCCATGCATACCAGGGAAACTGTCTGAGCCTCAAGTTATGCAGCAGTCTCTTATGCTGTTTGAAGACTCCGCTGGCAGGGTTTCCCAAGGGCATCCACCTAGCCCTTCCCCAGCGGTGAAAGACATAGAATGCACTGACGCACAACCACTTATGTTTCCTGATGATGAGGACATGGGAATACCACCTCAGCATGTCTCTGATGATGACGAAACACAGGTGCCAACTGCTGCGTCTTTCTGCAGTGTGCAGACTGAACAGGAGGTCAGGGATCAAGACTGGGTGGAAGACAATGCAGGGGACGATGAGGTCTGAGACCCCACATGGAATGAAGGTCGTGCCACTGACTTTCACAGTTCGGAGGAAGAGGCAGTGGTGATACCGAGCCAACAGCGTAGCAAAAGAGGGAGCAGTGGGCAAAAGCAGAACACCCGCCGCCAAGAGACTCCGCCTGCTACTGACCGCCGCCATCTGGGACCGAGCACCCCAAAGGCAGCTTCAAGGAATTCCCTGGCATGGCACTTCTTCAAACAATGTGCTGACGACAAGACCCGAGTGGTTTGCACGCTGTGCCATCAGAGCCTGAAGCGAGGCATTAACGTTCTGAACCTGAGCATAATCTGCATGACCAGGCACCTGAATGTAGTGGAGCACCATGAACTGCAGTGGAGTAAACACCTTAAAACCAAGGAAGTCACTCAGGCTCCCCCTGCTACCTCTTCTGCTGCTGCCGCCTCGGCCTCTTCTGCTGCTGCCGCCTCGGCCTCTTCCTCCGCCTCTGGAGGAACGTTGGCACCTGCCGCCCAGCAAACAGGGGATGTACCACCAACACCACCACCACCTCCGTCACCAAGCATCTCAACCATGTCACACGGCAGCGTTCAGCTCTCCATCTCACAAACATTTGAGAGAAAGCGTAAATTCCCACCTAGCCACCCTCGATCCCTGGCCCTGAATGCCAGCATTTCTAAACTACTGGCCTATGAAATGCTGTCATTTAGGCTGGTGGACACAGACAGCTTCAAACAGCTCATGTCGCTTGCTGTCCCACAGTATGTTGTTCCCAGCCGCCACTACTTCTCCAAGAGAGCCGTGCCTTCCCTGCACAACCAAGTATCCGATAAAATCAAGTGTGCACTGCGCAACGCCATCTGTGGCAAGGTCCACCTAACCACAGATACGTGGACCAGTAAGCACGGCCAGGGACGCTATATCTCCCTAACTGCACACTGGGTAAATGTAGTGGCAGCTGGGCCCCAGGCGGAGAGCTGTTTGGCGCACGTCCTTCCGCCGCCAAGGATCGCAGGGCAACATTCTTTGCCTCCTGTTGCCACCTCCTCCTACTCGACTTCCTCCTCCTCTTCTTCCACCTGCTCATCTAGTCAGCCACACACCTTCACCACCAACTTCAGCACAGCCCGGGGTAAACGTCAGCAGGCCATTCTGAAACTCATATGTTTGGGGGACAGGCCCCACACCGCACAGGAGTTGTGGCGGGGTATAGAACAACAGACCGACGAGTGGTTGCTGCCGGTGAGCCTCAAGCCCGGCCTGGTGGTGTGTGATAATGGGCGAAATCTCGTTGCAGCTCTGGGACTAGCCAGTTTGACGCACATCCCTTGCTTGGCGCATGTGCTGAATTTGGTGGTGCAGAAGTTCATTCACAACTACCCCGACATGTCAGAGCTGCTGCATAAAGTACGGGCCGTCTGTTCGCGCTTCCGGCGTTCACATCCTGCTGCTGCTCGCCTGTCTGCGCTACAGCGTAACTTCGGCCTTCCCGCTCACCACCTCATATGCAACGTGCCCACCAGGTGGAACTCCACCTTGCACATGCTGGACAGACTGTGCGAGCAGCAGCAGGCCATAGTGGAGTTTCAGCTGCAGCACGCACGGGTCAGTCGCACTACAGAACAGAACAACTTCACCACCAATGACTGGGCCTCCATGCGAGACCTGTGTGCCCTGTTGCGCTGTTTCGAGTACTCCACCAACATGGCCAGTGGCGATGACGCCGTTATCAGCGTTACAATACCACTTCTATGTCTCCTTGAGAAAACACTTAGGGCGATGATGGAAGAGGAGGTGGCCCAGGAGGAGGAGGAGGAATAGGGGTCATTTTTAGCACTTTCAGGCCAGTCTCTTCGAAGTGACTCAGAGGGAGGTTTTTGGCAACAGCAGAGGCCAGGTACAAATGTGCCCAGCCAGGGCCCACTACTGGAGGACGAGGATGAGGAGGAGGTGGAGGAGGATGAGGATGAAGCATGGTCACAGCGGGGTGGCACCCAATGCAGCTCGGGCCCATCACTGGTGCGTGGCTGGGGGGAAAGGCAGGACGATGACGAAACGCCTCCCACAGAGGACAGCTTGTCCTTACCCCTGGGCAGCCTGGCACACATGAGCGACTACATGCTGCAGTGCCTGCGCAACGACAGCAGAGTTGCCCACATTTTAACGTGTGCGGACTACTAGGTTGTCACCCTGCTGGATCCACGGTACAAAGACAATGTGCCCACCTTACTTCCTGCACTGGAGCATGATAGGAGGATGCGCGAGTACAAGCGCACGTTGGTAGACGCGCTACTGAGAGCATTCCCAAATGTCACAGGGGAACAAGTGGAAGCCCAAGGCCAAGGCAGAGGAGGAGCAAGAGGTCGCCAAGGCAGCTGTGTCACGGCCAGCTCCTCTGAGGGCAGGGTTAGCATGGCAGAGATGTGGAAAAGTTTTGTCAACACGCCACAGCTAACTGCACCACCACCTGATACGCAACGTGTTAGCAGGAGGCAACATTTCACTAACATGGTGGAACAGTACGTGTGCACACCCCTCCACGTACTGACTGATGGTTCGGCCCCATTCAACTTCTGGGTCTCTAAATTGTCCACGTGGCCAGAGCTAACCTTTTATGCCTTGGAGGTGCTGGCCTGCCTGGCGGCCAGCGTTTTGTCTGAACGTGTATTCAGCACGGCAGGGGGCGTCATTACAGACAAACGCAGCCGCCTGTCTACAGCCAATGTGGACAAGCTGACGTTCATAAAAATGAACCAGGCATGGATCCCACAGGACTTGTCCGTCCCTTGTCCAGATTAGACATTAACTACCTCCCCTTAACCATATATTATTGTACTCCAGGGCACTTCCTCATTCAATCCTATTTTTATTTTCATTTTACCATTATATTGCGAGGCTACCCAAAGTTGAATGAACCTCTCCTCTGTCTGGGTGCCGGGGCCTAAATATATGCCAATGGACTGTTCCAATGTTGGGTGACGTGAAGCCTGATTCTCTGCTATGACATGCAGACTAATTCTCTGCTGACATGAAGCCAGATCCTCTGTTACGGGACCTCTCTCCTCTGCCTGGGTGCTGGGCCTAAATATCTGACAATGGACTGTTGCAGTGGTGGCTGACGTGAAGCCTGATTTTCTGCTATGACATGCAGACTGATTCTCTGCTGACATGAAGCCAGATCCTCTGTTACGGGACCTCTCTCCTCTGCCTGGGTGCTGGGCCTAAATTTATGAAAATGGACTGTTGCAGTGGTGGCTGACGTGAAGCCTGATTCTCTGCTATGATATGAAGACTGATTCTCTGCTGACATGAAGCCAGATTGTCTGTTACGGGACCTCTCTCCTCTGCCTGGGTGCTGGGCCTAAATTATGAAAATGGACTGTTGCATTGGTGGCTGACGTGAAGCCTGATTCTCTGCTATGATATGAAGACTGATTCTCTGCTGACATGAAGCCAGATTGTCTGTTACGGGACCTCTCTCCTCTGCCTGGGTGCTGGGCCTAAATTTATGAAAATGGACTGTTACAGTGGTGGGTGACGTGAAGCCTGATTCTCTGCTATGACATGCAGACTGATTCTCTGCTGACATGAAGCCAGATTGTCTGTTACGGGACCTCTCTCCTCTGCCTGGGTGCTGGGCCTAAATTATGAAAATGGACTGTTGCAGTGGTGGTGACGTGAAGCCTGATTCTCTGCTATGACATGAAGACTGATTCTCTGCTGACATGAAGCCAGATTGTCTGTTACGGGACCTCTCTCCTCTGCCTGGGTGCTGGGCCTAAATTTATGAAAATGGACTGTTGCAGTGGTGGGTGACGTGAAGCCTGATTCTCTGCTATGACATGCAGACTGATTCTCTGCTGACATGAAGCCAGATTGTCTGTTACGGGACCTCTCTCCTCTGCCTGGGTGCTGGGCCTAAATTATGACAATGGACTGTTGCAGTGGTGGGCTGACGTGAAGCCTGATTCTCTGCTATGACATGAAGACTGATTCTCTGCTGACATGAAGCCAGATTGTCTGTTACGGGACCTCTCTCCTCTGCCTGGGTGCTGGGCCTAAATATCTGACAATGGACTGTTGCATTGGTGGCTGACGTGAAGCCTGATTCTCTGCTATGATATGAAGACTGATTCTCTGCTGACATGAAGCCAGATTGTCTGTTACGGGACCTCTCTCCTCTGCCTGGGTGCTGGGCCTAAATTTATGAAAATGGACTGTTGCAGTGGTGGCTGACGTGAAGCCTGATTCTCTGCTATGATATGAAGACTGATTCTCTGCTGACATGAAGCCAGATTGTCTGTTACGGGACCTCTCTCCTCTGCCTGGGTGCTGGGCCTAAATATCTGACAATGGACTGTTGCAGTGGTGGCTGACGTGAAGCCTGATTCTCTGCTATGACATGAAGACTGATTCTCTGCTGACATGAAGCCAGATTGTCTGTTACGGGACCTCTCTCCTCTGCCTGGGTGCTGGGCCTAAATATATGACAATGGACTGTTGCAGTGGTGGCTGACGTGAAGCCTGATTCTCTGCTATGACATGAAGACTGATTCTCTGCTGACATGAAGCCAGATTGTCTGTTACGGGACCTCTCTCCTCTGCCTGGGTGCTGGGCCTAAATTATGACAATGGACTGTTGCAGTGGTGGGTGACGTGAAGCCTGATTCTCTGCTATGACATGAAGACTGATTCTCTGCTGACATGAAGCCAGATTGTCTGTTACGGGACCTCTCTCCTCTGCCTGGGTGCTGGGCCTAAATATCTGACAATGGACTGTTGCATTGGTGGCTGACGTGAAGCCTGATTCTCTGCTATGATATGAAGACTGATTCTCTGCTGACATGAAGCCAGATTGTCTGTTACGGGACCTCTCTCCTCTGCCTGGGTGCTGGGCCTAAATTATGAAAATGGACTGTTGCAGTGGTGGGTGACGTGAAGCCTGATTCTCTGCTATGACATGCAGACTGATTCTCTGCTGACATGAAGCCAGATTGTCTGTTACGGGACCTCTCTCCTCTGCCTGGGTGCTGGGCCTAAATATATGACAATGGACTGTTGCATTGGTGGCTGACGTGAAGCCTGATTCTCTGCTATGATATGAAGACTGATTCTCTGCTGACATGAAGCCAGATTGTCTGTTACGGGACCTCTCTCCTCTGCCTGGGTGCTGGGCCTAAATTTATGAAAATGGACTGTTACAGTGGTGGGTGACGTGAAGCCTGATTCTCTGCTATGACATGAAGACTGATTCTCTGCTGACATGAAGCCAGATTGTCTGTTACGGGACCTCTCTCCTCTGCCTAGGTGCTGGGCCTAAATATCTGACAATGGACTGTTGCATTGGTGGCTGACGTGAAGCCTGATTCTCTGCTATGATATGAAGACTGATTCTCTGCTGACATGAAGCTAGATTGTCTGTTACGGGACCTCTCTCCTCTGCCTGGGTGCTGGGCCTAAATTTATGAAAATGACTGTTGCAGTGGTGGGTGACGTGAAGCCTGATTCTCTGCTATGATATGAAGACTGATTCTCTGCTGACATGAAGCCAGATTGTCTGTTACGGGACCTCTCTCCTCTGCCTGGGTGCTGGGCCTAAATTTATGAAAATGGACTGTTACAGTGGTGGGTGACGTGAAGCCTGATTCTCTGCTATGACATGAAGACTGATTCTCTGCTGACATGAAGCCAGATTGTCTGTTACGGGACCTCTCTCCTCTGCCTGGGTGCTGGGCCTAAATATCTGACAATGGACTGTTGCATTGGTGGCTGACGTGAAGCCTGATTCTCTGCTATGATATGAAGACTGATTCTCTGCTGACATGAAGCCAGATTGTCTGTTACGGGACCTCTCTCCTCTGCCTGGGTGCTGGGCCTAAATTATGAAAATGGACTGTTGCATTGGTGGCTGACGTGAAGCCTGATTCTCTGCTATGATATGAAGACTGATTCTCTGCTGACATGAAGCCAGATTGTCTGTTACGGGACCTCTCTCCTCTGCCTAGGGTGCTGGGCCTAAATATCTGACAATGGACTGTTGCATTGGTGGCTGACGTGAAGCCTGATTCTCTGCTATGATATGAAGACTGATTCTCTGCTGACATGAAGCCAGATTGTCTGTTACGGGACCTCTCTCCTCTGCCTGGGTGCTGGGCCTAAATATCTGACAATGGACTGTTGCATTGGTGGCTGACGTGAAGCCTGATTCTCTGCTATGACATGAAGACTGATTCTCTGCTGACATGAAGCCAGATTGTCTGTTACGGGACCTCTCTCCTCTGCCTGGGTGCTGGGCCTAAATATCTGACAATGGACTGTTGCATTGGTGGCTGACGTGAAGCCTGATTCTCTGCTATGATATGAAGACTGATTCTCTGCTGACATGAAGCCAGATTGTCTGTTACGGGACCTCTCTCCTCTGCCTGGGTGCTGGGCCTAAATTATGAAAATGACTGTTGCAGTGGTGGGTGACGTGAAGCCTGATTCTCTGCTATGATATGAAGACTGATTCTCTGCTGACATGAAGCCAGATTGTCTGTTACGGGACCTCTCTCCTCTGCCTGGGTGCTGGGCCTACATTTATGAAAATGGACTGTTACAGTGGTGGGTGACGTGAAGCCTGATTCTCTGCTATGACATGAAGACTGATTCTCTGCTGACATGAAGCCAGATTGTCTGTTACCAGACCTCTTTCCTCTGCCTGGGTGCTGGGCCTAAATATCTGACAATGGACTGTTGCATTGGTGGCTGACGTGAAGCCTGATTCTCTGCTATGATATGAAGACTGATTCTCTGCTGACATGAAGCCAGATTCTCTGTTACGGGACCTCTCTCCTCTGCCTGGGTGCTGGGCCTAAATTTATGAAAATGGACTGTTACAGTGGTGGGTGACGTGAAGCCTGTTTCTCTGCTATGACATGCAGACTATTCTCTGCTGACATGAAGCCAGATTCTCTGTTACGGGACCTCTCTCCTCTGCCTGGGTGCTGGGCCTAAATATCTGACAATGGACTGTTGCATTGGTGGCTGACGTGAAGCCTGATTCTCTGCTATGATATGAAGACTGATTCTCTGCTGACATGAAGCCAGATTGTCTGTTACGGGACCTCTCTCCTCTGCCTGGGTGCTGGGCCTAAATTTATGAAAATGGACTGTTACAGTGGTGGGTGACGTGAAGCCTGATTCTCTGCTATGACATGAAGACTGATTCTCTGCTGACATGAAGCCAGATTGTCTGTTACGGGACCTCTCTCCTCTGCCTGGGTGCTGGGCCTAAATTTATGAAAATGGACTGTTACAGTGGTGGGTGACGTGAAGCCTGATTCTCTGCTATGACATGAAGACTGATTCTGTGCTGACATGAAGCCAGATTGTCTGTTACAGGACCTCTCTCCTCTGCCTGGGTGCTGGGCCTAAATATCTGACAATGGACTGTTGCATTGGTGGCTTACGTGAAGCCTGATTCTCTGCTACGATATGAAGACTGATTCTCTGCTGAGATAAAGCCAGATTGTCTGTTACGGGACCTCTCTCCTCTGCCTGGGTGCTGGGCCTAAATTTATGAAAATGGACTGTTACAGTGGTGGGTGACGTGAAGCCTGATTCTCTGCTATGACATGCAGACTAATTCTCTGCTGACATGAAGCCAGATTCTCTGTTACGGGACCTCTCTCCTCTGCCTGGGTGCTGGGCCTAAATTCATGAAAATGGACTGTTGCATTGGTGGCTGACGTGAAGCCTGATTCTCTGCTATGATATGAAGACTGATTCTCTGCTGACATGAAGCCAGATTGTCTGTTACGGGACCTCTCTCCTCTGCCTAGGTGCTGGGCCTAAATATCTGACAATGGACTGTTGCATTGGTGGCTGACGTGAAGCCTGATTCTCTGCTATGATATGAAGACTGATTCTCTGCTGACATGAAGCCAGATTGTCTGTTACGGGACCTCTCTCCTCTGCCTGGGTGCTGGGCCTAAATGTATGAAAATGGACTGTTACAGTGGTGGGTGACGTGAAGCCTGATTCTCTGCTATGACATGAAGACTGATTCTCTGCTGACATGAAGCCAGATTGTCTGTTACCGGACCTCTCTCCTCTGCCTGGGTGCTGGGCCTAAATATCTGACAATGGACTGTTGCATTGGTGGCTGACGTGAAGCCTGATTCTCTGCTATGATATGAAGACTGATTCTCTGCTGACATGAAGCCAGATTGTCTGTTACGGGACCTCTCTCCTCTGCCTGGGTGCTGGGCCTAAATTTAAGAAAATGGACTGTTACAGTGGTGGGTGACGTGAAGCCTGATTCTCTGCTATGACATGCAGACTAATTCTCTGCTGACATGAAGCCAGATTGTCTGTTACGGGACCTCTCTCCTCTGCCTAGGTGCTGGGCCTAAATATCTGACAATGGACTGTTGCATTGGTGGCTGACGTGAAGCCTGATTCTCTGCTATGATATGAAGACTTATTCTCTGCTGACATGAAGCCAGATTGTCTGTTACGGGACCTCTCTCCTCTGCCTGGGTGCTGGGCCTAAATATCTGACAATGGACTGTTGCATTGGTGGCTGACGTGAAGCCTGATTCTCTGCTATGACATGAAGACTGATTCTCTGCTGACATGAAGCCAGATTCTCTGTTACGGGACCTCTCTCCTCTGCCTAGGTGCTGGGCCTAAATATCTGACAATGGACTGTTGCATTGGTGGCTGACGTGAAGCCTGATTCTCTGCTATGATATGAAGACTGATTCTCTGCTGACATGAAGCTAGATTGTCTGTTACGGGACCTCTCTCCTCTGCCTGGGTGCTGGGCCTAAATTTATGAAAATGGACTGTTACAGTGGTGGGTGACGTGAAGCCTGATTCTCTGCTATGACATGAAGACTGATTCTCTGCTGACATGAAGCCAGATTGTCTGTTACCGGACCTCTCTCCTCTGCCTGGGTGCTGGGCCTAAATATCTGACAATGGACTGTTGCATTGGTGGCTGACGTGAAGCCTGATTCTCTGCTATGATATGAAGACTGATTCTCTGCTGACATGAAGCCAGATTGTCTGTTACGGGACCTCTCTCCTCTGCCTGGGTGCTGGGCCTAAATTTAAGAAAATGGACTGTTACAGTGGTGGGTGACGTGAAGCCTGATTCTCTGCTATGACATGCAGACTAATTCTCTGCTGACATGAAGCCAGATTCTCTGTTACGGGACCTCTCTCCTCTGCCTGGGTGCTGGGCCTAAATTTATGAAAATGGACTGTTGCATTGGTGGCTGACGTGAAGCCTGATTCTCTGCTATGATATGAAGACTGATTCTCTGCTGACATGAAGCCAGATTGTCTGTTACAGGACCTCTCTCCTCTGCCTAGGTGCTGGGCCTAAATATCTGACAATGGACTGTTGCATTGGTGGCTGACGTGAAGCCTGATTCTCTGCTATGATATGAAGACTTATTCTCTGCTGACATGAAGCCAGATTGTCTGTTACGGGACCTCTCTCCTCTGCCTGGGTGCTGGGCCTAAATATCTGACAATGGACTGTTGCATTGGTGGCTGACGTGAAGCCTGATTCTCTGCTATGACATGAAGACTGATTCTCTGCTGACATGAAGCCAGATTCTCTGTTACGGGACCTCTCTCCTCTGCCTAGGTGCTGGGCCTAAATATCTGACAATGGACTGTTGCATTGGTGGCTGACGTGAAGCCTGATTCTCTGCTATGATATGAAGACTGATTCTCTGCTGACATGAAGCTAGATTGTCTGTTACGGGACCTCTCTCCTCTGCCTGGGTGCTGGGCCTAAATTTATGAAAATGGACTGTTACAGTGGTGGGTGACGTGAAGCCTGATTCTCTGCTATGACATGAAGACTGATTCTCTGCTGACATGAAGCCAGATTTCTGTTACAGGACCTCTCTCCTCTGCATGGGTGCTGGGCCTAAATATCTGACAATGGACTGTTGCATTGGTGGCTGACGTGAAGCCTGATTCTCTGCTATGATATGAAGACTGATTCTCTGCTGACATGAAGCCAGATTGTCTGTTACATGACCTCTCTCCTCTGCCTGGGAGCTGGGCCTAAATCTATGAAAATGGACTGTTGCAGTGATGGGTGACGTGAAGCCTGATTCTCTGCTATGACATGCAGACTGATTCTCTGCTGACATGAAGCCAGATTGTCTGTTACGGGACCTCTCTCCTCTGCCTGGGTGCTGGGCCTAAATTTATGAAAATGGACTGTTACAGTGGTGGGTGACGTGAAGCCTGATTCTCTGCTATGACATGCAGACTGATTCTCTGCTGACATGAAGACAGATTCTCTGTTACGGGACCTCTCTCCTCTGCTTGGGTGCCAGGGCCTAAATATCTGAGAATGGACTGTTCCAGTGGTGGGTGACGTGAAGCCAGATTCTCTGCTATGGGACCTCTCTCCAATTGATTTTGGTTAATTTTTATTTATTTAATTTTTATTTTAATTCATTTTCCTATCCACATTTGTTTGCAGGGGATTTACCTACATGTTGCTGCCTTTTTCAGCCCTCTAGCCCTTTCCTGGGCTGTTTTACAGCCTTTTTAGTGCCGAAAAGTTCGGGTCCCCATTGACTTCAATGGGGTTCGGGTTTGGGACGAAGTTCGGATCGGGTTCGGATCCCGAACCCGAACATTTTCGGGAAGTTCGGCCGAACTCCTCGAACCCGAACATCCAGGTGTCCGCTCAACTCTAGTTGTCACACAAAAAAAAAATTCTATAGCTTTCAAACCAACATCTGGATCTGAATTCTTTTGCAATTGCATGCAAATAAAAATTTAGCATAGTTATTCAATAAAATGTATCTGTATAGAGCCACCTGCAGTTTTTTTTTCTTATTTCTTTATCCAGCTCAGTGAGATAAACACATACGCTCATTTTCATCTTTCAACTCTCATGACTTGTGATAGAGAAAGCAATGACATGCCCCCTTGGCTGTAGCAAAAAATACACTCAGCTTGATATAAATCAAGCAGAGCAATAAATGGTGAGATCTTTTGATTTATGTGAGGTACAGGGCTGGTTCTAACTTTGTTAGAAAGAGGTTGTCATGTCCTATATGATCTTTGATTTTTACTTTTTACATTAGTCATGAGAAAACCCCTTTAAAAAGTTGCAAATGCAGGATTTGCAACTTTTTTATGCCAGAAAACTGTGATGGGGAATTATAAATTCCCCCATAGCATTTTTGGAAACATTCCACTGCAGTTTTGTTTTTTGTTAAGGCCATAAGTGGATTCAGGAAAATGGAAAATTATAAGTCCTTCTCTTATATTCACATTTTGAATCCACTCGTGATTGTAGGTAAAAAAAAAAAAACTCATGAAAAACTGCCACAAAAATTGTTCTTAAAAAATATATATATTCCAAGTGAAATGCAATATTTAATCATGAAACAATCCCTGTAAGAAGTATGTAATTTATATGGTATTTCATAAAACCAAATAAATAAAATTTCATAATAAACTAAAACAGGTTTATCTGGAAGCTCATTATATATAAAGTGCGTTGTTAATAAATTAAAATCTTAATAGGCATAATAACAGATCTTCAATTCTTAGTAGTAGAAAATAAAAAAATGTATATGAAAAGATAAAACAAATAACTTTTATCTTCATAATATTGTAGATAAGTGAAACTTCAAATCTAATCTAGTACTGAAATGACCCAACACAGATGAGAGAATCCCTGAGAAGTTGCCTAGTCCCAATTTTTTTTTATTTTTTGCATGTGCTCCTAACACCACTCACCATGCATACATACGCCCCTAGTACCTGTTTTTCTTGTCTGTGCTTTCCTTCCCCCTGTCTGGGCATCAGACTATCCTGGGCGATCTGTTTCCTATTTTTCTGTTTTGTTGAATAGGTAACTTTATTGATAAAGCCTGACTACATGCAGACTGATGAGTCACAGGGAGTCACAGAAAGCTAGGAATAAAACTTAACTTTTAATCACCACATTATTATTAAATCACTTCATATTCCTCTGAAATATAACAAACATTGTTCATAATGGACCAAAAACAACAACACATACAAATATACACAGAGGGGAGGGCGGGTATAATACACTAGGGAGAGATGTCAAAAATAAATCCCTAAGTAATACCTCAACCCACAGGAACACCCTGATGGTGGGTGGCCCTGTGGTCCCGTGCCTGCCCTATCTCACCCATTCATTGCCCTAAATACTACCAACTTGTTTCTTCAATTATTGGTTCATCAGGGGAAAAATATGGGGCAAAAAGTAGAAAGTAATAAACAACAATTGGTCCAGAAGAATTACACGGTCATTAACTGGTAACTGAACCGCAAAAAAGCTGAAGATACAAATACCTCTGATTGTTAGCATATGAATACCTGAAGCATTTGTTTATCAACATTCACATCAATCGATACACGTGATCAAACCTGAATCTCGGGGAAAAGTGGTTGTAACAGTTCCCAGTCTGATAGACAGTTATCAATATGTGTATAATCAAACAGTGTAGGATTGATCATGTAGATGTTAATCCATACGTGAGACAGCCAGATATTGGTTTCAGTCATCAATAATCAAAGCTCAACACATATAATTGATAGCTGGCCCAGAACAGATAGAAAAATCGTCAGGTTTATGTTTATACAATACCAAGTAACCTGAGGTATAGTCAAAAAGCCTCAATCAATTAAGCCTGGTACATCACTAAGCTGGATACATATATTTGATTGCTAGCCTGGGACAAATAAAGTATAGAGGTGTAATCAAAAAGCCAGGTACATATAAAAGCTCAATACATATATATATTTAGATAAAACCCGGTACATATCAAAGCTCTATACATATATTCAATTGCTAGCCTTAAACAAATAGAATCAGCCTCCGGCTTATGTCAGTGTATCACAAGTTTACCGGAGGTCTGATTCGAAGGCTGCATTGAATAAAGCCTGGTACATGAAAAGTGATGTTCAAACAACAATTGATGGTCACAAGGACCTCTCACGTGTACAGTAGATGCTAAACTGCCATGGCGATTGTGGCGTGGTCCCCCTCAATATCAATGTACCATATGGATGTATTTTTACCCCTGATGAACCAATAATTGGGGAAATGCGTTGGAACTATTTAGGGATTAGTTAGAGATTTATTAGGGACATCTCTCCCTAGCATATTATACCCACCCTCTTCTCTGTGTATATTTGTATGTGTTGGTGTTTTTGGTCCATTATGAGCAATGTTTGCTATATTTTAGAGGAATATGAAGTGATTTAATATTAATGTGTTTTTTAAAAGTTACGTTTTATTCCTAGCTTTCTGTGACTCCCTTGATATATAGCAGGAATTTTCTGTATGAGTATCTAATCAATATTGGACATTCTGTTTCGATTGATGAGTCACAGGGACCTCCACAGTGCCCCCATGAGGGTGTCTTCACAGACGACAGATTTTGTGGCAGAAAAAGCATTGGAAATCAGTTCCATTCATTTAAATGGGGCAGCAAGCACATGGATTTCTGAAATCCCAATTAAGGTGAATAGAACGGATTTTCAGCCGCTGAATTTTCTGCCACAAAATCTGACCGTATGAAGACACCCTAACAGTGACATTCACAGCGCCCTTATGACAGTGACATCCATGGTGCCCCTATAACAGTGACATCCACAGTGCCCCCATAACAGTGACCTCCACAGCACTCACTCCAAATGCCATCCAGAGTGTCCCTCAGTAATACCCACAATACTCCGAAATGCCATCCACAGTGCTCCAAGTGCTATTCACAGTGTCCCCATTGCCATCCATGGTGCCCCTAAATGCCATCCACAGTGCCCCAGTGCCATTCACACTGCACCAATTGCCATCCACAGTGCCCCCAAATTACATCCACAGTGCCCATAGTGCCATCCACAGTGCCCGCATTTCCATCCAGTGTCCCCAAATGCAATCCAGTGCCCCCATCGCCATCCAGAGTACCCCAAATGCCATCCACAGTGCCCCCCCAGTGACATCCACAGTGTCCCGAAATGCCATCCACAGTGCCCCTCCAGTCTTATCCACGGTGCCTCCAGTGCCATCCACAGTGCTCCAGTGGCATCCGCAGTGTCCACAGTGCCATCCACAGTGTCCCCAGTGCCATTCACAGTGTCCCCATTGCTATCCACAGTGCAACCAAATGCCATCCACAGTGCCACTTATAATGTTTGCCAGTACAAAAACTACCCCCTTAAAAATGTGCGTCAGTGCAAATACTCTCTTATAATGAATGTGTGCCAGTACAGATCAAACCTCCAAATCAGATCTCAGATCAAATCCCCATATCACACCTCAGACCCCAATATCAGATTCTCATATCAGACCCCCATATCAAACCTCAGATCAGACCACTATCCGATCTCCATGCTAGAATCTCCCATACCAAACCTCAGATCAGACCCCCTTGTCAGACCCCCATTTCAGAACTCAAATCAGATCCCCATTAGACCTCCATGTCAGACCCCCCCAAGTATCATACATCCGATTAGAACCCCACTAGACCTCCATGTCACAAATCCCAAGTATCAGACATCAGATCAGCCCCCCATGTCAGACGCCTCAGTATCAGACATCAGATTAGATCCTCATTAAACCTCCATGCCAGACCCCTCCAAGTATAAGACCTCAGATCAGACCTTAAAATAAATAAACTTACCTTTCCTGCTCCACTGCTCCTCTACAGGTTCGGAGGTCTCTCCTGCTCTCTCAGCTCCCGGTCTTCTCTGGACCAGCTCTGCACTGTCACCTGAATGCCTGCAGCGTCAGGTCATATTGTGCCATACAGGAACAGCATAAGACGTCTTATAAATGGAAAAATACATGGTAATGGCATGGGGGACTCTGTAGGCTCAGGGGCCCTATTGCAACTGCGACCACTGTGACCCCTATAGCCACGCCACTGACTACCAGTCATTACAAAGGCATGCTATTGCATAGAAAACTGTTTCTGCTGTAAGTATGACTTAAAAGAATTATGAGTTTTATAGGAAAAATGGAAGTATATTTTTGTTTTAAATAGAATGATTTAAAGTAAAAAAAAAAAAAGGCTTACTCAATTGCTCAGTCACCAGCTGTTCCAGTGCTGCTGTCTGGCGCTGTTTGTCTGTTTTTCCTGAATGGCAGCAATGACTTCACCAACTATTCCATGTAAACGCTGTAGCCAATCTCTTTCGTCAGCGGTCACATATTATAAGGTAGTCGGACACATCATTGCCGTAGCGATACCAGTGCTGCAACAATGGCATGCCCCATCTCTTTTTTCACATTTGAATATTCCCAGCATTTAAAAAAATATATATATATTGTGGGAGGCGGGTTCAGAAAAAGATAAAAATAACTTTAAAGGGGGGTTGTCTGAGTTATTTTTTTGTTCTTTGCATGTCCTAACTGCAGTGTCCCACTCCGTGTTGGAAATGGACCCCTTAAATCTCATGTATGTCATTTTATGCCAGTGTATTAGGCTACATGCACACAAACGTTTGTTTCCGTGTCCGTTCCGTTTTTTTGCGGATAGGATGTGGACCTATTCATTTTAATGGGTCTGCAAAAATGCAGACAGCACACCGTGTGCTTTCCGCATCAGTATGTCCGTTCCGTAGCCCCGCAAAAAAAATTGAGTATGTCCTATTTTTGTCTATTTTAGGCAATGTTACAATGGATCCGCAAAAAAAACTGATGGCATACGGATGGCATCAGTTTTTTTTTTTGGCGGATCCGCAGTTTGCGGACCGCAAAACACATACGGTCGTGTGCATGTAGCCTTAAGCTGCAAATTCCCTACAACAGGCTGGCAGTTGCATATCCATTCAGCCCTAGGTGGTGCTGGCACCATATACACTCACCTAAAGAATTATTAGGAACACCTGTTCTATTTCTCATTAATGCGATTATCTAGTCAATCAATCACATGGCAGTTGCTTCAATGCATGTAGGGTTGTGGTCCTGGTCAAGACAATCTCCTGAACTCCAAACTGAATGTCAGAATGGGAAAGAAAGGTGATTTAAGCAATTTTGAGTGTGTCATGGTTGTTGGTGCCAGACGGGCCGGTCTGAGTATTTCACAATCTGCTCAGTTACTGGGATTTTCACGCACAACCATTTCTAGGGTTTACAAAGAATGGTGTGAAAAGGGAAAAACATCCAGTATGCGGCAGTCCTGTGGGCGAAAATGCCTTGTTGATGCTAGAGGTCAGAGGAGAATGGGCCGACTGATTCAAGCTGATAGAAGAGCAACGTTGACTGAAATAACCACTCATTACAACCAAGGTCTGCAGCAAAGCATTTGTGAAACCACAACACACACAACCTTGAGGCAGATAGGCTACAGCAGCAGAAGACTCCACTGGGTACCAATCATCTCCACTTCAAATAGGAAAAAGAGGCTACAATTTGCACGAGCTCACCAAAATTGGACTGTTGAAGACTGGAAAAAGGTTGCCTGGTCTGATGAGTCTCGATTTCTGTTGAGACATTCAAATGATAGTGTCCAAATTTGGCGTAAACAGAATGAGAACATGTATCCATCATGCCTTGTTACCACTGTGCAGGCTGGTGGTGGTGGTGCAATGGTCTGGGGGATGTTTTCTGGGCACACTTTAGGCTCCTTAATGCCAATTGGCCATCGTTTAAATGCCACGGGCTACCTGAGCATTATTTCTGACCATGTCATCCCTTCATGACCACCATGTACCCATCCTCTGATGGCTACTTCCAGCAGGATAATGAACCATGTCACAAAGTTCGAATCATTTCAAATTGATTTCTTGAACATGACAATGAGTTCACTGTACTAAAATGGCCCCCACAGTCACCAGATCTCAACCCAATAGAGCATCTTTGGGATGTGGTGGAACGGGAGCTTCGTGCCCTGGATGTGCATCCCTCAAATCTCCATCAACTGCAAGATGCTATCCTATCAATATTGGCCAACATTTCTAAAGAATGCTATCAGCACCTTGTTGAATCAATGCCACGGAGAATTAAGGCAGTTCTGAAGGCAAAAGGGGGTCCAACACCGTATTAGTATGGTGTTCCTAATAATTCTTTAGGTGAGTGTGTATATACATATATCTATAGGAAAAAAAATGAGGAAGGCTCATGTGAGCCGAAACGTCGCAAGTTTGCCACAATATGGGTGAATAAAAGTTTTTATTGTTTTCACTACAATTCAGGAGTGCAGTCCTACTTTTTTTCCTTTTTGTAATATTGGGTTTTGCCGTAACCCATTGCTGGACATTGCACCCGCTCTCTGGATGGTGCTCCCGTTGGATTTTTCTTTAATATATATATAAATATATATAGTGAATATAAAAAGTCTACACACCCCTGTTAAAATGTCAGGTTTCTGTGATGTAATTTTTTTTAACTTTTAGATAGAGGGAAGAAAAAATATAAAAATAAAATAATATGGTTGCATAAGTGTGCACACCCTTAAACTAAGGCCTCTTTCACACTTGCGTTGTCCGGATCCGGCGTGTACTCCACTTGCCGGAGGTACACGCCGGATCCAGAAAAACGCAAGTGTACTGAAAGCATTTGAAGACGGATCCGTCTTCAAAATGCTTTCAGTGTTACTATGGCAGCCAGGACGCTATTAACCACCTCCGGACCGCCTAACGCACATGTGCGTTCCGGAGGTGGCAGGGCTGCGCACAGTCACGCATATACGCGTCATCTCGCGTCTGAGATGACGCGAGTATGCGCCCGCGCGTGCGCAGTTCGCGCCGGCATTTCTTTCAGGACCATTTCGTCAGCAACCTGCCAGCCAATGATCGTGGCTGGCAGGTTGCTGATTTTTAAAAAATCCAATCAAAGTGCCAGATAGCAGATCATATTTGTAAATATGATCTGTTATATGGCTGCCTGCTCCTCTGCTGGTTCTTTTCGTCGGTTGGATCCAGCAGAGGAGCAGGCTTCACAGTGAGTACACCAACACTACACTATAGCCCCTGATCACCCCCCTGAACCCCAATTAACCCTTTGATCACCTCTTTGATCACCCCCTGTCAATCACAAGTGAAAAGAAAAAAGTGATCAGTGCAAACTGTCACTTTTTTTTTTCACTGTTATTGACCGTTAGGTTTTAGGTATAGTTTAGGTCCCTTGGTTAGGTAGTTAGCGATCAGTTAGCGCCCAGCCCACCGCACCGCAGTCCGTTATTCGCTGATTAGCGTATCGCTAATCAGCATTTGTACTTTTATAGTATCTGAAAGTGATCAAAACTGATCACGGTCAGATCTATAATAGTACTAGTGTCACTTTAGCTCGCCCTCCACCCAAAACGCAGTGTTTGCCCGATCAGGCCTGATCGGTCGCCCACACGTGCGTTCGCCCACACCCGCCCCACCGCAGTGACAAAAAAAAAATTTTTTTTTATCACTGCACATTCACTTTACACGCACTGCGGCGATAAAAAAATCAGTTTTGATATTTTTTATCAACCGCAGCGGCCTCCGGTACTTCGCTAGCCTCCCCTTTGTAAGACAGGCTTGCTTTTTTTTTCTTGGGTAGTCTCAGGGAATACCCCTAAATTTAGTTGCCCACATGTCAAACAGGGGGTATTCTTCTGAAGAGGCCTACAGGCTTCTGACCCAGTCGGATGAGGAGTGGGAACCCTCATCTGATGAATCCAGCGGGTCAGAATACGAACCTGTAGAAAGCAGTGGCTCTCTGACCCAAAGTTCGGACGAGGAGGCTGAGGTCCCTGATAGCACCAGGCGTACCCGGCCCCGTGTCGCTAGACCGCAGGTTGCGCAGGATCCGCTTCAAGAGCAGCAGAGTGGGGCTGGTGCTGTCGGATTACGTGGTGAGGCATACACCAGCAGCCCAGCCCTCCCTGGACCTAGTACCAGCACTGCCGTACATCCTGGTGAAGTAGCGAGCACCAGAAGGGCAGTTGAAGCTGGTACGGTGGCACGTGCAGTAGTGACCCCGTCGCAGCCACCGCAAAGACGTGCCCGTAGAGCCCCTAGAATCCCAGAGGTGCTGGCAAACCCTGATTGGCAGTCCCCAACTTCAGCCGCACCTGTAGTTTTCCCTTTCACTGCCCAGTCTGGAGTTCGGGTTGAGACGGCTCAGATCGGTTCGGCCCTGGGATTTTTTGAGCTGTTCTTGACTGCGGAGCTTTTAGACATAGTTGTGGCCGAAACAAACAGGTATGCCACACAATTTATCACCGCTAACCCGGGAAGCTTTTATGCCCAGCCTTTCCGGTGGAAACCAGTCCAAGTTTCCGAACTTAAAACTTTTCTGGGCCTCCTCCTCAACATGGGCCTGACAAAAAAAACATGAATTGCGGTCATATTGGTCCACGAACCCGATTCATCACATGCCCATGTTCTCTGCTGCCATGTCCAGGGCACGTTTTGAGGCCATCCTGCGGTTCCTGCACTTTAGTGACAACACCGCCTCCCGTCCCAGGGGCCACCCTGCTTTTGACCGGCTCCACAAAATTCGGCCCCTCATAGACCATTTCAACCAGAAATTTGCAGATATTTATACCCCAGAGCAAAACATCTGCATAGACGAGTCCCTGATACATTTTACCGGGCGCCTTGGCTTCAAGCAATACATCCCAAGCAAGCGCGCCCGGTATAGGGTCAAATTGTATAAGCTCTGTGAAAGGGCCACAGGCTATACCCACAAATTTCGGGTCTATGAGGGAAAAGATCAGACCCTGGAGCCGGTCGGTTGCCCTGACTACCTGGGGAGCAGTGGGAAGACAGTTTGGGACTTGGTGTCACCCTTATTCGGCAAGGGGTACCATCTTTATGTGGACAGTTTTTACACAAGTGTGGCCCTCTTTAGGCATTTGTTTCTAGAACGGATTGGCGCCTGTGGTACCGCGCGAACTAGTCGCGCGGGCTTCCCCCAACGGCTCGTTACCACCCGTCTTGCAAGGGGGCAGAGGGCCGCACTGTGTAACGAAGAACTGCTCGCGGTGAAATGGAGAGACAAGCGTGACGTTTACATGCTCTCCTCCATTCACGCAGACACGACAATACAAATTGAGCGAGCAACCCGTGTCATTGAAAAGCCCCTCTCAGTCCACGACTATAACCTCCACATGGGAGGGGTCGACTTCAATGACCAGATGTTGTCTCCGTATTTAGTTTCCCGACGCACCAGACGCTGGTATAAGAAGGTGTCTGTATATTTAATTCAATTGGCTCTGTACAATAGTTTTGTTCTCTACAGTAAGGCTGGGAGAACTGGATCCTTCCTCAAATTTCAGGAAGAGATCATTGAGAACCTCCTGTATCCAGGAGGTTCCGTGGCCCCAACCACCAGTGTAGTTAGCCGTCTACACGAGCGACATTTCCCCAATGTCGTTCCTGGTACCTCAACCCAACCGTCACCCCGAAAAAGATGTCGTGTCTGTAGCAGGAGTGGAATAAGGCGTGACACCCGCTATTTCTGTCCTGACTGTCCGGACCACCCTGCCCTATGCTTTGGAGAGTGTTTCCGGAAGTACCACTCACAGGTACACTAGTAGCATAGGGATCATCTCACCAGGACAGGCACACAGGGCTATTAGGGCCCATTCACTCACTGCTGCTGCAAACGTCTCCTTTCACATGGGACAAAGTGCATAACGCACTTCGCCACATCTTTGGGCGATTTGCGCTTTGCACATTGACCCATGGGGAAGGAGAGGTTTGTTCTATAAAGGTAAAAAAACAAAAAAAAAAACAGGTAAGCAAACAGGTTAATGTTTAGTTCCAAAAGTTAAAGTTACATGTTCTGTTCCAAAGTTAATAAAATTATTGCGTTGTGGCCTGTTTTTTTCTTTTTTTTTTTTTTTGTCTTTTTACCTTCCAGGTGGACCAACCGATCTACTAGCTGCAGCACCGATGTGCATTCTGACAGAAGCATTGCGCTGCTGTCAGATTACACGCAAGTCGGTGTATGCGGCGCTGCAAGACGGGATTTTCTCCTCTGCAGTGACAGATACGTTTGCCGAGGCATACGAGCTGAGGAGGAGGCGGCGTTCCTATGCTTTGGCAAGCACTTTGTATGTATATATATATATAAAAAAAAAAATGATTTATTCATCCACATCGATTGATGCGAATGGAGAAATCTGGTTTGCCAGGGCATACGAGCTAAGTGGGTATGGATGTAGGGCGGAGCTCCTATGTCCTGGCAGACGCCTTTCCCCTCCATTTTTTTTTTTTTGCAGAGATTTTTTCATCCACATTGATCGATGCGAATGAAGAAATCTGTGCCGTTCATTTTTTTCTTTCAGCCCAGAGGCTGAACGGAAAAAAAAATCTCATTACCTGTATGCTCAATATAAGGAGAATAGCAGAAACTCCTAATGCTGGCCATACATGTAATGATTGCGGAGACCCTCAAATGCCAGGGCAGTACAAACACCCCACAACTGACCCCATTTTGGAAAGAAGACACCCCAAGGTATTTGCTGAGGGGCATATTGAGTCCATGAAAGATTGAAATTTTTGTCCTAAGTTAGCGGAAAGTGAGACTTTGTGAGAAAAAACAAAAAAAAATCAATTTCCGCTAACTTATGCGAAAAAAAATAAAATTCTTTGAACTTGCCAGGCCCCTCATTGGATACCTTGGGGTGTCTTCTTTCCAAAGTGGGGTCACATGTGGGGTATTTATACTGCCCTGGCTTTTTAGGGGCCCTAAAGCGTGAGAAGAAGTCTGGGATCCAAATGTCTAAAAATGCCCTCCTAAAAGGAATTTGGGCCCCTTTGCGCATCTAGGCTGCAAAAAAGTGTGACACATCTGGTATCGCCGTACTCAGAAGAAGTTGGGGAATGTGTTTTGGGGTGTCATTTTACATATACCCATGCTGGGTGAGATAAATATCTTGGTCAAATGCCAACTTTGTATAAAAAAATGGGAAAAGTTGTCTTTTACCAACATATTTCTCTCACCCAGCATGGGTATATGTAAAATGACACCCCAAAACACATTCCCCAACTTCTCCTGAGTACGGCGATACCAGATGTGTCACACTTTTTTGATGCCAAGGTGGGCAAAGGGGCGCATATTCCAAAGTGCACCTTTCGGATTTCACCGGTCATTTTTTACAGATTTTGATTGCAAAGTACTTCTCACACATATGGGCCCCTAAATTGCCAGGGCAGTATAACTACGCCACAAGTGACCCCATTTTGGAAAGAAGACACCCCAAGGTATTCCGTGAGGGGCATGGCGAGTTCCTAGAATTTTTTATTTTTTGTCGCAAGTTAGTGGAATATGAGACTTTGTAAGGAAAAAAGAGAAAAAAAAAAATCATCATTTTCTGCTAACTTGTGACAAAAAAAAAAAATTCTAGGAACTCGCAGTGCCCCTCACGGAATACCTTAGGGTGTCTTCTTTCCAAAATGGGGTCACTTGTGGCGTAGTTATACTGCCCTGGCAATTTAGGGGCCCAAATGTGTGAGAAGTACCTTGCAATCAAAATGTGTAAAAAATGCCCTGCAAAATCCGAAAGGTGCACTTTGGAATATGTGCCCCTTTGCCCACCTTGGCAGCAAAAAAGTGTGACACATCTGGTATCGCCGTACTCAGGAGAAGTTGGGGAATGTGTTTTGGGGTGTCATTTTACATATACCCATGCTGGGTGAGAGAAATATCTTGGCAAACGACAACTTTTCCCATTTTTTTATACAAAGTTGGCATTTGACCAAGATATTTTTCTCACCCAGCATGGGTATATGTAAAATGACACCCCAAAACACATTCCCCAACTTCTCCTGAGTACGGCGATACCAGATGTGTGACACTTTTTTGATGCCAAGGTGGGCAAAGGGGCGCATATGCCAAAGTGCACCTTTCGGATTTCACCGGTCATTTTTTACAGATTTTGATTGCAAAGTACTTCTCACACATATGGGCCCCTAAATTGCCAGGGCAGTATAACTACGCCACAAGTGACCCCATTTTGGAAAGAAGACACCCCAAGGTATTCCGTGAGGGGCATGGCGAGTTCCTAGAATTTTTTATTTTTTGTCGCAAGTTAGTGGAATATGAGACTTTGTAAGAAAAAAATAAAAAATAAAAATCATCATTATTTTCCGCTAACTTGTGACAAAAAATAAAAAGTTCTATGAACTCACTATGCCCATCAGCGAATACCTTAGGGTGTCTACTTTCCGAAATGGGGTCATTTGTGGGGTAGTTATACTGTTTGGGCATTGTAGAACCTCAGGAAACATGACAGGTGCTCAGAAAATCAGAGCCGTTTCAAAAAGCGGAAATTCACATTTTTGTACCATAGTTTGTAAATGCTATAACTTTTACCCAAACCATTTTTTTTTTGCCCAAACATTTTTTTTTATCAAAGACATGTAGAACTATAAATTTAGCGAAAAATTTATATATGGATTTTGTTTTTTTTGCAAAATTTCACAGCTGAAAGTGAAAAATGTCATTTTTTTGCAAAAAAATCGTTACATTTTGATTAATAACAAAAAAAGTAAAAATGTCAGCAGCAATAAAATACCACCAAATGAAAGCTCCATTAGTGAGAAGAAAAGGAGGTAAAATTCATTTGGGTGGTAAGTTGCATGACCGAGCGATAAACGGTGAAAGGAGTGTAGTGCCGAAGTGTAAAAAGTGGCCTGGTCATGAAGGGGGTTTCACCTAGCGGGGCTGAAGTGGTTAAAGTCCTGGTTGCCATAGTAGGAGCGGGGAGCGGGGGAGCGGTATACTTAGTCCGTGCGGCTCCCGGGGCGCTCCAGAATGACGTCAGAGCGCCCCATGCGCATGGATGACGTGCCATGCGATCACGTCATCCATGCGCCTGGGGCGCCCTGACGTCACTCTGGAGCGCCCCGGGAGCCGCACGGACGGTAAGTATGCTGCTCCCCCGCTCCCCACTACACTTTACCATGGCTGCCAGGACTTTAGCGTTCCGGCAGCCATGGTAACAATTGAGAAAAAGCTAAACGTCGTATCCGGCAATGCGCCGAAACGAGGTTTAGCTTAAGGCCGGATCCGGATCAATGCCTTTCAATGGGCATTAATTCCGGATCCGGCCTTGCGGCAAGCGTTCAGGATTTTTGCCTGGAGCAAAAAGCGCAGCATGCTGCAGTATTTTCTCTGGCCAAAAAACGTTCCGTTCCGGAACTGAAGACATCCTGATGCATCCTGAATGGATTTCACTCCATTCAGAATGCATTAGGATAATCCTGATCAGGATTCTTCCGGCATAGAGCCCCGACGACGGAACTCTATGCCGGAAGACAAGAACGCAAGTGTGAAAGAGCCCTAATACTTTGCTGAAGCACCTTTTGATTTTATTACAGCACTCAGTCTTTTTAGGTATGAGTCTATCAGCATTCAAAGAACCCGATTTTTGTCCATATAGGGCCCTCAGGAGATTGTAACAAAAATCAAACCATGGTCACCTGACCAAAAACTCCTTTTAGGGGTCCTATCTATATGTTAAAACTTTAAACTTTATTATTTAGTTTTAAAACAAAAATACTCAGAGAAACCAATACTACAAGGTAACTTAAAAATATCAGGTTGCAGTTTCGGGCTAAGTCAGTAAATTTATGTATTTTTTGGGCCGCTGTCACTCGCTCTTCATTCTATTTAAGAGGTGGTTAACCTCATGGATACTCTGTGGCCATGTATCACTGCAGTTTGCCAGGTGTGTTTTCAATGGTGAATTATTTGGTGTCCCTATAGGTCCTAAGTATAGGAGTTTCTATTGTAAATAGATGAGATGTATTCCTACATCCCTATGCGACAGACATCTATCATTCACACATCTCACACGCTGGGAGATCAGGCAGTTTGCCTCCGAACATTTGCACAATATGTATTGAGCTGGACATTATTGCGACCATACTGGTTGTAGATCTTGCCCTATACTGCAACCTATCTAAAAATTGTAGATTGTTACTACCCCACTAGACATATTTCACCGCAATGCGGCTTCCCCAACTCCCCTGATGAAGCCGGATCGCGGCAAAACATGTCAGGTGGGGTAGTGACAATCTACAATTTTGAGATAGGCATGCACACACATTACACAGGAGAAATACAGCAGATAATGTTGATGATGTCAGCAGCGGCTAATATAAAATTACAGGGAATGTTACAGGTATTTTGGATGTGCACACGTTACACAGGAGATGTAGTGCAGCTAATGTCACTGTCCGCAGCGGACACCGTCTACGGAAAAAGTTCACTGGATGTCACAGATATTTTTTGGATGTACACAAGTTACACAGGAGATGTAGCGATATTTTTGGGATGCGTACATGTTTCACAGGAGAAATACTGCAGATAATGTTGCTGATGTCAGCAGCGGCTATTATAAAATTACAGGCAATGTCACAGGTATTTTGGATGTGGAAACGTTACACAGGAAATGTAGTGTAGCTAATGTCACTGTCCGCAGCGGACACCATCTATGGAAAAAGTACACTGGATGTCACTGATATTTTTTGGATGTACACAAGTTACACAGGAGATGTAGCGCAGCTAATGTCACCAGTGATGGCCAGTTCGCAGTGTCCCCATTGCTATCCACAGTGCAACCAAATGCCATCCACTTATAATGTGTGCCAGTACAAAAACGACCCCCTTAAAAATGTGCGTCAGTGCAAATACCCTCTTATAATGAATGTGTGCCAGTACAGATCAGACCTCCATATCAGATCTAAGATCAAATCCCCATATCACACCTCAAACCCCCATATCAGATTCTCATATCAGACCCCCATATCAAACCTCAGATCAGACCCCTATCCGACCTCAATGCTAGAATCTCCCAAACCAAATCTCAGATCAGACCCCCTTTTCAGACCCCCCGTATGGATTTACACATGTTACACAGGAGAAATACCGCAGATAATGGCACTGATGTCAGCAGCGGCTAATATAAAATTACAGGGAATGTCACAGGTATTTGGGTTGTGTAAACATTATACAGGAGATGTAGCGCAGCTAATGTCACTGTCCCGCAGCTGACACCGTCTACAGAAAAAGTACACTGGATGTCACTGATATTTTTTGGATGTGCACACGTTACACAGGAGATGTAGTGCAGCTAATGTCACTGTCGACAGCGGACACTGTCTACAGAAAAAGTACACTGGATGTCACTGATATTTTTGGGATGCGCACATGTTACACAGGAGATGTATCGCAGATAATGTCATTATCTGCAGCGGTCTAGCTATTGCATACTATTTAGCGTAGGATGCGCTAAAAATAGATATTGCTGCCACACACAATAGTCCTTAAAGGATAACTGTCACATTTAGACCCTAATTTAAATTTTCATATATGTAGTTACTAATAATATGATATTCCAGAATCAGTTACTATTAGACTGACTTACACCATATTTAATAAGATTCAGCCCTTAGCAACCAGTCTGCATAAAACTGCAATTTTACTATTCAGTTAAGATGGCCGCCACTGCCCTCACCCTGAGGCTAATCCTGCCTGTCCTCACTAGCCAGTAACAATAGCCCCCCAAAAGTGTCAGTAACCAGAGCTCTCCCCCCAAAGGGTTAATCTCCTGCAGCACAAAGGGGTCCTCTTACCACATGTTGCTTTCATTTATACACTGCGCAGACGGCAGATCTCCCTTCCCTGGTCTGCGCTGATTCAGCTCTGCTTTGTCCCAGTCTGCTGAGGGAGCATCTGCCAAGCGCAGGGACAGGGAGAAGTGCACACAGCCCAGGCACTGTTATCAGCTGCTGGGGAGTCCCTGGCTGTCAGCAGTAATGTGACCTTGCACGCTGCCTGCTTCTGCGTCCTCCGTCCTTCAACACATAGACGGACCATGCCTAACAACCCTATTTTAAGCACAGGTAAAAGCAGGCAGTACAGGGAACAAAACTGTGGAGTTAAGGGGTAATTGAATACACAGTGAAAAGTTGAAACAGGGCCACCAAGGAGATATTAATCACCACAATCCAATACTCCCAAAAAAAAAAATAATAATAATAATATGACAGTTATCCTTTAAAAGGACTTTTGGGTCTCTAAACTTTTAGCAATTTAGCACAGGTTGCGGTAAAAATATATATTGCTCCTGCCACACACAACAATAGTCCTTAAAAGGACTTTTGGGTCTCTGACAAGTTTTTCTACAGAAACAGCACAGCTCTCCCTAACACTGAGCCAAACACGTGTCATCGGGTACTATATTGCACCCGATGACGCGTTCCTGCCAGCCAATCACTGCAACTGCCCTTCACTGTAATGGCTACGGCATTACAGTGAAGGGCAGTACTTACCAGCACATTTATTGGCTGAGTAGCAGCCAACAAACGTGCGGAAAGGAGACTCGAGCACTGCGCTCGAGCACATGCAGTATTCGGCCGAATACCGTCATGTGCTGAGCATTGTCATGCTCGAGCCGAACTGGTGTTCGGCCGAGCATGCTCGATCAACACTAGTTATGAAGCTTGATACCATGTGTTTATGGGCACCACTAACTGTGGCGGTCACAAAGAATGACATTTAAAAGATGTCCCTAAAGTTATCCACAATCTAACCAGGAAATGTTCAGGATAACGGATCTGACCTTTAAAAAGTAATGGAATTACATTTGAAGAGCTTCAAACGATGAATTTCAAATTAATATACAAAGTGGCTTAATATATGCAGAGTAACAAGCAGTGTTGGAGTTACTCTTACATAAACTATGAGTCATCTGATCATTTCCTTGCCTTTGACTGATGCATTATTTAGCTTTGGCTTTGAAATATGACTGTCTAATGAAGTGTACAGAATCTGTAAGGGCAGTAATATCACAAGGACTGATCTTAATTTGTCCCTTCAAAATTAAGGCACATACTGTAAAGGAAATGTCATATATAGCATATATAGCAACGGGAATCAATCAAAGTAACCTTTAGGGAATTATTATTAAAGGGGTTGTCCAGGTTCAGAGCTGAACCTGGACATACCTCCATTTTCACCCCAGCAGCCCCCCTGACATGAGCATCGGAGCAGTTCATGCTCCGATGCTCTCCTTTGCCCTGCGCTAAATCGCGCAGGGCAAAGGCATTTTTCTGAGTTCCGGTGACGAACCGGGCTCACCATGGGGCTGACAGGCAGCCCGGTGACGTCACCGGCACTGATGGGAGGGATTTGGCACTGCCCTAGCCAGTAAAACGGCTAGGGCAGAGCTAAAGCCCGCCCCTCAGAGCCGGTGACGTCACCGAACACGCCGCTGGGCGGAAGTTACCGCCCGGCAGTGTGTTATTGAAAACACAAGAGCCTGTGCCCTGCGCGATCTAGCACAGGGCACAGGAGCGCATCGGAGCATGAGATGCTCCGATGCCAGGCTCAGGAGGGCTGCCGGGGTGAAAATAAGGGTATGTCCGGGTTCAGCTCTGAACCCGGACAACCCATTTAATTCTGTGATATGAAGACTAGAGGATGCACTCCCTTAGGTAAAGTAGTGCGCCTTTGACAGTTACAGATGCTGTATGTACAGTATATGAATCATGGAACCATTATTAAAGTAGAAAGTCGTCATAACCAAATGCTTTACTATGATTTAAACATAGTTTTTCAATTTGTCATAAACAGTCACAGGAAATTGAAAGTGCGTCCACCTCTTTCTATGCTTTTATTTTTCAAACAAATAACACATTTCAATATGTATTAGAAGTATAAGAAATTAAAGCAACATTCATAAACCAGGTGGGCACAAATAATTACACCCTTCCTACTTTGATAGTCATAAAAGCCCTTTTTACTACTGATGAGCTATCCTCAGGATAGGTCATCAATATCAGATCGGCGGGGGTCCAACTCCAGGCACCCCTGCCGATCAGCTGTTTGAAGAGCAGGCAGCACTTGTGCTTATGCTCTTTTTGCCTACTCACTGCAGCAAATGCAGTGGTGAGCAGGTCTAATTACAAGTTATGGCGTCCCCATTTACTTTGTCTGTTCAAGTGAATACTACAGAGCTGTCCCATAGAAGGAAATGGGGATGCCATACTTATGATTACACCTGATCACCACTGTAATTGCTGCGGTGAGCAGGTAAACAGGGCAGAGAAGGCAGCTCTCGTATGAGCGCTGCCTTCTCTTCAAACAGCTGATTGGTGTGGATGCCAGGAGTCAGACCACTGACGGTCTGATATTGATGACATATCATAAGGATAGATCATGAATATTAAAAAGTTGATATTCCCTTTAATAATTAGATGCCTATTGTTGCTAAATGCACAAGATTAGTTACTTGTGTAGAAGTGTGATTATTAGAGATCAGTGAATTTATTCCAAATAATCACAATATTTTTTTTTTACCGTAAAAATTTTACTTCTAATCCAACCCAAAGTGTTGGCAATACAATGAGGACAAATTGCCTGCCATTTAACATTAAAAATTTGGTAAACTAGCTCAGGAAACAAGGCAAAGAACATGCAGCCAGAGAATTACATGTTCCCAAATGGGGCCCTGGTCAGCAGACTTGTACACAATCAGGAGGAAGGCTATTAGAGATGAGCAAATCGAAAATCTGTCTGCTGCACGTGTTAGGACATGGAGTAAAGAACTCTGGAAATGAGGGATCACCCTCAATGCCATGCATGCAGCCAGTCAGCAGCCAGCCAGCCCTGTGATGTCACAGCCCTATAAATGGCCTCAGCCATCTTGGATTCAGCCATTTTCGAGTATGCTTAGTGCATAAAGAGACGTCAGAAGGCGCTAGGAAGGACTTCAGTGTGCTGAAAAAACTATTTAAAAGTTCAGCGAAAGATTAGTCAAGTTCTAGGGAAAGGAGTGTATAGACTGGGTAAAAGGAGCAATTCAATTACACCTAGCTGCACTAACTAGGGATCCAAATTGCAGTCATACTGCTGCTTTTAGGTTGTTTGCACTATATGATACATCACTATTTCCAAAAAACCTTGCTTGTGGTTCGGGTGCTCTGTGTGATGCAGCCATTTACAGGGTGTATTAATAGGAAAGATAAATGCGTCCTATTAGCCGCTCTGAGTTGATTTTACATTGTTTTACTTTTTTTGGGGGGTGTTTTAATAGGGGGAAAAAAAAGGAAAATTTATATCATAATTGCCGTTCAGCAATGAAGTTTCATTGCAATACAGCCATTTACGTGGTGTATTAAAAGGAAATATGCATACGTCCCATTAGCCGTTCTGAGATGAATGTGATTGTTCTATTTCTTTTTTTGAGGTGTAGTAATAGGAAAAAGAATATGTCTTAATTTCTGTCCTGCAGTGAATTATGATTGTTATTTTTTTGTGGGGAGTGGGGAGTTTATTAATCAGAAAAAATATATATATATATGTCCTAATTACCGTTCAGCGGTGAAGTTACATTGTACTACAGCCATTTACAGGGTGTATCAAAAGGAAATAAACATATTTCCAATTAGCCGTTCTGCGTTGAATTGTGATTGTTATATTTCTCTTTATGCAGTGTAATAATAGGTAAAAAAAAAATGTCTTAATTGCCATTCTGCTGTGAAGTTAAATTGTACTACAGCCATTTACGGAGTGCATTAAAGGGAAATAAACCTACTTCCTATAGGAAAAAGAATAAGTCTTAATTGCCGTTCTGTGTTGAACTTACATTTTACTACAGCCATTTATGGTGTATATTGAAGGGAAATAAACCAACTTCCTATTATCTGTTCTGCGGTGAACTGTGATATTTATTTATTTTTTTTGCACGGGGGAGTTTATTAATCAGAAAAAAATATATATATCTTAATTGACGTTCAGCGGTGAAGTTACATTGTACTACAGCCATTTACATTGTGTATTAAAAGGAAATATACAGTCGGGTCAATAAATATTGGGACATGGACACAATTCTAGCATTTTTGGCTCTATACACCACCACAATGGATTTGAAATGAAACTAACAAGATGTGCATTAACTGCAAACTGTCAGCTTTAATTTGAGTGTATTTACATCCAAATCAGGTGAATGGTGTAGGTTGTTGTTCCAGAACTGTGAAGGCTTTTTAGATGTCGTTTGGCAAACTCTAATCTGGCCTTCCTGTTTTTGAGGCTCACCAATGGTTTACATCTTGTGGTGAACCTTCTTAAATCACTGTAATGAAGTCTTCTCTTGATTGTTGACTTTGACCATACATACACCTACCTCCTGGAGAGTGTTCTTGAATCTGGCCAACTGTTGTGAAGGGTGTTTTCTTCACCAGGGAAAGAATTCTTCGGTCATCCACCAAAGTTGTTTTCCGTGGTCTTCCAGGTCTTTTGGTGTTTCTCAGGTCACCGGTGCGTTCCTTCTCTTTAAGAATGTTCCAAACAGTTGTTTTGGCCATGCCTAAAGTTTTTGCTATCTCTCTGATGGGTTTGTCTTTTCAGCCTTATGATGGCTTGCTTCACTGATGGTAACAGCTCTTTGGATCTCATCTTGAGAGTTGACAGCAACAGATTCCAAATGCAAATAGCACACTTGAAATAAACTCTGGACCTTTTAACCTTTTAACCTGCTCATTGTAATTGGGATAATGAGGGAATGAGGGAATAACACACACCGGGCCATGGAACAGCTGACAAGCCAATTGTCCCATTACTTCTGGTTCCTTAACAAGTGGGAGGCACATATACAAACTGTTGTAATTCCTATACCGCTCACCTGATTTGGATGTAAATACCCTCAAATTAAAGCTGACAGCCTGCAGTTAAAGCACCTCTTGTTTGTTTTATTTCAAATCTATTGTGGTGGTGTATAGAGCCAAAAATTTTACAATTGTGTCGATGACCCAATATTTATGGACCTTAGGGGTGTAGTAATAGGAAAAAGAAAACGTCTTAATTGCCATTCAGCGGTGATTTGTGACTGGTATATTTTTTTTGGGGGGGGGGGGATTTATTGATAATTAAAAAAAAAAAATATATATATATATATATATATATATATATACTGTATGTCTTAATTGCATTTCAGCAGTGAGGTTCAATTGTACTACAGCCTTTTTTTGGGGGTATTATTTTAATGTAATTATTTTAATATACAGTATGTCAGACAGACAGGTGACAGGCCCTTCAAAGGGAACAGACAGAGGCCAAAATGTTTCTGTTGCAGGCAGCAGAAACAGGGGGGGGGGGGAGTGTCAGCAGGAGTCGCAATGAGAGGCCTGAACTCCCGGTGTCATCTAGCAGTCGTGTCTTGACCAGCAACCCAGCAGTGCTTGAATGGTTGACTTGGTCTTCGACTTCGTCGCAAGTGACAAAGAGACACACCCAGCCAAGAGTTGGTGAGTTTCTCTGACACAAAGCTTAGTTGGCATGGCCCGGGAGTAGGCCCTGTGCCCCCACCTGTCTTCAACCTTACTCTGTAATTTTCAGATCCCTCAGTGAGAGAAGAATAATACACCAGAGGCGAGGCTCCACTTTTCAGCAATTACAAGCTACTAAGGGACAGTCAGCAGATACTACCCAGCCAAGATCTGGAGGAGACACGCGCCGCTTCCTCCAGTAGGCGGGCAAGTAGTGATGATGAGAGTCGTGTGGGAGCAGGTGTTGCGAGCGATCAGGCTCCTGGCTCATAGACCGTTGAGGGGGACATCAATGACGTGCAGACTGTAGCAGATGATGAGGATGTAGCTGATCGCACTTGGGAGCTGGGTGAAGAAGGAGCTTCATTATCATCAGGAGAAGAGGGTGGAAGCTTGTGCGTGAGGCAGAGGCTGAGCCAGCAGGGTGGTAGCATGGCTGTGAGTCAGCAGGGTGGCAGCAGTAGGACGCCAGGAGCCAAACGTGCCTGGGATAGACCACCCGCTTCGCAGAAGCCTACCTGCCCGTAAAGTAGCAGTGCTAGGGTTCACAAAGGCAGCAGTAGCAGGCAATCAGCGTGGAGCGTTGGGGAGAAAATTCCATACTCGGCATTGTAGCAATTTTTCATTATGCCGCCGGAGGAGGTGAACATGGCCATTTGCCAGATTTTTGGGCAGAAGATGAAGCGTAGCCAGGTTGTCAATGTTAGCCCTGCGCCAACACATGCAGCGTCACCATAAAGTGGCTTGGGAGAACCACAGATATTATACCTCTGCTGCGGCTTCACTATCTCTTCTGGATACATATCTGCTTTTAAGACATGCATATCTGCCGTGTCGGTATACTCGTACTCGTATACTGACAAAAGCTGTAGCACTGTCTCGCAGATAATCTCAAACCTATTAGAACCAGTAGAATGATCTTCATTAGATAATGGTCACTTTTGAGCAGTATTGAATGGGATCCATGCTGACAGTGATGGGGGATAGGCGGCCGCCTGGATGGTCAGATAATGAAAATGACTCATCCTTCCTTATACAGGGATGGGGTGTGTGCATTGTCTGTCCAGCCACATTGATGCCTTTCCCTGTCCTTTGACATGTCATCACTTCCTGTATGTCATCACTTCCTGTATCCTTGTCTTGGGCTAGCCCCTTTTACACCTTTTGTGAGTAAATAAAAGAAACAGACTGGGCAGGGAGGAGGAGGAGTGCTCAGCAAGAATTCAAGCAAGATGGTAACACCTGGGTCTGCCTCTGACTGAGGGAATAGAGATTTACCTATTTCTTTACACAAAGTTTGATGCAAGCAGATTGCAACTATTAATATTTCTACAACATCATGATGCTGCCACATCACCACCCTGTGATCTCCTCATGCTGCTGCCACCTCACCACTCTCTGGTTTCCACATGTTTATGCTATATCACGACTCTTTGGTTTCCTCATGCTAATGCCACGTCACAACCCTGTGGTCTCCTCATGCTTTTGCAACCTTTCCACTATGTCACTGGGCCACTCTGTGGTCTACTTATTAGAGATGGCCGTGTGTTTAGCCTGGATGACATTTTGTGCCAAACTTTGCTCATTCGCGATTCGCCGATCATGCAAACATATGGCGATATTCGCAAGCGCCATATTTTTTTGAATAGCGCTAAACTTTGACCCATGACACATCTATCAGATGGGACAGGACAGCAAATTGAGATGCTTAAATGCATGGACAACCCCAACCCTATAACAGAACCCTATCTGGCAGACATTTTACATTATGTGTTTTGCCAGTGTAGGGAGAGGTTGCATTTTGGAGCAGGAACATTTAGGGCACCAAATGCTATCTAATAGGGCAACAACAGTCATTTTAAGGACTGGTATAGGTGTGCTATCGATAGGTGTGATATCCGTATAATATACTTTCTAACATAGAAATTATATTATAGTGTATTTGTATTGTGCAGCAGTTGTGTGCGGTTCTGCTGCAATATCGCAGCTAGATAGAGGTCCAAACGTTATTGGAGTTACTCATTGCAATGGGTGTGATATACCTGTTTCCCCCAAAAAGATGGTTGAGGGCTGCTATATACCTTCTTTCGAAAAATTCTGATTGAGGGATGCTATATACCTGTTTCTGCCAAATACTGATTAAGGGGTGCTATATACCTGTTTCCGACAAATATTGATAGAGGGGCGGCATATACCTTCTTCCACTAAATACTGACTGAGGTGTGTTATTGCTATAAATCTTCTTCCAACAAATACTGATTGAGGGCTGCGATACACCTGCTTCCACAAAATACTGACTGATGGGTGCCATATAACTGTTTCCGCAAAATACTGATTGATGGGTTCTATATACCTGTTTCAGCCAAATTCTGATTGAGAGGTGCTATATACCAGTTTCTTTCAAATATCTATCTATCTATATACCTTCTTCCACAAAATACTGTTTGAGGGGTGCTATTGGTATATATCTTCTGCTTGTGGGCCAATGAGAAGGCTGCAATATCTTTGACTGTAGGAGTTGTGTTGATTGCAAATTTTCATAATGCAAATTATTGCAATGAGAATTAATGAAATTGTGAATATTCTAACTCCCAGGGGGTCCCTTGGTGACGGGGACGCTTGTCGGGGATGAGTATGTCAAAGTGGAACAACTGTACAGATAAAAAAAAAAAAAGACGAATATTCTAAAAAACAAATATATTTGTTTTTTAGAATATTCGTAATATTCTAAAACAAGACCATATAGCAATATGGCGAATATTCGAAAAAACTAAACAAATGTAGAACAATTTAGCTAATATAGTGCTATAATCATTTTTTAAATAGTTGTAATTTTTTTCCAACTGAACTTCAGATGAGAAAAAAATTACAACTATTAGACAAAGAAGATTATAGCACTATATTAGCTAAATTGCTCTATATTAGTTTTTTCTGAATATTCGCTATATTGCTATATATTCTTTTTTTAGAATATTCAAAATATTCTAAAGCAATATTATATAGCAATATAACAAATATTTGAAAAAAACAAATATAATGCAATTTAGCTGATATAGTGCTATAATCTTCTTTGTCTAATAGTTGGAATTTTTTTCTCATCTGAAGTTCAAATTGGAAAAAAAAATTACAACTATCAAAAAAAATATTATAGCGCTATATTAGCTAAATTGTTCTACATTTTTTTTTGTTCAAATATTTGTAATATTGCTATATATTTTTGTTTTCGAATATTACAAATCTTCCAAAAACAAATATATTCGTTTTTTAGAATATTCATATATATATTTTTTAAATCTGTACAATTGTTCCACTTTGGCATACTCCTCCCAGAAAATCATCCCCGTCACCATGGGAACGCCTGGGGATTAAAATATACCATCAGATATGAGTTTTAACGATCTCATTGATTCTCATTACGAAAATTTGCATTACGAAAATTCGAAAATTTGCAATCAATATAATCAAGATATTGCAGCCTTCTCATTGACCCACAAGCTAGAAGCAGGGAGGGATCATGTGTACTGATTTAAAAAAAAAAATCTTGACTATTCGCTATATTGCTATATATTCTTGTTTTAGAATATTACAAATATTATAAAAAACAAATATATAGCACTGTATCGAATATATTTTTTTTTTATAATTTTCGTCTTTTTTTCCATCTGAAGTCATGATCACGTAATATTCACATATTGTGCAATCATTACCTTGCCGATTTTTCGAGTAAGGCCTCATGCACACAACTGTAACATTTTTTGCGGTCCGCAAACGACAGATGACGCCCTTGACGCCCCATTGAAGTGAATTGGTCCGCATCCAAGCCACCAAAACAGCGGCTCGGATGCGGACCAAAACAACGGCCTGAGGTGTGCATGAGGCATAAAAAATTTAGAATACAACGAATATTCAAATTCGCAAATGTTCTACGAATATTCTACGAAGTATTCACAAAATATTGCAAATTCGAATATGACCCCTGCCGCTCATCACTATGGATAACCTCTATCGCAATTTTTGGGAAACATATATATGGCAGGCCTCAATCAGATGTTAGTTTAAGCTGGAAAATCAAAACCTGCAATCTGTATTTTGTGAACGCAGGTATATGCAAAACCTCTATCACTATTTTGTAGAAGCTGATATATGGCAGGTCTCAATCAGTTTTTTAGTTGAAGCTGGTATATCACCCTTAAGCAGTAATTTTGTGGATGCAGGCATATGAAAAACCTCTATAACTATTTTGTGGAAGCTGATGTATGGCAGGCCTCGATCAGATGTAAGTTTAAGTGTACTTTCACACTTGCGGCAGGACGGATCCGACAGGCTGTTCACCCTGTCGGATCTGTCCTTCCGCTATTTTGTCGTGCCGCCGGATCGCTGCTCCGTCCCCATTGACTATAATGAGGACGGGGGCGGAGCTCTGGCACATTACGGAAGTACGCGGCGAAAGGCCGCCCCCGTCCCCATTATAGTCCTGCATGTCCGACTTTTTAGTCCAGCGGCCTCTCACCGCGAACTGCCGTACTGCACCGGAGCTCTGCCCCGTCCTCATTATAGTCAATGGGGACGGAGCGGCGGTCCGGCGGCATGGCGAAATAGCGGAAGGACGGATCCGACAGGGTGAAAAGCCTGTCAGATCCGTCCTGCCGCAAGTGTGAAAATATCATAAGCTGGTATATCAAAACCTGCAATCTGTATTTTGTGGTCACAAGTAAATGGAAAACCTGTATCACAATTTTGTGGAAGCTAATATATGGCAGGCCTCAATCAGTTGTTGGTGGAAGCAGGTATATCACCCTTAAGCAGCAATTTTGTGAACACAGATATATGGAAAACCTCTATCACTATTTTGTGGAAGCTGATATATGGCAGGCCTCAATCAGTTGTTAGTTGAATCTGGTATATCAAAACCTGCAATCTGTATTTTTTAGACACAGGTATATGGAAAACCTCTATTGCTATTTTGTGGAAGCTGATATATGGAAGGCCTCAATCAGTTGTTAGTTGAAGCTGGTATAGCAAAACCCACAATCTTTATTTTATGGATGCAGGTATATGGAAAACATCTATCACTATTTTGTGGAAGCTGATATATGGAAGGCCTCAATCAGTTGTTAGTTGAAGCATGTATATGAAAACCCACAATCTGTATTTTGTGGACACAGGTATATAGAAAAGCTCTATCACTATTTTGTGGAAGCTGATATATGGCAGGCCTCAATCAGTTGTTAGTTGAAGCTTGTATATCACCCTCAAGCAGTAATTTTGTGGACGCAGGTATATGGAAAATCTCTATCACTATTTTGTGGAAGCTGATAGATCGCAGCCCTCAATTAGTATTTTCTGGAAGCATACAAATGCACTATAATATACTTTCTATGTTAGAAAATATATTATAATTACCTCACCCCCTCTGTGTATCACACCTATCAATAGTCCAATGTTACCAGTCCTTTAAAGGACTTTTGTGGCCCTATTAGCTAGCATTTGGTGTCCCTAAGTTCTTAACTAGCAACCTCTCCCTACACTGGCAAAACACATAATGTAAAATGGCTGCCAGATAAGGTTCTGTTATAGGGTTGGGGGGGTGTCCATGTGCTGAAACATCTCAATTGGCTGTCCTGTCCCACCTGATGGATGTGTCACGGGTCAAAGTTCGGCGCAATGCAAAAGAATATGGCGCACGTGGAGATCGCCATATGTTGGCATGTTCAGCAGATTGTGAAAGCGCAAAGGTCGCCGCGAACTGACCGCCGGCCAACCGCAAGGCCATTACTAAAGACATGTCCTGCTTGTCTACCTCTAGACATTTTATGAATACTAAGATGCTCTGACACTACCTTTGCTTCAATAAACTATAATATTTGAACAACATCTCTGCTACTGGAAGCCAAGAAAATGTGATGGGGATCGCATTGGTGCAGAATTCTGTAGTGACTTGGTTACAAAAAAGTAGGAAGGTCTCGGCTACACTTCCCCACATAAACTGTTATGATAATGCTCATACAATTCAACAAGGAAATCAATTGTTGTAGTCGTACGATGTTTTATTATAAGGACATTTCCATCAGAAAGGAGTATTTTTTAAAGACTCAATATTCATAGTAAACATTTTTAAAAGAATATACATTTTTCTTTTTCATTTCTGCGGTACTATGCCATTAAAATTAAATTCAAATTATTGTCCTTCTGTCAGAATAGAGAGATAAAACTCTATTGTCAGTTTACTGCTGTAAAGGAAGATGTTACCTGAATAGTAATCCTCAGTATAATATCATGTGACAGTACAAAAGCTCTATTATTCTCTAGGCCTAGATGAAGATGCCTAAAGAAGAGTAATGCGCCTATCAGTGTAATATATGATGTTGTAATTTAATCAACCACCCCCAAAAAAAAAGAAATACTGCTGCATGAAGTCGTATTTTGTCTGGCAAAATGCCAGTATTCATACTGGACACCCAAATATAGTGAATGAAATCCAAAGGGCGTAGGCAGTTGTCCAGCATATCCTGTATCTGGTGGTTCTGGTTCCATTGTCAGAACAGAATACTGGAATAATAGCGCAAATGTTCATGCTAAAAGTCCAAACAGCAAGGCTGTTTGTCATGCTAAAAGTCCAAACAAAGGAGTAAGTTAAGAGCCAGGGCAGGAAGTAGTATACATGAAGTGACTTCAAACAGTTATACCTAGTTAAACCATCCAACAGATTTTTTATTTAAAAAAAAATACAGAATATTGACATTTAGGCTGTTATTAGTAATAACATATCTATATTTGGGTACCACTAACCTTCTAGTTACAGTATTCATCTCCATGCTAGCTGTGTGGCTGCTTTTTAGCTCAGCTATAATAGGACTGAGCTGTACTTTGTGATAGCAGCCTACTGTAGGTACAGTGACTAGAGGGATCCTGCAGTAGTCTGACATCTACCTCTTGTCTTATAATTGAACTATGACTGCTTGTTCAGAATCACTGCCAGGATGCCAGTGAATTGTCTGCTGATTTCCATTTAAGAGCACAATCTCTAGCTAAATAATTTTCTTGTATTCATTCTGCCCATGGCACATTCATTTTAAGTGATTTCTCTATTATTTTACAACACAAAGGCATCAATTCCTTATTAAAGTTGTTAAGCACACATTTAGGAAACAAAATACCAAGAGCAGTGAAGGCATCACTAGCAAGATAAATCGGATTTATAGCTTCTAAAGAAAACCTGATAGAAATGACTAAATATAGGTGGAACCCGGGAAAATATGACTAATGAGATCCATGAGTTCTTGTTACATGAAATATTAGAGCTGGAACTGCTAAGCTGCATTTCATGTATTGTTGTCACATGAACAAATGAGATAAACAGTAACCATTTATCAAGTAATCAAGGAACCGTTTTCATACACCCTAAGAAAAGTATGTTTTGTTGCCTTTCTTTTGAAAATTGCTTAACACAAGAAACCCACATCAACTATATAAAATATGCATGTGCACATTTTTTTGTAATAGCATTTAAGATATAATACTATAGAATAAACATTGTTTCTATATTTTTATCTGGTATATTGTTGAGTATTACACACTCACCTTACACCACCCCTTATAAGAACACACTATATTACAACATACTTCCCTTTGCTTGTTAGATCCTCTAAAAAATACTTCTCTACTTTAAGAGGCTATAGAAACATATTGTCAATAAGTACAACATAATTATTAGAAACTCACAATAAAATACAGTCAGGTCCATAAATATTGGGACATGGACACAATTCTAACATTTTTGGATTTATACACCACCACAATGGATTTGAAATGAAACAAACAAGATGTGCTTTAACTGCAGACTGTCAGCTTTAATTTGAGGGTATTTACATCCAAATCAGGTGAACGGTGTAGATATTACAACAGTTTGCATATGTGCCTCCCACTTGTTAAGGGACCAAAAGTAATAGGACAATTGGCTTCTCAGCTGTTCCATGGCCAGGTGTGTGTTATTCCCTCATTATCCCAATTACAATGAGCAGATAAAAGGTCCAGAGTTAATTTCACGTGTGCTATTTGCATTTGGAATCTGTTGCTGTCAACTCTCAAGATGAGATCCAAAGAGCTGTCACTATCAGTGAAGCAAGCCATCATAAGGCTGAAAAAACACAACAAACCCATCAGAGAGATAGCAAGATTATCAGGTGTGGCCAAAACAACTGTTGGAACATTCTTAAAAAGAAGGAACGCACCGGTGAGCTCAGCAACACCAAAAGGCCTGGAAGACCACGGAAAACAACTGTGGTGGATGACCGAAGAATTTTTTCCCTGGTGAAGAAAACACCCTTTACAACAGTTGGCCAGATCAAGAACACTCTCCAGGAGGTAAGTGTATGTATGTCAAAGTCAAGAATCAGAAGAAGACTTCACCAGGGTGAATACAGAGGGTTGACCACAAGTTGTAAACCATTGGTGAGCCTCAAAAACAGGAAGGCCAGATTAGAGTTTGCCAAACGGCATCTAAAAAAGCCTTCACAGTTCTGGAACAACATCCTATGGACAGATGAGACCAAGATCAACTTGTACCAGAGTGATGGGAAGAGTAGAGTATGGAGAAGGAAATTAACTGCTCATGATCCTAAGCATACCACCTCATCAGTGAAGCATGGTGGTGGTAGTGTCATGGCGTAGGCATGTATGGCTGCCAATGGAACTGGTTCTCTTGAATTTATTGATGATGTGACTGCTGACAAAAGCAGCAGGATGAATTCTGAAGTGTTTCGGGCAATATTATCTGCTCATATTCAGCCAAATGCTTCAGAACTCATTGGATGGCGCTTCACAGTGCAGATGGACAATTTCCCAAAGCATACTGCAAAAGCAACCAAGGAGTTTTTTAAGGGAAAGAAGTGGAATGTTCTGCAATGGTCAAGTCAATCACTGGACCTGAATCCGATTGAGCATGCATTTCACTTGCTGAAGACAAAACTGAAGGGAAAATGCCCCAAGAACAAGCAGGAACTGAAGACAGTTGCAGTAGAGGCCTAGCAGAGCATCATCAGGGATGAAACCCAGCGTCTAGTGATGTCTATGCATTCCAGACTTCAGGCTGTAATTGACTGCAAAGGATTTGCAACCAAGTATTAAAAAGTGAAAGTTTGATTTATGATTATTATTTTTTCTCAGCATCGGTTGTACCTGCGACAAGCTTCTTGTAGACCCAGTCTGTAAGGATGTATGTGGCAGGTTGAATGATCACTTTAACAGATAGCTTACTTTTCTAATGAAGTTACACAGCTCCCACACTCTGCAGTCTCTTCACAACAACTATACAAAATGGAGTTACAGCAGAAAATGGAGGGTGGGAACAACCAACTAGCCAGAAACAGCAGGGGTGTAAGGATCATACCAAATAATATAGTAACATTACATGTAATAACAACTGCTAGACAGTAAGTGCTGCGTGGCAGCACACTCCCTGCTCCCCGCCTGGTATCGTGAGATACCACTATACACTACTTTATTTTCTTTTAACATACTATTAACATTGCATAAAGTATTTAACCTTCTCAAGTCTATAAGCTAGCTATATTAAAGGATTTAAGTGACTCCTTCACATAACGTTGAATCAGAATTTTTGGACGCAGGCATAATTAGGACTGTCTCGGTGACTGGTCTCAGGAAGGTTTTTGATGCCCCATCCTTAACGATCCTGACTTCCACACTTCGGACTCTTCCATCATCACTAGTAATGGCCTTTGTAATAAGTCCAACTGGCCACTGGATCCGGTGAGCTTGCTGGTCTTTTAGCAGGACCAGGTCCCCTTCCTTTAAGTTAGGCTTCTGGGTTTGCCACTTTTTACGTCCTTGAAGAAGTGTGAGGTATTCCTTCCTCCATCTATCCCAGAAACAATCTGCAAGGTATTGAGCGTATCTCCACTGACATTTATATATGTCCTTTTCATCGAAGATACCCTTTGGCACTGGAATCTGTCCAATCTTCCGGCTCAATAATGTAGCTGGAGTTAAGATAGTCAGAAATTCTGGGTCTGTAGATACGGCGGTCAACGGTCTTGAGTTGATTATTGCTGCAACCTCAGCAAGAAATGTGGTGAGCACTTTATGGGTAAGGCGTGAAGAACTCACATCAAGCAACATTTTTTATTTTTTTTTTATAATTTTTTATTTGAATTTCACATAAAGAACAGATCCATAAAAATGGAGAAAACACATTACTCTAACACTAAACATAATAGTTACAGTTCTTTTTCCTTTTCTTTTCCCTTCCCCTCCCTCCTCCCCCCCACCCTCCACGTGGGGACGCGGAAGAAGAAAAAAAAAAAAAAAAAAAACCTCCAACACTAAAGTAGCCAATTTTTTCCATACCTGGTCGAGATTTAATGACCTTTTTTTGTGATTCTTCATCACTCGTTCTTCTTTAATTAAATTATCTATCATTTTTCTCCACTGTCCCACCGTCGGTAGATCTACTTTTATCCATTTCCTAAGTATAAGTAATCTGGCCTGGAATAGTACTTTATTCAGAACCAGTCGTGTTTTTTTATTTAGCTTCAAATGTTCAGTTGCCCCTAGAATACAGATTATTGGATCCCTGGGCAGCCGAACTTTCAGGAGCAGAGATACGGTTTCCATTATTTCTGTCCAATATCTATGGAGCTTGGGACATCTCCAAAAGCAATGTATTAAGTCAGCTCTCTCCTCCCAGCATTTTGGACACTTATCTGTTGCTTTCACTCCCATTCTTTTCAACATCCATGGAGATCGATGTAATCTGTGCACTATAAAGAATTGTGAGATTTTATGTGAGCCCCTATCCGAGATTGTCGCATAATTTTTAAGAGCATCTCTCCAATTTTCTTCTGTAAGGGAGTCTAGATCCTTCTCCCATTTTCCTACACCAAGCATTGTAATAGTTTTTCTCTTACCATCCATCAGAAGCCTATATCTCCTTGCGGTTGTTCCTCCTCCTTCCCCTACTGTAGTAAACTTATCCAACCTATCTGATTTTTCCCTCCTGTACCACTATCCGCAGTGCATTCCTGAGTTGAAGATATTTATAGGTATCAGTATGGGGGATCCCAAATTCAAACACCATTGTATTAAAGGCATCCAACTAGCCTCGGAGGGTGAAAAGGTCGGTAAAATACTAGCAAATATAGTGAGAAATCAAAAAGGGAAATCATGGATAGGTGCAATCAAAGATAAAACGGGTAAACTAATCACCACACCCGAAGGTATTAAAAAAGTGTTTTGGGAGTACTTCCTAGAGCTATATAAGTCCAGGGTACAATACTCAAAACAAGAGCTAGATTCATACTTGGACGAGATTGCCTTTAGTAGGATATCTAAGCCCCAAAAAGAATATTTGGAAAAAGAAATAACGGTGGCAGAAATAAATCTAGCTCTGGGGAAGGTTAAATCCGAGAAAGCACCGGGTGGGGACGGGCTCCCCTTCGAAATATATAAAACCTTTTCCCAGGTTTTGGTACAAGAATTAAAGATAACACTGGACGAAGCTCAAAAATTAGGCGACCTACCGAACTCTATGAAGGAAGCAATTATTACACTAATCCCAAAAAAGGGAAAAGAACCAACAGATCCTGGTTCATACAGGCCAATATCCCTGTTGAATACGGATGTTAAAATTCTGGCAAAAGTCCTAGCTGACAGGCTTTCAAGGGTCATTAAAGTAATAATAAATAAAGATCAGACAGGATTTATACCGGGCAGAACAATATACTCCAATATAAGAAGGCTATTCCTCAATATTGAAGCCAATAGATTGGATGCAGGGGAGAAGGCGATACTCTCATTGGATGCCCAAAAGGCATTTGATTGTATTGAATGGGAGTATCTATGGGCAGTATTGAGGAGATTTGGTATAGGGGAGGGATTTATAGGGTGGATCCAGTTAATATATCTAAATCCCAGGGCTAGAGTGGTGGTGGATGGGAGCTTGTCCCTGCCTTTTGCCCTATTTCGGGGCACTAGGCAGGGATGCCCTCTCTCCCCACTGCTATTTGCCATTGCAATTGAATCCTTGGCAACCATAATAAGAAATGATAAGGAGATTAAAAGCTTCCAATATGCGGGTGGAGAAGAAAAATTGTTAATGTATGCGGACGATATATTACTCTTTTTGCAAGACACTGGGGACCAGTTTAATAGAGTGATAGAGATAATAGATAAGTTTGGGTTCTTTTCTGGTCTAAAGATAAATTGGGGGAAATCACATATGTTATTATTAGGAGATAGACAATTACAGGGAGATGCACGGGTGCATGTTCTCAAAAAACATGAAAATTTTTAATATCTCGGCATACAAATCTCCGGAAATATAGAAGAATATGAAAAATTAAATGTCCTTCCCTTAGTAAAAGAACTAAGAACTAAAATACATATATGGAAAAGACTGCCAATGTCAATCCAAGGTAGGGTAAACCTAATAAAAATGGTCCTTCTCCCAAAGATACTTTATATACTTCAAAACGCTCCAGTGAGAATACCGCAGACTACCTTCAAACTATTTGATAGACTAATGGGGGACTTTATTTGGAAGGGTGCGATCCCTCGGATAAAGAAGGAAGTCCTTCAGCTCCCAGTGCAGGAGGGAGGATTAGCGGTCCCCAATTTGTTTCTTTATTTTTTAATAACTCAATATGGGAATATAAAGGGTAGCTTAGATAGTCAAGTGGGTAGGCAAGAATTAAATAGATGGGGGTGGAAAGAGGGAGGTAATCACTTAGAGGTGTTGGAGTCAGGTTTTTTGGGGAAAAAAAATTCTGATAATAGGATATTAAATCTAATAGAACACGTATGGGGGGAAATTAAGAAGATATTGGAGATTAAAGGGTTTTTGAAATACACACCGATATGGAAAAATCTTTATTTAAAAGAATTAGAAACAATAAGGGACTATATAGATTGGGGGGGAAAAAGGAATGATATATTTAGACCAGATCTTTGAGGAAGATAAGCTGAAGGACTTTAATACATCAAGCAACATTGAATCCAGTATGCGCCTTTCAATCCCAATCATGCGTTCCCATACTCCGCCCATGTGTGAAGAGTGTGGTGGGATGAATTTCCACACGCAGCCTTGATCACTCAAATAATTTCCAACTTGTTGTTGGCCTATCTGTAACGCTCTACAAGCACCAATGAAGTTAGTTCCACAATCTGATCTCAACATCTTCACGGGACCTCTTAGAGCATTGATAAAACTTGAAGTGTCCATTGACTCGATTACTTCGATATGTACGGCTCTTACACTTAAGCAGGTGAACATTACAGCCCATCTTTTGCTGTTGACTTGACCACCACAAGTTCTTCTAGCCATTACTGTCCACGGTCCAAATATATTGATTCCAACATATGCAAAAGGTGTATCTTCACTCAGTCTGTATGCAGGTAGGTCAGCCATCTGTTGATACTGCTGTCTACCTCTTAACTTCTGACATTTGACACAGTTGTTAATGATCATGGCCATTTGTCTTTTCACTCCAACTATCCAGAACCCTGCAACTCTGATTCCATCTTCTGTGTAGTGTCTTCCTTGATGTCTGACTCTCTCGTGGTAATGCTGGATAATCAAGGGTGCCAAATGGTGGCTTCTTGGTACTATCAAGGGGTTCTGTTCTCTTCTTGGCAAGTTTGACTTATTTAGTCGTCCACCGACTCGTAGCATGCCCTCATTGTCGATTATTGGGTTCAGTTTGAATAGTGGGCTACTCTTTGAGACTGGTCTATTGCCTCTCAAGCACTTAATCTCTTCTGCAAAGACTTCTTCTTCCACAAGACGTATGAAGAATAACTCTGCCTTCTCATACTCTAACCCATTGGGTGACTCCTTGCAGGTGTGCCATCCATGACAAGACGATGTCTGATTAGACTTGCAGAAAGTCTGCGCAATATGACTCAATCTTGTTATTGTCTTCACAAATCTTTTCCAAGAAGAGAAACGTTCAAAACGTCTCACTTCCAAGTTTCTTCTTGAACAGATGTTGGAACTTAATGTTATTACTTCAGGGCGGATTTCTGGATCAGTATCTGGATCCACAAGGTGGAAATCAATATCTTCTTTTGAGTTTGTAGAAGACTGGTCCGTTAAAAACTTGGGTCCTAAAAACCAAATGGTTTGCGTGAGGACAACTGCTGGCACTTCCCTCGTAGCAATATCTACGGGATTCAAACCAGTCAGGACATAGTTCCATTGTTCAGGTCTACTGATTTTCCTTATTCTTTCTACCCTGTTAGCCACATACACATAGAACCTCCTTACACTGTTGCATATGTATCCAAGTACGACTTTGCTGTTAGTGTAGTACTTAACCTGATCAATTTCGGCGTCCATTTCATTTTGCAGGAATTCTGCGACTTCGACAGCTAGGGTTGCACCACACAATTCTAATCTTGGAATAGTGTGAGCAGGTTTTGGAGCTAACTTGGCTCTTCCTAGTAGAAAACGGACATAGGATCTCCTGGAGGGATCTATGATCTTGAGATAAGCCACAGCCGCTATAGCCTCGATAGATGCATCACAAAAGATGTGAATCTCTTTCCTCAGACTTCTTGAAATTGAAGTGGGTGAATAGCAGCGCGGGATATTAAGTTCTTCCAGTACTTTCATTGAGTTTCTCCATTTCTCCCATTTAGGCAGTAGGTCTACTGGCAGAGGGGCATCCCAATTTGTCACTCTCTCAGTAAGCTGGTGAAGTATGGATCTCCCTTGGACGGTAACTGGAGTCACAAAGCCTAGGGGATCGTAAAGGCTATTAACAGTTGACAGGAATCCTCATCTGGTGAATGGCTTCTTGGCGTTAGAGACCTGAAAGGTGAATGTATCTGAAGTTATATTGCAGAGAAGACCGAGACTCCTTTGCGTGGGTAGGGCATCTATTCCCAAGTCCAAATCCTTCAAATCCTTAGCATGATCTTCTGGATTGAAAGACCTCATTACTTCACTGCTATTAGATGCAATCTTATGAAGCCTTAAGTTAGCAGTCAACCGTTGAGTTCTCTTTATCAGATTGACGGCTTCTTCAGGTGTTGAAAAGGATTTCATGCCATCGTCTACATAAAATGCTCTCTCAATAAATTGCCTGGTGTCAGATCTGAATTCCTTTTCACCTTCCTGTGCTGTTCTTCTCAGTCCATAAGTTGCCACGGCAGGAGATGGACTATTTCCAAAGACATGGACTCTCATGCGATAATCTATCACCTGATCATTAATGTCATTGTTGTGGTGGCACAAGAACCTGAGATAATTTCTGTGGTTCTCTTTGACTATGAAACAGTGGAACATCTGTTGGACGTCAGCTGCCACGGCAATTGGTTCCTTCCTTTTTTTTAATTTTTTTTATTTATTTAAAGTAAGTATAATTGTACAATCATGAAATAGATAAGTCGTACATAATCCATTTTGGGTTGTACAGAGCATACAATAGATGTAAACAGTAGATGTAAACATTAAATGTAAACATTAGATGTATACAATAACAATAGATGTATACAGTAACAATACAGTGAAACTGCAATGAGAATGTGTGCAGTTAAGAGTAGGAGTGGTTGAGTATCCCCACTCCTATTGAGTCTGAGTCGAGAGCATATACATAGTTGTATTTACGGAATAATTCTTACCAAGTAGTAAAGTCAAAGGAGAAGGCCAACCTTTAGACTATTATAGCCTCTCTATTCGTTGACCGAAGGTGGAAAACGTGCATATTCCCCATTAATGAGACGGCAGAATATTGACAGTAGTCTTCATGTGGTTGGAATGATTATGCTTCCCCCATCTATCCCATTTAACACTAAATTTTTTTAAATTACGTTCTTCGGCAGCCGCCAATTCTTCAAATCTATATAAGCTATCTATCTTATCCTTCCACATTTCTGGAGATGGAAGTTCTGTTGAAAGCCAGAAGCGAGGCAGAAGGAGGCGAGCAGCCATGAGAAGGTTATGGAACAATGGGGGGATCCCAGGGACGAAGTCCGGAGGTGGAAGGCCCAATAAGCACAGTTGAGGATTTGGCGGTATTGAGGTTTTACATATTGCATTGCTCCTGTCGAATATGTCTTTCCACCATTTAGAAACAATGGAACAAGTCCACCAAATGTGGAAAAAATTTCCCTTTGAGTCCTCGCACCTCCAACACCTATCTGAATTCGAGCTATCATATTTGGAAGTAATATCAGGGGTCTTGTACCACCTCGTTAGAATTTTATAACTATTCTTCTGAATTAGTACGCACCTTGACGATTTATGAGGGGAGATATAAAGTTTGGTCAGTTCTGGTGGTGAAAAGGAGATTCCCAAATCTCTTTCCCATAAACCAATGAAAGCTGGTTTTGGCATGTTAATAGGAGAGTTTAATTTTTTGTATATTCGAGAGATCGGTTTGCTTATCGCAGTCTGACTACATATCCATCCCTCGAACCAAGTAATGGGCCTAAGGAGAGTCTGGAATGGGATGTGTTTAGAGATGTAATTGTGAAGGAATGATATCGGGGAGGGGAGTGTATCTGAAGTTAAGAGTAACTCAGCCATTTCTTTTTTGGTGATTAACCTACTCTCCTCATCAAACAGTGAAATAATGGGAATTTGGGATGTTTTAAGAGAGATAGGGAGACATTGTTTTAATTCCAGAGGGGCTAAGTCTAGAATGTCTCTTACTTGTAATAAGGGGGAGGGTAGGGGGAAACCCCAAATAGATTCTCGAAACCAGTTCCATATTGAGAGCGAGGACTTAATAATCTGGTTGGTGTTGGAGAGAGAGATTAATGTTGTTTTGTCACCTGTCAGGAGTGATCTGAAGGAAAGTTGAGCTATGGATGATTCCATGTCCACCCATGATTTATGGGGTGGTTTCCGAAACCAATCAAGGATTCTAGCCAGATGGATAGCCTTGTTGTATGTTTGTGGGTCAGGGAGGCCTATGCCACCCTGATCCCTGGGCTTTTGCAGAGTGGTCATCGCTAATCTCTGGCTTTTTTGTTTCCATATAAATCTACGAATCGCTGACGTCAAAGACTTGAAGTGTTTTTTCTTGATTGGAATAGGAAGCACTTGTTCTAAATAGTTAAGTTTGGGGATGATCAAAGAAGTGATTAGGTTTTTCCTACCAAACCACGACAGGGTCTGGAAATCTAGATGGATTATCTGATCCAAGATAGATTGAAGTAATGGGGTGTAGTTAAGATTAAAAAGGTTATTGGGGTCAGAGCTTATTTTCATTCCCAAGTAAGAGATAAAGGTAGTGTCCCAGCTGAAAGGAGATTTAGCTTTTAAAGAGTAAATCAGAGGCGTTGGAATGCCAATGCCTATGGCTTGAGATTTGCTCATGTTGATTTTGAAGTTAGAGAGGGGACTGAATCTTTCTAATAAGTTGTGGATGGCCTGCAAGGAAATTTGAGGATTTGTAGTGATGATTAACAGGTCGTCTGCGAAAGCTGCGGTTTTATGTTCCTGCTTACCTAGTTTCAACCCCTCTATTTTTGTATCTTGTCTGATAGTTTGTAGAAGCGGTTCCATTGTTAGAACAAATAAAAGGGGGGATAGGGGACATCCCTGTCTCGTACCGTTTTTAATTACAAATGGAAGGGAAATAGTATCATTTACTAGCACTGATGCGGAGGCATTGGAGTACATAGCAAAAGTGGCATCTATATATGGTGGTGGGACACCAAATTTGACCATTACGCAGCGCATGTAGGTCCAATTGACCCAATTGAATGCTTTTTCCGCATCAGTGCTTAGCAAAGTCAGGGGTAAGCCTTTCTTCTTTGCGTAGTAGATGGCGTTGAGAATTCTTGCGGTATTGTCTTTCCCTTCCCTGCCCTTTACAAAGCCTGTCTGATCTCTATGAATCAAGTCTGGGAGGAATGGGGCGAGACGGTTAGCCAGCATTTTAGCAAGGATTTTTAAATCTAAGTTTAAGAGGGATATGGGGCGGTAGCTAGAGCATTGAGACGGGTCTTTCCCTTCTTTGGGTAAAATGGTAATATGTGCTGTGGTCATGTCTGCTGAGATGGGTAATCCTAAGAGGGATCTATTACATACCTGAAGTAAGTGTGGGATAAGGGTGGTACTAAAGGAGCGATAGTAAAGGGCCGGGAGGCCGTCTGGGCCAGGTGCCTTGCCGTTTGGGAGGTTTTTTATTGTTTTGTCGAGTTCTTCAGTGCTGAAAGGGGTAATGAGAATCTGTTTTTGTTCTTCCGTCAATTTGGGAAGAGTAATGGCATCTAGGAAAGAGTCAATAGTATTTGGGCTAGATGATTCTTGGACATATGGCGTACTTCGTGGGATGTTGTATAAGGTTTGGTAATACTCTTGAAATTGAAGAGCAATGTCCTTGGAGGTGATAGCCACCCCCCCATCTCTCCTATTAATTTTACTGATGTGGTTTTGGACCTTCCTCTTTTTTATGAGATTCATCATTAATTTTGAAGCCTTGTTGCCATGGGCAAAGTATTTAAACTGTGAGTGTAAATAAAATTTGGCAGAGTTAGTGTTAAGGAGGTTTTTTAGTTCTGATCTTAGTTTGTTAAGTTGGGATAGATCCGAGGCTAAAAGAGATTTTTTATGAGACTCCTCCAGCTTCTGGATTTCCAAGAGAAGCTGATCCATTTTTGCCATTCTCTTTTTCTTTAATATGGATCCCAATTTAATAAATTGTCCTCTTATGTAGGCTTTGTGTGCATCCCACACAGTTTGGGGGGATGTTTCGGGAATGGCATTTAGAGAAAAATATTCTTCCAGGGAGCTCTGTATTTGTGTTTTGTAATCCGGGAAAGTGACTAATTGTTCATTTAACCTCCATTTGAATGTTTTAGGAATATTTTGTGGGTTAGAGATCGATAGGAAGATGGGAGAGTGGTCTGAGAGGTGTATAGACCCCATCCTAGCGTTAGTGCAAAACTGGAGGTGTTCCTTTGAAACTAATAAGTAATCCAGTCTATGATAGGAGTGATGCATATTAGAGTAAAAGGTGTAGTCCCTATTTAAAGGGTTTAAGATTCTCCACACATCGACCAATTGGAGAGAGTAGAGTCCTTTAAGGACACCTCTGAGTTTTGTTTGGGAGAGAGAGGATTTTTGTGATGAGGAATCTAGAGTGGGGTCCATTGTTATATTAAAGTCTCCACCCATGATAACAATTCCATCTTTAAATTCTTCCACCAGTGGGGTTAAGGAGGAGAACCATTTGTGTTGTTGAGTGTTAGGGGCATAGATGTTGATAAAGGTGTATATTTGATTTGCAAAGGTACCTTTTACCATTATGTACCGGCCTTCAGGATCTTGTATATGGGAGGTATATTGGAATGGACAACCTTTCTTGAAACCAATGCTTACTCCCCTGGCGGCTGAAGAATCGGATCCACTGTGGTACCACTCTGGAAAACTAGAGAATGAGAGGTTAGGATAATGGTCGATTTTAAAATGTGTTTCCTGAAGAAATATAACAGAACATTTCTCTTTTCGTAATAAAGATAGGATTTGAGATCTTTTGGAGGGCGTTCTGAAGCCTTTGACATTATATGAGGATATTTGAAGATCTGTCATGGCTTGAAAATGTTGGGGGATTGTAGACTCGCTATTTGTGATTGGAAGCTAATGGAACCCAAGTTTCCAGCCACCAGGGGAGCCGCAAACCTATCCATATGACAATTGATTTTCTCATTACTCAGACTCAGACTTACAATACAGTTTCCTAGTAAACTAATAGTAACATAAACATATAACGAGCAATATGCCCGGGTCAGAGGATGGGCCATTGCTAAGAAGTATAACACATTAACTTTCATAGCCAAAAAATGGAAGTAATTAGTTAAAGTGTAACCCAAGTGAATTGGGTAAAAGGAGTATTTAGAGAGAGGGGAGAAAAGTTAGCGACAGTTAGGTCACCCTAAGTAGAGGATAATAAACCAATCATAGACAGTAAAGGTCTATTTTTTCCTTTTTTTTTTTTTTGATCGTTCTATACCTCTAGGTAGGCGGAGTAACATGAGAGGAAGAAGAGGCAGAGGGATAGAGTTAGAAGGTAAAAGCATACAGCTACTTCTTGGTGGTGATGAGCATGTTTTAATCGTCCACTTGTAGACGTCTGGGAGAAGGACCTTGCACATGTCTCCTATGTCTGTGAGACTTAGGTGTGCGTAATTTTTCCCAGGGTTCCGGCTTAGGTAGTTCCGGGAGTTCTAGAAGGTTTTGGACGGGGTCCCAGTTCTGGATGTTTAAGGGGCCACATCCCAGGAGGTCATATATAGGTTCTAAGTCCTGAAATGAGGTGATGGACAGTCTGTGGCCGTCAAACATGAAGGATATTCCGAAGGGAAACGACCAGCGGTAGAGGATCTTCTTAGATCTAAGCCAGTCTGTGAGGGGTTTAAGCGCTCTCCGCTTTCTCAGGGTTGACTGAGCCAGATCTTGAAAAATAAGGATGTCTTTCCCCTCCCATTGTATGGGACTCCCGGACCTCGCTTTAAACATGATCGCTTCCTTCACCGGGAACGCCAGAAATTTGCATATCACGTCTCTTGGAGGTTCTGAAGGTGCAGGTTTAGGTTTTAGAGCTCTGTGGGCCCTTTCCAGTATAACTTCGTGAGCGGTGTCAGGGCCAAGGAGCATAAGGCAAATTTGAACCACTGTGTAAGGAAGGTCACTGGCAGCAACTGATTCAGGAATGCCACGAAAGCGGAGGTTGTTTCGTCTTCCTCTGTTCTCCTGATCTTCAATTGCACTAAATAAACTGTTGATGTTTTTCTGGATTAGGGAGACACTGTTTGTAACTGCCTGCTGGTGTTGAATTATGTTCTCTTGATTTTCTTCTAAAGTCTCAACTCTTCTTCCTATCTGCTTGACGTCGAGCTTGATGGTCGTTAGATCAGAGCTGATGGGGTCCAAAGCAGATGAGAGCGAAGATGCTAAAGCTTCCTTCAAGAAGGATCTGGAGATGGGCATATTGTCTGTATCTTCCCCACTTTCCCATTCATGAGCAGAGGATTCCGCTTGTTTACGGCCTGCGGCTTTTGGAGTGTCTGGCGCCATTTTATGTTCTCTGGCTGCAACCGTGGCTGCTGCTTTTTTAATAAATTTGTCCATTTCTCCACTCGCTGAGTTCAATTTCTGCTGACTGGCTGGTTCTCCAGCTTTAGACCCACCAATTTTCACCATTTTGGTTAAACCAAGCTGTAATGCCACGCTGTAAGGTTGATACTGGTTATGTCATTACGCTAGCTTCATTCCCCACTGTTGAGTTTTCTCTATTTCTCAACGCGTAGAACAGTAAGCAGTTTAATTAGTTATCTTCTGGCGCTTTATTATAACAAAACAAATATGGTACTGTCTCTTTAAATGTAGGTGAAGAAGTGGGATAAGCGTTAAATGAACTTCAACCCTTTAATTTGACTCCTGGAGGGCCAGTGGGGGAGAGGAAAACTTGTGTCCCCAGAGCTAGTCAGAAACTGGGCCCTTCGTGAGGATATATCTTCTCAGTTGTTGTAGGACCGCTTAATAAACAAGTGCCGGTCTGAGCAAACAGCCGCTGCAGCTATCTAGCTCCCTTACTAGGGGTTAACTTGTTGTCCTGCACAGGGCTTGGCCGGGCTTGCTGCAGGTTCTAACACCTGCTACCGGCAGACTCACCGACTTGATGGCGGGCTGGCGTCCGGATCGGGGCTGCCAGCAGACAGGACCGGAGCTATTATCCAGTGCAGAGGGCCAGGTAAGAGTCGGGAGGGATGTGTCAGACCGCCGCTGCTGTGACCCGGTGTGTCAGCGTTACTGCTGTGGGTGTCAGCGCTGGGTTCCTCAGCTCTGTGTGTGGCTGGGGTGCGATGGAAGCAGAGCGGTACCTTGTTTGAAGTTGTCCTTATCACAAGATGGCGCCCGCTTGATAGAATTTGCCGACGGCGTCTCTCTGGCCTCTGGTCCCGTGCAGTAATAGTGATAGTTCCAACGGCTTCTTAGTCTTTTAGGGGACACGGCTCGTCCTGACTTTCTGGCCGCTCCAGCCGCCGCAAACCTCCGTCCAAGCCGTGGATGTACACGCTGCTAGGCCTCGGCGGCAGATCAGTCACAGGACCGTTTTTTGGCCCAAATTTGGTCTCTCTGTGAAGAGTGGAATGTGGGTAATCCCACTGTGGATAAATTGGGGTCTTTTGAGGCTTAATTAGCCAAGGATTGAAGAGGATTGTGCCCTCAGAAGCAGAGCAGAGGGAAGATGCGTACTCTCCAGTCGGCAGTTGGCCACGCCCCCCCGCAATTGGTTCCTTCCTGAACCGCTTCAATCCTCCTACAATGTTGTTCGTTAGATTTGGACCAGTTAGAAGAACGTTATTTAAAGAGATTCCCTGGAACGGAGCGCTTGAGTCAAAGACTATTCTGATTTCCCCTCGGTTTACGAGGATGGTAGACTCCATTCTTCGCCTTCCATAAGGTCTGGTGCTGGCTCAGCGTGAAGGTTATCTAAAATCTTCTACATAAATGTTAGAAAGTACTCTTGCATCTCAGGTTTGTTACAGAGAGTTTTCTTAAGTGCAGCAAATCTGGTTAAAGCTTGTTGTCGATTGTTAGGGAGAATAAGCCTTAGTACTCGGAAGGGTAATGGAGCTACCCAACTGTTGGAATTGTCTTTGAAGAACTCTTCATCCATAATCTTGATGAACTCCTTGTCTTCGACTGAAGGGGCAATCTTGTTGTCATCACAAGTAGTCTGGTACACTGAATCACCAAGGTCCTTCTGAGAAGTGAGCTTGCAGTTTATACCTTGGAGTGCTTGATATGGGACTTTGTTTTTAAAATCAAGTCTTTCCTTCACATAATAGTGCAATGGACATTTCATCGACCGATGAATGTGGTCAGCAATGTGGCTCAAATGAGGGTGATGATGTGCAACCTCTGGTGTGGGGATTTACTCTCTATTGTTCGGTAGCTGATCACATTCGCTTAGAGTTGGAAGAGGAAACTCTATGTCCTCATATTCTGATGCCACTATGAAGCCATGGGCTCTTCTTCCAGAAGTATTGATCTTTCCTGCACATGTCTGCAAGGTATAGGACCAGGTCTCTCCATGAATGTTGAATAGGTCAAAGAATTCTGTACTGGCCAATAAGCGATTGCTCTGATCATCGAGTATGGCATACATTTTTATGGAATTTTGTGGACATCCTTCAGGAAAAACGCTTACAAGACATATCTTGCTCCAAGATTTGCTATGAAGCCCTTCTCCACATACCTCTGTACACCTTGTGGTTACGGGGTTGGCACGTTGCTCAGTCCTCTCCCCGCCATCATCTGATGTAGTCTTGGGGTTGCTGCCGGGTGAAGGTTTCCTTTTGAATAGATCTGAATGAAGAGCGTCCACATGTTTGGCACTGTTACACAGGGAACATCTGATGGCGATCTTACAGTCTCTAGCTAAATGATCGGAGGATGCACAACACTTGAAACAGATATTATGCTCTTTGAGAAACGACTTGCATTCTTCAATAGGCTTATCCTTGAATGCACGACATTTGGAGAGAAAATGTGGTGCATTATGAATAGGACACTGTTGATTAAGATTGCTTGCCTTAATGTCTGTATCCAAGAGGTTGGATGCTATTGCGGTCTACCTCACGGCAATAGGATGCTTTAAATTCTAAAATTTACTGTTAGTGTCAATACCCCTTGAAGTAATTAAAGGAATGGTGGTTGTATCTGGATAGAAGAAGCTTGGGTCATTCTTGGATCTTGCAACCTTCCTTACACTAGTCCACTTTCCCTGAAGATGACTAGGCATTAGGTAACCTTGCTACAATAGGATTTACGCCCTGAGCAGTGTCTAAATAGCTAAGACATGGTAAACTAGGATCTAACTTAGCAATTTCAAGTTCATGAAGGAGGTCACCTAACTCTCTAAACTTATGATTGTCCTTAACAGAGGTCTTAGGAAAGTCGTTTAGTCTCTGGAATAAGGCAGATTCAATAACTTCGGGGCTCCCATAGCCTTGTTCTAGATGTTCCCAGGCAGCATCAAGGCCTGCTTTAAAGTTATAAATGTAAACAGGTTTTAGTCTCTTTACTTGTTCTGAAGATTGACGCCCCAACCACTTTATTAGTAAGTCGAGTTCTGCTTGAGGTTCAATGTCCAAGTTCTTGATTACCGCCTTAAATGTAGATCTCCACCTTCTGTAGTTCTCTGGGCGGTCATCAAATCTAGACAGTCCAATAGTAATCAACTCTTGTCTAATCATATACTTGCTGAACTCTGCAGCATCAGTGCTTTTGGTTTTTATAGCCACAGGGGATACTGATAGACCATGGTTGGTATCAGATTTTGGCTGGTAGGTGGAGAGAAAGGTGTTGCAGATGGGTTCAATCTAGGTAAGGGTCTGTCGTCTGAAGGTCTCTAAGCATTTGAAGTTGAAGAGAGCTGTATCACAGGGGGTATAGAGTTCATTCTGTAGTCTTCTGCTTTGCCCTTGTAATCTCTATTCACATAGGGTTGTGGTGGCACATGAGCTGCGTAGGTTGATTCACTTGATTTTGTGACATGCAGTAGTTGTGGAGTGTCTCTGTTAGTAGGTGTGTTTACTTGACCAGCTTGATTTGGCAACACGTTGCCTTCTAATCCCCTTGCTGGATTATTATGAGAATAATCTCCAACTGTAGGTGGGACTGTATTGTCGTGGTTCTGGGTTAAGACAAACTGTAGGGTCCTTTCAACAGGGTCCTGACAAGCAGCCAAGCTGGGACAAGCTGATCCTTCTTCTTCCAATAGGGCTTGTTCCAAGACAGATAATTCAGCTAAGGCTACTTCTTTTTCTTTATTCTTCTGAAGGATTTCTAGCTGAGCCTCTGTTTCTGCTTGAATGCGTTTAGTATCTGCTTTGATGTCTGCTTCTCTTTCAGAACAGGGGGCTTGAACCTGGGCTGCTGCAACCTTCTGGCGAGCTTTGACTATTTGGTCACTCAGTGTTGACCTTACAGAGCAGGACCGCAGTGACTTAGAAGAGGATTTATGATAGGAGCGGGCAGATCTAGATAATTTTGTCTGGAAGAAGCAGATTTACAGGATGTAGTTTCATGTAGCTGTGCTTATCTACCTTCTATCTGTGCCTTTGCTGCAAGATATGCGCTATGCCTCTGCTGGTCAGTAGAAATAAAGTCCTTTAATTCCAATTCAGCTTCCTCTATGTTGGAATGAGACAATAGGGAATAGTACTTCTCAGAAAGTCTTTTATAGTTCTCAAATGCCTTCTTAACCCTTGAGAGATCAGTGTTCAATTGCTCAGAATTGTTGCTAGTTTCATTAGTGGCTGTTATACAACTTAAAGTCTTCTCCCACAATGCAGTCAGGTTGCTAGATGTTTCTTCCTTACTTGCTTCATAAGCCTCCCTTGCCTTCAAGGATGGATGAGGGGCTCTAACAGGACGAACAGAATAAAGTAAGGAGTCTGCTTTATCTTGATTAACTACAGGTAACTCTGTGGGATCTCTGTCAGACATAATGACAAGTGCTGTCGTTTTGGTGTCTTGTTAGAAATCTGCCAGAGCTCAGCTCTGTAGGTAGTGACTTCTGTTAGTAAGCAGGCTGAGCCGAGGAGCTGTATATTTGTGACAATGAGCCAGCTAGTGCTGCAACTGGTTCAGACTGGATAGCTCAGCTCAGTGCACAGTTCACTATCACTTTATACAGGCAGGAATATACAGTATTTCAGTAGATTCAGGTATTGGATTCACAACCCAAACAGCTTGACAATGATGAATCATTGAGACTTGATATAGCTATGATTACACAGTCCTTGCACAGTTCAAAAGGTACTTATGGCTCCCCAATAAAGGCAAAACTTGTATAAGCTGGTATTACTAGAGAAATGGGTCCACAGCACAGACCAGCAATCCCTGGCAGTAAAGGCTGTAACAGTTATGGAGCATTCAGTAGGTGGCTGGCTTCATATACAGAGTAATGCTTCTGGTGACTGAGGTAGTAACACACAGGCATTGAACTTTCAGTGCACAGCCTGAAGATGGCTTCCTGTCTTAGGGAGTTAGTCCTTCACACAGGTGCGAGGTTACTCATGTCTCAGAAGCTGCAGAGATAGCCATGTGATGGATTCTTCTAGAAATGTACTATTCTGTCTCAGCATTGGTTGTACCTGCGACAAGCTTCTTGTAGACCCGGTCTGTAAGGATGTGTGCGGCAGGTTGAATGATCACTTTATCAGATAGCCTACTCAATGAATAAAGACTCCAGAGGTGTTTTCCAAAGCTTCTTTATGCTTCAAGGTAGCAAGGATATGAACATAGAGGCTTTTTCATAGGTAAATTTCTAATGAAGTTACACAGCTCCCTCACTCTGCAGTCTCTTCACAACAACTATACAAAATGGAGTTACAGCAGGAAATGGAGGGTGGGAACAACCAACTAGCCAGAAACAGCAGAGGTGTAAGGATCATACCAAATAATATAGTAACATAACATGTAATAACAACTGCTAGACAGTAAAAGCTGCGTGGCAGCACAATTATTATTCCGTCCCATTACTTTTGGCCCCTTAACAAGTGGGAGGCACATATGCAAACAGTTGTAATTCCTACACCGTTCACCTGATTTGGATGTAAATACCCTCAAATTAAAGCTGACAGTCTGCAGTTAAAGCACATCTTGTTTGTTTTATTTCAAATCCATTGTGGTGGTGTATAAAGCCAAAAATGTTAGAATTGTGTCCATGTCCCAATATTTATGGACCTGACCGTATACCATATTTTTCAGTCTATTATATACACCTGACCATTTAGGTTTTAGAGAAGGAAAATAAGAAAAAAATATCTTTCATCAGACCTCAGACAGTCTTCATCAGACCCCCAAATCATACCCCCAATCCTTATCAGACCTCAGATCAAACCCACAAATCAGACCCTCAATCTTCATCAAACCTCAGATCAGACCCCTAATCTTCATCCAACCCTCAATCTTCATTAGACCTCAGGTCAAACTTCCAATCTTCAGCAGACCTCAAATCAAACTACTCAATCAGACACCCATTCTTCATCAGAACTCAGATTAGAACACTAATCTTCATCAGACCCCCAATCCTCATCAGACCTTGGACCAGACCCCTAAATCCAAACCCCAATCCTTATAAGACCTCAGATCAGACCCCCAATCCTCATAAGACATCAGATAAGATAAAAAGTAGAACTTGGACCAACTTTAGACATGCACCATATAGACACAAAAGCATGGCAAACACAACTTGGACAGACTTCAGACGCACATAGGCAAAATTTATGCAACAGACACAGGGTAAAAGCATACAGAACTATGCCCAAATGTACAAATAGACAGAACCAGAAAAAAAAAAAACTTTAGAGACCAGACATATAAAGCTCCAACACAGAACAAAGACAAAATCCAAACAGTTTCAAACAAAGCATGTTGCAAAACCAGTGCAGGTCACAGAACACAAGAAACATATATCAGACTGACACAGAACTCAAGAAATAACACAATACAAAACTGATGGCAGATACAAGCACATAGGCATTAATCACACCACAAGTAACAGATGACAGGATACATGGAGCAGTTGCAACATGAACCGCCTTTGAAGACAATGGCCCAAGTTCAAACCTACTAGCTTCCAATGCTGGAATGCACGGTATAATAACAAGTGACACTCCATTCTCCATCTTATTTGTGTTTACTACTATACCATTTGAGGCTCATTCACCTGACATTATGGTTGCTATGCCCATGCTCTGGACAGCAAATAGTGTTCCGCATTGCATGGGCACCGGCCTTGTGAACTCTGTGCTGTGGAGCAGACCCATTGACTTTAATGGGTCCATGATCCGCAAAATACAGCAAAAGATAGGACATCATCTTTTGCGGTGCAGAAGCATGGACCCGAAAGCCCATGGAAAGGCTTCCGAGTGTTTCCATGGGTTTCCGATCTGTGCCTCCACTCTGCAAAAGATATGACATGTCCTATCTAGATAGGACAGCCTGTCTAAACTTCCGCCATCTTTAGCATTAGTAAGTGTGGGCCAATGTGTTTTCTTTTCCATGTACTATGACACTATGTATCATTCGTACACTGTGACATCACTCTGACTGTTATTCCCATCTACTGCTGTTATTTCCCTTTGTTCATTGCCTTGTACTGTCACATCTCTATTAGTGATAAGTGAAACCAAGCCGCACTGTTTGGATTCATATCGAACATTACAGTACCCGAACCCGAACATTGGCACAAAAGTCCATGTTTGTGTTTGTTGAGTTTACATAAAGCTTTAAAAAGGCTTTGAATGGCTGCAGAGTGTTTAAGCTGGGGGCACTTGGAAGCCATCACAGTAATGCCTAGTATTGGCATGGCTGTCATTGTCCGGCACACCATGTGACCCTGAACACATAAATACAGGATCACAAATAAATACAGGTGTGCTACCATTCTGCTCTGACTACTGTAGGGACAGGACACTGCTGCAGTGAGGGAGAGTGTTAGGCTTTTATTTATTTTTTATAAGTATGTGGCCTGTAGGCATTTACAGGGAGTGCAGAATTATTAGGCAAGTTGTATTTTTGAGGATCAATTTTATTATTGAACAACAACCATGTTCTCAATGAACCCAAAAAACTCAAATCAAAGCTGAATATTTTTGGAAGTAGTTTTTAGTTTGTTTTTAGTTTTAGCTATTTTAGGGGGATATCTGTGTGTGCAGGTGACTATTACTGTGCATAATTATTAGGCAACTTAACAAAAAACAAATATATAGCCATTTCAATTATTTATTTTTACCAGTGAAACCAATATAGCATCTCAACATTCACAAATATACATTTCTGACATTCAAAAACAAAACAAAAACAAATCAGTGACCAATATAGCCACCTTTCTTTGCAAGGACAATCAAAAGCCTGCCATCCATGGATTCTGTCAGTGTTTTGATCTGTTCACCATCAACATTGCGTGCAGCAGCAACCACAGCCTCCCAGACACTGTTCAGAGAGGTGTACTGTTTTCCCTCCTTGTAAATCTCACATTTGATGATGGACCACAGGTTCTCAATGGGGTTCAGATCAGGTGAACAAGGAGGCCATGTCATTAGATTTTCTTCTTTTATACCCTTTCTTGCCAGCCACGCTGTGGAGTACTTGGACACGTGTGATAGAGCATTGTCCTGCATGAAAATCATGTTTTTCTTGAAGGATGCAGACTTCTTCCTGTACCACTGCTTGAAGAAGGTGTCTTCCAGAAACTGGCAGTAGGACTGGGAGTTGAGCTTGACTCCATCTTCAACCCGAAAAGGCTCCACAAGCTCATCTTTGATGATACCAGCCCAAACCAGTACTCCACCTCCACCTTGCTGGCGTCTGAGTCAGACTGGAGCTCTCTGCCCTTTACCAATCCAGCCACGGGCCCATCCATCTGGCCCATCAAGACTCACTCTCATTTCATCAGTCCATAAAACCTTAGAAAAATCAGTCTTGAGATATTTCTTGGCCCAGTCTTGACGTTTCAGCTTGTGTGTCTTGTTCAGTGGTGGTCGTCTTTCAGCCTTTCTTACCTTGGCCATGTCTCTGAGTATTGCACACCTTGTGCTTTTGGGCACTTCAGTGATGTTGCAGCTCTGAAATATGGCCAAACTGGTGGCCAGTGGCATCTTGGCAGCTGCACGCTTGACTTTTCTCAGTTCATGGGCAGTTATTTTGCGCCTTGGTTTTTCCACACACTTCTTGCGACCCTGTTGACTATTTTGAATGAAACGCTTGATTGTTCGATGATCACGCTTCAGAAGCTTTGCAATTTTAAGAGTGCTGCATCCCTCTGCAAGATATCTCACTATTTTTGACTTTTCTGAGCCTGTCAAGTCCTTCTTTTGACCCATTCTGCCAAAGGAAAGATATAGGGTGTTGATGTCATTAGACCACACCCCTTCTCATTACAGAGATGCACATCACCTAATATGCTTAATTGGTAGTAGGCTTTCGAGCCTATACAGCTTGGAGTAAGACAACATGCATAAAGAGGATGATGTGGTCAAAATACTCATTTGCCTAATAATTCTGCACTCCCTGTATGTGGGTGCAATAAAACACTTTTGCCCCAGTTACACAGTAATACAATACTTAATCGGGCTGTTCAGTCTATGGGTGACCTGTAGTCATTTTTGGTTGGTGCAATACTACACCTTTGCACCAGTGACACAGAAATATAATACTTAATTGGGCTGTTAATACTGTGGTTGGCCTAAAGTCATTATTGTGGTTCAAAACGCATTTTCATGTCTTACTGTTAGAAGACAGTTAATCAGTCTGTTAATTGTGTAGGTAACATAAAGGCATTTTGGGGGGGTCACACGGCATTTTCATCTGTCTTTCTGTTATAAGACTGTTATTCAGTCTGTTAATTGTGTCAGTGACTTAAAGGGAACCTGTCATGTGGATATTTGATTATAATCTAACTAATTATATACAATCATTAACTACTAAAAAGCCACACAGCAAAAGAGGGAGAAAGATGCAAAAGCAAAGCGGCCAGCTCCCAGCCATTACCCCTGCTACTGGCCAATGCGCCAAGGGACAGAGCACACCAAAGACAGCTCAAAGGAGTTCCCTGGTGTGGCAGTTCTTAAAGCAATGTGCTGACGACAAGACATGGATGGTTTGCATGCTGTACAGTCGGATCCTGAAGGGAGGCATAAATGTTCTAAATCTGAGCACCACCTGCATGATCCGGCATCTAACCACAAAGCACAAGCTGCAGTGGAGTAGACACCTGAAAACTCACAAAAGATCTGAGGCTCCTCCTGCTCCCTCTTCTGCTGCAGTCTCGACCTCTTCCTCCCCCTCTGTAGCTACAGGGCCACCTGGCACCCCTCAAAGTGAGGATTTGACAGCACCACCATGACCAGTGTCACCAAGCATCTCCACACTGTCCCATGGAAGCATTCAGTTGTCCTTCCTCCAAACAATGGATAAAAAGCGGAAGTACCCCCCTACCTACCTGCGAGCCCTTGCCCTGAATGCCAGTATTTCTAAATTCATGGCTTTTAAAATGCTGCCATTCCATCTGGTGGAGATGGAAAGTTTTAAAAATGTAATGACTGTGGCTGTCCCACAGTACATGGTTCCCAGCCGCCACAACTTTTCCAGGCGGGCTGTCTCTGCCCTGCACGAACAAGGGGTGGAAAAATCAGGTGTGTGCTGTGCAACGCCATCATTGGCAAGGTCCACATAACCAGTGATTCATGGACCAGTAAGCACATGCAGGGACTTTATATCTTCCTGAGATGGAAAGCGGTTATGCACATGTCCTACCTCATCGAGGATTGCTGGATGTTTCTCGGTGCCTGCTGTTGCCTCCTCCTTCTACTCAGTTTCCTCTTCCTGTTCCACCTCTATTGCCTCCTCATCACGTCAGTGCAACACCTGCAATGCCAACTTCAGCACAGCAAGGGGGAAACAACAGCAGGCTGTTCTAAAACTCATATGTTTAGGGGAAAAACCCCACACTGCGTAGGAACTGTGGACGGACATGGAAGAACAGACCGATGAGTGGTTGGTGCCGCTGAGCCTCAGGCGGCATGGTGGTGTTTGACAATGGGCAAAATCTCATAGCAGCTCTGGGCTTAGCTGGTTTGATGCATATCCCTTGCCTAGCGCATGTGCTGAATTTGGTGGTGCAGAGGTTCCTGATAAAAATACCCCACTATGTCACAGCTGCCTCAGAAAGTGTGGGCCATCTGTGCGCACTTTCGGCGTTCTCACCCTTGCGCTATATGCCTGTCTGCGCAGCAGCGTAACTTCGGCCTTCCCACTCACTGCTTCATATGCGACATACCCACAAGGTGGAACTCCACCTTGCACTGTGCGAGTAGCAGCAAGTGATAGTGTTGAGTCAGCAGTTGAGTCACTTTGCAGAGCAGCACCACTTTACCCCAAGCAAGTGGCCCTCTATGGTGGACGTGTGTGCCATGTTGCTCTGCACACCACCAACATGGCTTGCGCCGATGAGATCATCTTCAGTGTTACTATTCTATTTCTCTTTGAAAAAATGCTTCAAGCAATGATGGATGAGGATGTGGCACAGGAGTAAGAGGAGGAGGAACAGGGTTCATTCCCACGGTTATCAGACCAGTCGTCCACAGGTGGCTCGGAGGGTGGGTTCCTGCACCAACAGTGGTCAGGTACACAACTGTCCATCCAGGGCACAGTTTTGGAGGATGATTATGATAATGAGGAGGAGGATCCGCTTTCACAGCAGGGTGGCACCCAAATCAGCTCACTGGCATCACTGGAACTTGGCTGGGGAGATACAGAGGACAGAGACAATACACCTCCCATCAAGAACAGCTTGTCGTTGTCTCTGGGCAGCTTGGCATACAGGAGCGACTACATGCTGCAGTGCCTGCTCAACGACTACTGAGTTGCCCTCATTCTTACCATTTCTGATTACTGGGTGGATCCCAGCTACAAGGAAATGTGCCGTTCTTAATTCTGTCACTGGAGCGAGATCGGAAGATGCGCGAGTACAAGTACACGCTGGTAGATGCGCAACTGATGGCATTCCCACCTGACAGCGGGGGCTCAGTGGAAGCATGAGGCGGAGGAGGAAGAGGAAGTTGCCAACACAGCTGGGGCACTGCCAGCACCTCAGAAGGGAAGGTTAGCATGGCCAAAATGTGGAAAAGCTTTGTTAGCATGCCACAACATCCATCACCACCATCTGATACGGCCATCTTAGCAGGAGGCAGCGTTTCAGCAACATTGTGGAACAGTACATGTGCGTGCTTACTGATGGGTCTGCCCCATTTAACTTCTGGGTCTCCAAATTGGACACATGGCCAGAGCTTTCCCTTTATGCCTTAGAGGTGCTGGCCTGCCCTGCGGCAAGTGTATTGTCTGAATGTATGCTTAGCACGGCAGGAGAGGTGATCACGGACAGGTGCATCCACCTGTTCACAGCCAACCTGGACAAGCTCACGTTCATTAAAATGAACCAGGCATGGATCCCACAGGACTTGTTCTTACCTTGAGCAGAGTAGAGAAGAATACCGGCCGCACCCAGCCTTTGTTATACTCCAGTGCACTTTGTGCACTCTCTTTGCTATTTCCCAATGTTTTGGGGCCTCCACAAATAAAAAAATAAAGTAAGAAAAATAAAATAAGATAAACCAAAAAAATAAAAAGGCTACCTCCTCCGCCTCTTGAGCCTGTCAAGCTCTTCCACCTGGGCTGCCACATCCACCTCCTCTTCCACTCAGACCTCCACCTCCTGGCTCAAGATGATTATGTCTTTTATTGGCAGAGTAGAGAAGTATTTCGGCCGCACCGAGTCATTGTTATACTCCAACACACTTTGTGTGTTCTCTTTGCTGTTTCTTAATGTTTTGGGGCCTCCACAAACAGAAAACAAACAAACAAAAAAGTAAAATAAATAAAAAGTCTACCTCCTCCGCCTCTTCCACCTGCACCGCCACGTCCACCTTCTACTCCACTTGGACCTTCACTTCCTGTCTCAATATTATTATGTCTTATATTGGCAGAGTAGAGAAGTATACAGGTCACACTCCAAAAAAGGTCACACACACAGAATTGACAGACACATAAAAAACAAACAAACACGTCCACCTCCTCCTTCATTCGGACCTCCACCTCCTGATTCAAGATTACCTGCAATCTGATGTAGTAGCCACCCAATGAGAAAATTATACCCATTTGTACATACACAATGTTGAATGAATAAGTGGACAGTAATATTGTAGTGCCAGCCGTGAAGCTCCAACGTTATGGGAACATGATGCAATGGGAGCTATTGGCTGTAGGGGGGGGAGGTCAATGGTAGGCACTGCAGTGTGATATAGTGAATGGTGATTGAAGTTGAAGCAGAAGGAAGGGGTGATAGTTGCAGCGGCAGTAGGAAACATAGTAGGACATCACCAGAGAATCAAGACATGAGCAGATGAAGCAGGAAAACTACATAGACATTTGTGGGAAGTGACCAGTTACCTGTCTGCCCAGATCCACAGAAAAAAACAAAACAAAACATATTAATGTAGACTTGGAAATGTCTATCACAGTGTATATAGATTGATTGGTGAGCACAAAACTGTGGTTTAGCATTCAATAATTAGAGCATTGTGAGTTGTGTAATCTGCTTGTTAGCATCACTATCAATATATATATATATATATATATATATATATATATATACATACACTCGCCTAAAGAATTATTAGGAACACCATACTAATACAGTGTTGGACCCCCTTTTGCCTTCAGAACTGCCTTAATTCTACGTGGCATTGATTCAACAAGGTACTGATAGCATTCTTTAGAAATGTTGGCCCATATTGATAGGATAGCATCTTGCAGTTGATGGAGATTTGAGGGATGCACATCCAGGGCACAAAGCTCCTGTTCCACCATATCCCAAAGATGCTCTATTGGGTTGAGATCTGGTGACTGTGGGGGCCATTTTAGTACAGTGAACTCATTGTCATGTTCAAGAAACCAATTTGAAATTATTTGAGCTTTGTGACATGGTGCATTATCCTGCTGGAAGTAGCCATCAGAGGATGGGTGCATGGTGGTTATGAAGGGATGGACATGGTCAGAAACAATGCTCAGGTAGCCCGTGGCATTTAAAGGATGGCCAATTGGCACTAAGGGGCCTAAAGTGTGCCCAGAAAACATCCTCCACATGATTACACCACTACCACCAGCCTGCACAGTGGTAACAAGGCATAATGGATACATGTTCTCATTCTGTTTACGCCAAATTCGGACTCTACCATTTGAATGTCTCAACAGAAATCGAGACTCATCAGACCAGGCAACATTTTTCCAGTCTTCAACAGTCCAATTTTGGTAAGCTCGTGCAAATTGTAGCCTCTTTTTCCTATTTGTAGTGGAGATGAGTGGTACCCGGTGGGGTCTTCTGCTGTTGTAGCCCATCCGCCTCAAGGTTGTGCATGTTGAGGCTTCACAAATGCTTTGCTGCATACCTCGGTTGTAACGAGTGGTTATTTCAGTTAACGTTGCTCTTCTATCAGCTTGAATCAGTCGGCCCATTCTCCTCTGACCTCTAGCATCAACAAGGCATTTTCGCCCACAGGACTGCCATAAACTGGATGTTTTTCCCTTTTCACACCATTCTTTGTAAACCCTAGAAATGGTTGTGCGTGAAAATCCCAGTAACTGAGCAGATTGTGAAATACTCAGACCGGCCCGACTTGCACCAACAACCATGCCACGCTCAAAATTGCTTAAATCACCTTTCTTTCCCATTCTGACATTCAGTTTGGAGTTCAGGAGATTGTCTTGACCAGGACCACAACCCTACATGCATTGAAGCAACTGCCATGTGATTGGTTGACTAGATAATCGAATTAATGAGAAATAGAACAGGTGTTCCTAATAATTCTTTAGGTGAGTGTGTAAATATATATATATATATATATATATATATATATATATCTATATATATATGGAATATGATGCTTGAAAATGGCCAAAACGTTGATTTGTACATGCTGTATTGACCGCCAAATAGTCACCTTCTTGGAGATGCTAACATAATTGGAATCACTTAGGTACTCTTTAAATTGTCACTAATCTTTTAACAAACTTTGCATAAATCAAGTGTTCAAGTGATTATAAGAATAGTTGTATAAAAGGCTCTGTTAGGTACCTCTGTTGTAGTCTCATGAAAAATATGGGACAAAATAACGCAGCCTATAATAGTAATATATAATAACGGAGTCCATCTGGCGCCCTTTGGCATGGATCTGCCACTTTAATTTTTTTTCATTTTTCAGCTCCTTTATTGGAACAAAACAATGGACAGAACAATGGAGCATTGAACCTAGCAGTATCAGAAAAAAAAGCCTCTTTCTTCAATTGTCAGTCTCCTCCACATCATTATTATTATCCATCTTGAGATGGACCTCATTAAAGGATCACATTACATGTTGTCAGTAGAAGCCTATAAGGAGTGGAGGGGGAAGGGAGACGAAGTGAGCTGACAGTCCATCTTGCTTATTAAAAAGTTTCATATATCACTAGAATCAATGAGAAAAAAAAATGTTCTTGATGGACTTTATGGTCCGTTAACTGATTTTTCCAATTAATGAGGAAAGGTATAACAATGAGCTTCACTTTATTTTAAAAAGTTGCACTCATTTCCACAATTTACAAATACATCCTATTATAAGTTCCTTTGTAAACTTTTAAAATTGTTCCTGGTATTTACAGCAGCCTTATCATGATAGACTATCAGGTATATCTGTCATTTTTAAAGGGCAGTGAATTATTACATTGCCAATTAATCAAGTGGTTTCACTTGGAAGCATTTACTGGGAATATACAGAAGAAAGTAGGAATAGAGCTCGGTTAGCGCTCTCACAATTTTATTTGTGTCACAATGATGTATTGGTACAGATACACATTGAGATAAGGTGTTAGCATTTGATTTTTTTTTCTATTGTTTTTATTTATACAAAAACAATTAAAGTGCAATGAAAGTCAAGAACTCAACATGCATTCTGTGAAAAGATAACTCTGCATCTATAATTTAGCTACTATTTGGATAGCATTAAAGTACAGTAAGTGTGATCGCCTCTCTAGAACCTCTCCAACCACTTTAAACTTCCTCCAGGTGTTATAGTTACCCAAAATAAAAACTCGGTACTTCAAATTCAGAAAAAAATAAAATAAAATCATGAAGAGCTGGATATTTGTTTACTTAAATAGCAAAGTTCAGAATGTGGATAAGACTGGCAATGTTTTTAAAGGGGTTGTCAAGGTTCAGAGCTAAACCCGGGCATACCCAGAATTTCACCCAGGCAGTCCCCCTGATGTTTCACGGCTTTTCAAAAGGTTGGACTTTAACTCATAGGGAGACACCTTCAAAAGGTGGCACTAGCGAAATAGTTCTCTTTCCCTTTAACATTCTCAGTTTTAATTGTTAAGAAAAAATTTTGTTTCGTTTTTTTGATGAATCTCACATGTGCAATGCCGCTCCATTCAATTTCTATGGGACTGCTGAAAATACAAATGTTGCCAGCAAAACTTGATGTGTTATCCCCTAGCTAATCTCACTAACTTAACTCCTACAACAAAAGTGAGTATAACCAAAAATCAGTTATAGTCCAAAATTGCCATAAAACAATATGTTCTTTATTTATTCATCATAATAAAAAAAAATGAAAAAAAGAGTCCACCCAACATTGGTGAAACAAATAAACGAGGGACCAGGAAACAAAGACATACACAAAATAATCTCATACGATCTGCCTACTACCAAAAAGTAGGCCCTTATATACATAAGTCCTAACAGTTATCCAAATCATAGACAATATGTAGGCCAATAAGGGCAGCCACAACACCACTGTCCCTCACTCACCCTACATGTTTTGCCACTAGGCTTCTTCAGGTGAATGAGGGACATGGTAGTGGTTCTCCATTTATACTCTACTAAATTAAAATTAAAAAGATACACCTGTATGGGGACATTCCATCAGACATCTCCATTAATGGCGCCAAGCTGCATCCAGAAGTAAACTCCTGCCCCACCATATCATGTGACACACGGCTCACAGAACCTCCATTGTCTAATGAGAGGCACATACAGCTACACTAAGGAGGTCTTGCAATATAGCTAGGTAAAAATGTCATAGAATAAATCTCTTACTAAAAGTGGATGTTGTGATCTCCTGGCACATGCTCCATAACATAGAATGGATCCCTTACTGAAATAGGAAGCCATCATCCAACACAGTGCACAACATGACAAAGTCAATGATCGCTCGGTTAATCGAGCGGAAACCTCCACTCAATTGCGAGGATCAGGAATCAAGACTCAGCATCTCACTAACAGTGTAGTTATGTGCAAAGATTCTAAATCTTAAAGGTGGTGTTGAGTTACACTGCTGGGATGGCACACTATTCCACTGATTTTGGTGCAAGCTACATCAAGCACTGGCTATCTCAGCCTGTCCCATAGAGACTAAATGAAGTGGCTTAACCAATGCTCAACGATCTTCTCCATTCATATTAGGGTGTGGGTCATATGAACAATAAGGGTCTCAGTAGTTGGACCCCCACTGATCTAATAGTAAGTCCGAGCATTGGGTAAAAAAAAAAAAAAAAAAAAAAAGAGGGAAAAAAGTTTACAATAAAAAATGCCCCCTTTACCTTCATCAAGCAATTTTAATAAAAAAAAAAAAAAAATATATATATAGTACAGACCAATAGTTTTATTTATTTTCATGACTATGAAAATTGTAGATTCACACTGAAGGCATAAAAAATATGAATTAACACATGTGGAATTATATACATAACAAAAAAGTGTGAAACAACTGAAAATATGTCATATTCTAGGTTCTTCAAAGTAGCCACCTTTTGCTTTGATTACTGCTTTGCACACTCTTGGTATTCTCTTGATGAGCTTCAAGAGGTAGTCACCTGAAATGGTTTTCACTTCACAGGTGTGCCCTGTCAGGTTTAATAAGTGGAATTTCTTGCCTAATAAATGTGGTTGGGACCATCAGTTGCGTTGTGGAGAAGTCAGGTGGATACACAGCTGATAGTCCTACTGAATAGACTGTTAGAATTTGTATTATGGCAAGAAAAAAACAGCTAAGTAAAGAAAAACTAGTGGCCATCATTACTTTAAGAAATGAAGGTCAGTCAGTCCGAAAAATTAGGAAAACTTTGAAAGTGTCCCCAAGTGCAGTCACAAAAACCATCAAGCACTACAAAGAAACTGGCTCACATGCGGACAGCCCCACGAAAGAAAGACCAAGAGTCACCTCTGCTGTGGAGGATAAGTTCATCCGAGTCACCATTCTCAGAAATCGCAGGTTAACAGCAGCTCAGATTGGAGACCAGGTCAATGGCACACAGAGTTCTAGCAGCAGACACATCTCTAGAACAACTGTTAAGAGGAGACTGTGTGAATCAGGCCTTCATGATAGAATATCTGCTAGGAAACCACTGCTAAGGACAGGCAACAAGCAGAAGAGACTTGTTTGGGCTAAAGAACACAAGGAATAGACATTAGACCAGTGGAAATCTGTGCTTTGGTCTGATGAGTCCAAATTTGAGATCTTTGGTTCCAATCACCGTGTATTTGTGCGACGCAGAAAAGGTGAACTCTACATGCCTGGTTCCCACCATAAAGCATGGAGGAGGAGGTGTGATGGTGTGGCGGTGCTTTGCTGGTGACACTGTTGGGGATTTATTCAAAATTGAAGGCATACTGAACCAGCATGGCTACCACAGCATGCTATTCCATCCGGTTTGCGTTTAGTTGGACCATCATTTATTTTTCAACAGGACAATGACCCCAAACACACCTCCAGGCTGTGTAAGGGCTATTTGACCATGAAGGAGAGTGATGGGGTGCTGCGCCAGATGACCTGGCCTCCACAGTCACCGGCCCTGAACCCAATCAAAATGGTTTGCGGTGAGCTGGACCGCAGAGTGAAGGCAAAAGGGCCAACAAGTGCTAAGCATCTCTGGGAACTCCTTCAAGACTGTTGGAAGACCATTTCAGGTTACTACCTCTTGAAGCTCATCAAGAGAATGCCAAGAGTGTGCAAAGAAGCAATCAAAGCAAAAGGTGGCTACTTTGAAGAACCTAGAATATGACATATTTTCAGTTGTTTCACACTTTTTTGTTATGTATATAATTCCACATGTGTTAATTCATAGTTTTGATTCCTTCAGTGTGAATCTACAATTTTCATAGTCATGAAAATAAAGAAAACTCTTTGAATGAGAAGGTGTGTCCAAACTTTTGGTCTGTACTGTATTTATTTATATTAGATATCATATTTGATATCACCTCGTCTGTAATGAGCTGCTCTATAAAAATATCATATGATCTACTCCCTTAGATGAACCAAATTGTTACTGGACAGAAAAAAATCACAAAGAATTGCGGACTCACAAGGAGCCTTAACTATCACCAAAGAAATTCCACAAAAATCTTTGCATAGTAAATAGAAATAAACTTTATTGACAATGTAAAAATACATACATAAATATTAAAAAAAGGCAGCACAAAGGTGGAACACAAGGGAGAGGAATAGGACCCAAGGAGGGGCTGGGAGGTCAGCACACGCCATTTCGCCAGTCAATCTGGCTTCTTCTGGGGATGTGAAGAAGCCAGATTGACTGGCGAAACTGCGTTGGGTCAGGAGGTGGCTGAGAGATCGACACACCACTCATGGTATGCTTATCCTTTTTTCTCAATCACCAAGTCTGTTTATCACATTTGTCTTGGGGCTTATTGTCTTGAGGTGTCTTTGTGACCAGCATCTGATTATTTTAATATATTTTTCCCTGACTCCTGGTGTGCTGACCTCCCAGCCCCTACTTGGGTCCTATTCCTCTCCCTTGTGTTCCACCTTTGTGCTGCCTTTTTTTTTTTATCTTTATGCATGTATTTTTACATTGTCAATAAAGTTTATTTATATTCCCTTATGTGAACGTAAAAATAAAAAAAAAACTCTGACAAAACAGCCATTTTTTGGTCACCTTGTCCCAAAAAAAGGTAATATTGAATTATAAAAACTCTTACGTACCTAAAAATGGTACTAATAAAAACATCAACTCTTCCCACAAAAAATGAGTCCCGAAACAAGATTATTGGCAGAACAATAAAAAAAAAAAACTATGGCTTTCAGAAAATGGAGACACAAAAACATGATTTATTTTCTGAAAAATGCTTTTTATTGTGTCAAACTGAAATAAAAAACATATTAGGTATCGCTACATCCATAATGACCTCAGGTGAACACCGTAAAAAATATCAAATAAACTGTGCCAAAACAGCCATTTTTTTGTCACCTTGCCAAATGTTTAAAACATTTTATGTACCCAAAAATGGTATCAATAAAAACGTCAACTCTTCCCACAAAAAATTAGCGCCTATACAAGATAATGGGCAGAAAAAAAAATGGCTTTGAGAAAAAAGAGACACAAAAACATGATTTTTTTCTTCAAAAATGCTTTATTATGTAAAACTGAAAATGTTTTACATATTTAGTATTTCGTGTCCATAACAACCTGCTTTGTAAAAATAACACATGATCTATCCTGTCAGGTTAACGCCGTAAAAAAACCTAAAACTAAAAACAGTTACCTTGTCTCACAAAAAGTGCATTATCAAATAATCAAAAATCATATGATTCCCAAAATAGTGTCAATAAAATTGTCATGTTATCCTGTAGTTTACAAAATGGGGTCACTTTTTGGGAGATTCTACTGTATGGGTGCATCAGGGGGTCTTCAAATGTGACATAGCAACTTAAAATTTTCCCAGTAAAATCTGCCCTTCAAAATCCATATGTTCGACCTTCCCTTCTGTGCCCTGCTGTGTGTCCATACAGCAATTTACGACCACTTGTGGGGTGTTTCTGTAAACTGTAGAATAAGGGTAATAAATATTGAGTCTTGTTTTGCTGTTAAACCTTGATGCCTTACAGGGGGAAAAAAAGCATTAAAATGGAAAATCTGCAAAAAAAATTCCTTAAATTTTTGTAGAACAACTAAAGGGTTAGCAAAGTTTGTAAAATCATATTTGAATACCTTAAGGGGTGTAGTTTCTAAAATAGGGTAATTTATGGTTGGTTTATATTGTGTATGCCCCACAAAGCGACTTCATAAGTGAATTGGTCCTTTAAAAATGGGTTTTGAAAATGTTCTTAAAATTTTTAAAAATGCAACTAAAATTCTAATCAAACATGCCCAAAAAATAAAATTACATTTGGAAAATTATGCCAGCATAAATTGTACATATGGGAAATGTAAAGTAATAACTAATTTATGAGGTATCACTATCTTTCTTAAAAGCAGAGAAATAGAAATTTTGAAAAATGCTAATTTTTCCACATTTTCTGTAATTTTTTTTTTTTTTTAATAAATAAAAGTGAAATATATCAACTAAAATTTACCATGGTCATGAAGTACAATGTATCATGAGAAAGCAATCTCAGACTGGCTTGGATAAGTAAAAGTGTTCCAAAGTTATTAACACATAAAGTGACAAATGTCAGATTTCCAAAATGTGGCCTGGTCCTTAAGGTAAAAGATGGCTCAGTTCTGAAGGGGTTAAAGGAAACCGGTCATCAACTTTATGCTACCCATACTAACGGAAGCACAAGGTAGAGACAGGCGAGTTGATTTCAGAGGTCTGTCATTTATAAGTTAAAAGTAAGTGGTTGCCGAGAACCAACATCACAATCATTACAGACTGGGCCTAGAAAAGAGTCACGGCCACCCCAGAAGAGTCATGGTTATTTGCTGCCCACCTGCTGATGATTGACAGTCTTCTACCTAGTTTTCTCCCTTTCTCTCTAGGAGAGAAGTGCCAATCGTCAGCAGATGGGTGGTGAGAGCAGGAGATTAGGAATAACCATGACTCTTCTCAGGTAGACTTGACTCCATGCCTGGGCTGCAATGATTATGATGCTGGTTCTCGGCAACCACTTACTTTTAGCTGATGAGTGACACACTGCTGAAATCAGCATTTCTGTCACCATTTTATGCTGCTCTCAGTGAGGTGACCATAAAGTTGATGACAGGTTCCCTTTAAGAAAACTGATGAATGCCTTCTCTCATATTAGCCATTAATGTGCTGATCATTTACCATAACCTTTTTTTATTTTGTTACACAGCATGTATTAAAGTATAAATCTATAAATCTATAGCTTCATCTTCCTCAGAGCCATACCGCTATACAATAAGCAGCATTATCTGATTCATAAGGTTTTGGCAAGCAATAAAACTGTACAAAAGCAGCATCTGAAGTAAGCTAAAGTAGTTGAAATATGACAAGGTGCAAACCAGCTTTATTCTGTATTTACAGTGTGCAAACACCACACACTGTGCATGCTGATGAAGCGGGAAATGCCAAAACTACTTTGCATTATGCATTTTTGATGAATTGCTTATGGCTCAACATTTCAGCAATGGCAGATTGTAAACCCGGAGCAAATCACTTTCCTAACTCCGTGATATGAAAGATAACGTCTGCACTGTGATGTTCAGTGCATAACAATCACATATAAGCAATTAAGAGGTATTCGTTCTTTGTTTTGATACTAGATTAGTAAAACAGCATGCACGCTCACAACTCACAATATAAAAATGGACTGCTACTGGAGTAATAAAACTTCATCTAGTGTATTATTAATTCTGGTGGTTTTAACACATGCAGTGTTTGACAAGAAATGTTAAATCACTGCAAGTGAATTATGAAGTTTTCCGTTATGAGCTGAATGTGCATGAAAAACAATTCATCAATAGTACATAACGGTGTCTTCTTGTATCTTCACTAAAGAGGGAAAAACTAATTATTTTTATTTAGAGAAACAACACTATTCAATTATAGCTTTTAGCAATTGAAACAATAAAACTATAATGTTCCATAGCAAGCACCGGCAAAATTCCTACTTGTACAATATCCATTGCATTGTAATTTTAGATTATGTACTGATGTTCTGTGCACAGTCATAGAACTTGTTATATCCAACTGTTTTAATCACGCAGCACCAGTTGGATTCCTGTAATTTTTATTTCATCCTAAATCTTATCTTTTGTACTGTTTTCCCTTCTTTTCTCAAATAAAGTATTTTGATTGCAATAATACAACAAGCCTCCTCAAACTTTTATAATGTCATCCTGTCACTATCTCCATAAACAACCTGTACATTACTTGTGATGAACTGGCTAAAATGTTCTACTCATTTAAAGGAACCTGTCGACAGGATATTGCTCTGCAAACTGCCACCCAATGGGTTATCCCATGACACATCCATCAGGTGGGACAGGACAGCCAACTGAGACATTTCAGCACATGGACACACCCCCTACCCTAGAGGTTGCTGTGTGAAGCAGGGACAGACTGTTAGAGACACCAAACGCTAGCTAATTGGGCCACAAAAGTTATTTGAAGGACTGGTATAGGTGTGCTAGCGATAGGTGTGATACACAGAGGGGTGTGATATACTTATAATATACTTATATAATGAGTCAAAAACAAATAGAGATCACTTGGAAGTCAGGGGCCTAGGGGCTTACTAGGGCCATTTTTATATAGGGTAAGGTTCCGGACAGGGTCGATCTTATCAGGGCGGGTGGTCTGTGGTTAGGCTATCAGGGCCAGAATAGCACCCCCCTGTAGGGCAATATCAGGGACAGTTCTTTGACCACCCTTCAATACCACATCATCATCTAGCCCAGGGATAGATTTTTTTGCTTTCCCTACGGGATTCATGGATGTGCACTGGAACCCCCTGGATTGTGGTAGGACATATGGTTTCTGATTTGGTGCCGCTGAGCACCGGATTTAGTGCCGCCGAGCACTTGTTATTGCCTACCACATCTATGCTTTTTGCTTAACTTTAATAATTTAATTTATTTTCATTTTGAGGGATATCTTTTCTATTCACACGTCCACAAAATGGGTCCGCATTCGTTTCGCAATGCATCCGCATTTGGGGATCCGCATCCGTGGATCAGCACTTCCGCATCCGTGCTTCCGTTTCCGCAAAAAAATAGAACATGTCCTATTCTTGTCCGCAATTGCAGACAAGATTAGGCATTTTCTATTATAGTGCCGGCGATGTGCGGTCCGCAAATTGCGGAATGCACATTGCCGGTGTCTGTGTTTTGCGGATCCGCAAAACACTTACAGACGTGTGAATGGACCCTCATAGTAACATTATTAAAGGATATGTTTTATCTTTATGTATATTCTAATGGATTGCCTTTCTTGTACAATGTTATAATATGCTTTCTAGGTTAGAAAGTACAAACCGGATTCCCAAAAAGTTGGGACACTAAACAAATTGTGAATAAAAACTGAATGCAATGATGTGGAGATGGCAAATGTCAATATTTTATTTGTAATAGAACGTAGATGACAGATCCTATGTTTAATCCGAGTAAATGTATAATTTTAAAGGAAAAATACGTTGATTCAAATTTTCACGGTGTCAACAAATACCCAAAAAGTTGGGACAAGTAGCAATAAGAGGCTGGAAAAAGTAAATTTGAGCATAACGAAGAGCTGGAAGACCAATTAACACTAATTAGGTCAATTGGCAAAATGATTGGGTATAAAAAGAGCTTCTCAGAGTGGCAGTGTCTCTCAGAAGCCAAGATGGGTAGAGGATCACCAATTCCCACAATGTTGCGCAGAAAGATAGTGGAGCAATATCAGAAAGGTGTTACCCAGCGAAAAATTGCAAAGACTTTGCATCTATCATCATCAACTGTGCATAACATCATCCGAAGATTCAGAGAATCTGGAACAATCTCTGTGCGTAAGGGTCCAGGCCGTAAAACCATACTGGATGCCCATGATCTCCGGGACCTTAAACGACACTGCACCACAAACAGGAATGCTACTGTAAAGGAAATCGTAGAATGGGCTCAGGAATACTTCCAGAAACCATTGTCAGTGAACACAATCCACCGCGCCATCCGTCGTTGCCAGCTGAAACTCTACAGTGCAAAGAAGAAGCCATTTCTAAGCAAGATCCACAAGCTCAGGCATTTTCACTGGGCCAGGGATCATTTAAAATGGAGTGTGGCAAAATGGAAGACTGTTCTGTGGTCAGACGAGTCACGATTCAAAGTTCTTTTTGGAAATCTGGGACGCCATGTCACCCGGACCAAAGAGGACAAGGACAACCCAAGTTGTTATCAACACTCACTTCAGAAGCCTGCATCTCTGATGGTATGGGGTTGCATGAGTGCATGTGGCATGGGCAGCTTGCATGTCTGGAAAGGCACCATCAATGCAGAAAAATATATTCAGGTTCTAGAACAACATATGCTCCCATCCAGACGTCATCTCTTACAGGGAAGACCCTGCATTTTTCAACAAGATAATGCCAGACCACATTCTGCATCAATCACAACATCATGGCTGCGTAGGAGAAGGATCCGGGTACTGAAATGGCCAGTCTGCAGTCCAGATCTTTCACCTATAGAGAACATTTGGCGCATCATAAAGAGGAAGGTGCAATAAAGAAGGCCCAAGACGATTGAACAGTTAGAGGCCTGTATTAGACAAGAATGGGAGAGCATTCCTATTTCTAAACTTGAGAAACTGGTCTCCTCGGTCCCCAGATGTCTGTTGAGTGTTGTAAGAAGAAGGGGAGATGCCACACAGTGGTGAAAATGGCCTTGTCCCAACTTTTTGGGGATTTGTTGACACCATGAAATTCTGATTCAACATATTTTTCCCTTAAAATTGTACATTTTCTCAGTTTAATCTTTTGTTCCGTGATTTATGTTCTATTCTGAATAAAATATTTGAAGTTGGCACCTCCACATCATTGCATTCAGTTTTTATTCACGATTTGTATAGTGTCCCAACTTTTTGGGAATCCGGTTTGTACATTATAGTGCATTTGTATTGTGCAACAGTTGTGTGCGGCTCTGCTGCGATACTGCAGGTATATAGAGGGACAAGCGTTATTGGAACAAATAATTTCTACTGGTGTGATATACCAGTCGCCCCCCCCCCCAAAAAAAACTGATTGAAGTGGGGTGTTATATACCAATATACTTCCTTTATAGTGCATTTGGGTACTGTATAGTGCATTTGCGCATGCGCGTACGCGAAAATTATAATGCCATTATTTTGCATTGAAAAAAATAATGAATGGAGATCACAAATTTGAATAATACATCTGGTATGTCACTGTCCATGTTGTGGGACTATTTGTGCACTGCTAGTAATTATTTCTTGGCTGCAAATATGAGCTGAAGGTTTTTCAGGTTCAGCTGCGATTAAAATGAATGGGTCCCGCCGCAAACTTACGGTTCGCGAACATTTGATCGCGTTCACAAACCATCCCGGCAGATGTTCGTCCATCACTACTGTTGAGATACCACAGCTATACAGAGGGACAAACGCTATTGGTACAACTGGTGTGATATACCAGTTGCGCCCCAAAAAAACTGATTGAGGCAGGGGTGTGATATACCTATAATATAATTTCTATATAGTGCATTTGTATGGTGCACATTTGTGTGTGGTTCTGCTGAGATACCGCAGCTATACAGAAGGACAAACACTATTGGAACAACTATTTGCAACTAGTGTGATATACCAGTAGCCCCCCCAAAAAAACTTATTACGGCAGGGGTGTAAAATACCTATAATATACTTTCTATATAGTGTATTTGTATTGTGTAACATTTGTGTGTGGTCCTGCTAAGATACTGCAGCTATACAGATGGACAAACACTATTGGAACAACTATTTGCAACTAGTGTGATATACCAGTAGCCCCCCAAAAAAACTTATTACGGCAGGGGTGTGATATACCTATAATATAATTTCTATATAGTGCATTTGTATTGTGTAACATTTGTGTGCAGTTCTGCTGAGATACCGCAGCTATACAGAGGGAAAAACGCTATGGGAACAACTAATTGCAACTGGTGTGATATACCTGTTGCCCCAAAATAAACAGATGCAGTGGTTTGATATACCTGCTTCCAGCAAATACTTATTAAGGGGTTCTATATACCTGCTTTCAGAAATACTGCTCTTCTATAGGGACTTTGTCACAGGGTCATTTTGAAAATGACAGGTAGAGAAAGAGGTGGTAGGGGTCGGGCATGTGCACCAGGCCGGAGCCTAAGTGGGAAGTTGGAGAAGGTGCTTGCGATTACGTCAAAGGATTCACCAGAGTTGGTTGAGTGGCTCACTCAGCCTTCCACTTCTGCATCCTCCTCATTCTCTGTATCAGCACCTTCCTCCCTCTCTGCTGTGTGCACACCCAAAGACAACACCACCACCACCACCATAGCCCCTCCACTCGAGTCAGAGGAATTATTTTCCTATCCATTCCCAGACCCTACCGATGCACAGCCATTATTGGCATCGGATCAGGAAGAGAAGGTAGCAACGACAGTACCCAGATCAGGCCAAGGAGGGTAGTCCCCGCTGTTGCTGCCTACTCTGAGATCTCTAATATCAGTGGTGGTGAAGGTGACGATAATGACGTGTTGGTGGATGTCACGTGGGTGCCCACAAGAGAGGAAGAGGAGGGGAGTTCAGAGGGACATACAGAGCAGCAGATAGGGAGGAGAAGGAGAAGAAGCGGGCAGAAATTGCAGTGCACAGGAGGCAAAAAGCAGACTGCAAATGTATCTGTAGTGAGCCATCCACCATGCACGGTCACATCTGGCGCTCCCAGGACGCCGGCAAATGACTCTGCAGTGTGGGCTTTTTTTAAAGTGTCAGCTGCTGACAATAGTGTTGCCGTCTGCAGCCTGAGCTGTCAATGCATACGTCGCGGTAAGTCCAACACTCACCTAGGGACGATTGCCTTAAGAAGGCACATGGCCCCCCATCACCAAGCCTAGTAGGAGCAACACAGTCAGAACCCACAAAGCCACAGTCCCGGCGCTCCACGCCCTGCCTCTTCTCTTTCTCCTCTCTCCTAACAGTTGTCCTCCACTCTACCTTCCACCGTGCCGTCTTGCTTTCATCTGGCAAATGGCAGTCTTCCGTGGCCCAAATGTTCGAACGTAAAAAGTTGATTATGCCGGATAACCCTCTTACCCAATGGCTGAACGATCGCTTGTCGGAACTGCTAGCCCACCAACTAATGCCATATAAACTGGTGGACTTGGAGGCCTTTAGAAAATTTGTGGCCATTGGCACACAGCAATAGAAGGTACCTGGAAGTAAATATTTCTCCCAGAAGGGCATCCCAGGGCTATATGACCATTTTCAGCGGCAAGTGAATGTATCTCTGGCACACAGTGTCGGTGCCATGATACATCTGACCACAGACACGTCCAAATGCTCATAGTGTTGGAAACCGCTTGAATGATAGAAGTTAGAGCGCTCTAACAAAAACCTTGAAAATGATGAATAGCGCCTGGGGGTCCTCACCATACACATTTCAAAGATCTCTGTCTCCTTCCTCAGTGGTGCCACTCTAATCACTCCTGTACCTGGCACCATGGACGGAGTTCCAGAAGTGATCAGGATTCATCAGAACCTGTGTCCAGAGCCAGAGGAGGTACTGTCTGAAATGGACATGATGACCCAGGGAACTGTCCCTAGAGACTCTACTCTTTTAAGGTCGGGAGTGAGCCTTAACCATGAGACTCAATGTCGAGAAACGCTCAGAGAGATCTTGTCACCAGTTGTGAGGGGGGTCAGAGATGATAGGCCCTTCAACATCAAAACTGACCTGCCGGATATCCACAGTTCCGGGACAACCGGGGTGAGCCATCTTCCTGATACATTTTCTGAAGGAAAAGAAGAGGATTTGCTTAAGATCATGGGAGAACTACTGTACCATTACTATGTGAGCTTAGCTATAATGGCTCCCAGTGATCTTGATATGATTGACCTTTGTGTGAGAGGTCGGATGATCTCTAATCACAATTCTGTCCTGGAGAAAACGTTAAGATGGGCTCGGGAGATGATCTGTAATCTCCCTTGCCATCTCTTAAAAGGGGGAGGACCGCCTTATCCCTAGTTATTGTAATGTTTGCTGTGATACTATGTTTTATGGTTATATGTCGTAGTGTAAATTATTCAGGTGTGATTCACATATATATACAGTGTGTATTTATGTATTTGTATTACAAGGCCAGCAGCCATTTATGAATTGGCTTAAGGCTGCATAAAGAGAGAGTCGAGCTGTCTGCCTTGTACCTGGGAAACAGCCAAACTGCTCCCCAGGATGTAGTTAGCACATACAGTACAGACCAAAAGTTTGGACACACCTTCTCATTCAAAGAGTTTTTTTTATTTTCATGACTATGAAAATTGTAGATTCACACTGAAGGCATCAAAACTATGAATTGTCACGGAATGTATACAGGAAACAAGACAACACAAAATGAATAAACGACTCACTGGATCCAAAACTAAGGAACAAAAAGGGAGCCCCCTGCATCAGACCTGGCACTCTCCCTGACTGCTCAGCCTATGCGAAAATCCCAATGGTAGATGATCGCATATCCTCGTACCTCGACTGTATAACACCTGAACACCCTATAATAGTGAGGGGACACGACCACCGGCTCCATACACTAGGTACGGAGGGAGTCAGGGTCACCTGAGATCCAGCAAACAGAAAAACACAAATGAATGCTCAACACTTATCTTGTAGAAGACTGGGAAGTAGGATCAGCATGCACACACACTCCAGGAAGTAATATAAACCGCAAACTGATGCACTAAGGGGAGGAATTTAAAGGGATGCAATCAGTACAACTACATGACAGCTGAGAGAGGATAACGAGATGAGGAACTGAAAGCAAAACAAAGGAAGCTCAAGGAGGAGGTTCTGAAAGGCATCTGTCAGAGCTTCTCAGATGTCTGGTGGTGACATGAATTAACACATGTGGAATTATATACATAACAAAAAAGTGTGAAGCAACTGAAAATATGTCATATTCTAGGTTCTTCAAAGTAGACACCTTTCGCTTTGATTACTGCTTTGCACACTCTTGGCATTCTCTTGATGAGCTTCAAGAGGTAGTCACCTGAAATGGTTTCACTTCACAGATGTGCCCTGTCAGGTTTAATAAGTGGGATTTCTTGCCTTATAAATGGGGTTGGGACCATCAGTTGCGTCGTGGAGAAGTCAGGTGGATACACAGCTGATAGTCCTACTGAATAGACTGTTAGAATTTGTATTATGGCAAGATAAAAACAGCTAAGTAAAGAAAAACAAGTGGCCATCATTCCTTTAAGAAATGAAGGTCAGTCAGTCCAAAAAATTGGGAAAACTTTGAAAGTGTCCCCAAGTGCAGTCACAAAACCCATAAAGCGCTATAAAGAAACTGGCTCACATGCGGACCGCCCCAGGAAAGGAAGACCAAGAGTCACCTCTGCTGCAGAGGATAAGTTCATCCGAGTCACCAGCCTCAGAAATTGCAGGTTAACAGCAGCTCAGATTAGAGACCAGGTGAATGCCACACAGAGTTCTAGCAGCAGACACGTCTCTAGAACAACTGTTAAGAGGAGACTGTGTGAATCAGGCCTTCATGGTAGAATATCTGCTAGGAAACCACTGCTAAGGACAGGCAACAAGCAGAAGAGACTTGTTTGGGCTAAAGAACACAAGGAATGGACATTAGACCAGTGTAAATCTGTGCTTTGGTCTGATGAGTCCAAATTTGAGATCTTTGGTTCCAACCACTGTGTCTTTGTGTGACGCAGAAAAGGTGAACGGATAGACTCTACATGGCTGGTTCCCACCGTGAAGCATGGAGGAGGAGGTGCGATGGTGTGGGGGTGCTTTGCTGGTGACACTGTTGGGGATTTATTCAAAATTGATGGCATACTGAACCAGCATGGCTACCACAGCATCTTGAAGTGCATGCTATTCCATCCGGTTTGCGCTAAGTTGGACCATCATTTATTTTTCAACAGGACAATGACCCCAAACACACCTCCAGGCTGTGTAATGGCTATTTTACCATGAAGGAGAGTGATGGGGTGCTGCGCCAGTTGACCTGGCCTCCACAGTCACCTGCCCTGAACCCAATCGAGATGGTTTGGGGTGAGCTGGACCGCAGAGTGAAGGCAAAAGGGCCAACAAGTGCTAAGCATCTCTGGGAACTCCTTCAAGACTATTGGAAGACCATTTTAGGTGACTACCTCTTGAAGCTCATCAAGAGAATGGCAAAAGTGTGCAAAGCAGTAATCAAAGCAAAAGGTGGCTACTTTGAAGAACCTAGAATATGACATATTTTCAGTTGTTTCACAGTTTTTTGTTATGTATATAATTCCACATGTGTTAATTCATAGTTTTGATGCATTCAGTGTGAATCTACAATTTTCATAGTCATGAAAATAAAGAAAACTCTTTGAATGAGAAGGTGTGTCCAATCTTTTGGTCTGTACTGTAGCTGCTAACGAGGATGGGCCCGTTTGCTGGTCACATCTCAGGACAGGGGACTGCAGACTCTCTGGCACCTTTAGTCAGCAGGGGGCTTCCTAACCAGAGAATGAACAATAATTTGTAATCCTTCATAATTTGTTAAGGAGGTGGCGGATGTCCTCAAAATCCAGCTCATTACCTCTGGTAAGATGGGGGCCTCGCATGGACACCAGACATGGTGTATTAACTCGCCTTCATCTTCTTAAAAGAAGGATCTCACCTTCCGAGCGTCCTGGATGTGTCACGTTTGATATGCTAGGACTCGGAACAGTGAGATATGAATTATGAAGAAGGGCTGGGGCCTGTATCTTCACCAGGACAACAGGGAAATTATATTTTGGATATTTTCATACCTTTTCCCTAGATGGCCAGGGGGCAGGCTGCATTTGTAATGAAGCCCAGCCCATATGGGCTGATTGAGAAGTGTGAGGGAGAATCCCCCTCAGGCCTGCCTCTTTTTTTTTTTTTATTATATTTTTATTATAATTTTCAGTAGAACAACAGGTAACAAGGATACCAAGGTTTCGGCTCGCAGGCCATAATGAAGTAGTACAGTGACATTTCAGCAAAATAGTAGATACAGCCATCTGCGCATTTAAGGTTCATTACACAAATCAAAAGCTATAGTTATAGTTATATAGGGGTGTAGGCTCAGTGGGATACACATGGGCTATAACTAACAAGAGAAGTTCTCCTCAGGTCATTAAGAGCTATACAGAGCTATACAAGAAAGGCTAGAGGGTACTATTCATACCAGAGCTCTGTCACTTAGGGTGGCGTTGCTAAAGGGTACATATTCATATTTCATTTTACATTTTAGTGACACTCCAGTAAGTCACTCTATGGATTAGGAGATCTAAATTTAGACCACAAGGACCACTTCTTGAGAAAAGCTACATGGGTACGAGTTTCCCAGGATGACAACTCCTCAAACCTGTGGATCTGATCGATTTTTGGGATCCACTGTTCAATAGGTGGAACCACTGGTTGTAGCCAGTATTTCGGGAGCTGTAGCCGGGCAGCGAGTAGCATCTGCGAGAACACCAGTGGAGGCTTTTCATCACCCTTATTACAGGGAAAGGATAAGAGAGCGGTTTGGGGAGAGGGAGGAATTGAAGTGCCACAGACCTTATTTACAACTGAAAAAACCTCGCCCCACCATTTCAGTATCAGGGGGCAGCCCCACCATATATGTAGGAAAGTTCCCTTCTCCTCAAGACACCGCCAGCATGTGTCAGAAGCAGACCCGGCATATCTTGCTGTTTTATCAGGCGTGTTATACCACCTGGTAAGGATTTTATAGCCATTTTCCTGGATTCTGACACAGCGGGAGGCCCTGTGAGGGGAATCCAGCAGTTTGGGTAGGGATTCATAAGGAATCGTAATGTCTAGGTCTCGTTCCCATTGTGTCACAAAGGACGGCTTAGCAAGCATGGGGGGTAGCCGCAGCCTACTGTAAACCTGTGAAACGAGTTTTTTGGGTGGTGAGCGTAGGGAAATCTGGGATTCCAGCCATACCTGTGGCCGAAGTAGGTCCCCAAAACTAATGTGTTGTTTCAGGTAGGCTCTAATATAAGAGACTGAAAAGAAGTCCCGTGGGTGGGGATTCAGTAGAGCATTGATATTCCCTAAGTCCATCCACTCTCCATTCGGGAGGGCAAGAGAGGACACACGGGTGGTGGAAGAGATAATCTCTAATGAGGTTGCGCTTCTCAGGGCAGAAGGGGCAGTATGTAGGATATCAGATATAGTTAGCGTAGGAGAGGGAAATGGGACATGGCAATGTGTGGAAGAGGTCCACTTCCATACCTCAATCGTGGCCTTAAGAATTGGATAATGAGACATAAAACTCGGGAAAATCACTTTATGACCTAGCAGGAGTGCTCTAGCTGGTCCATTCAAGATATCTAATTCTACCTGTACTGCTATTGAAGGGGGAGTAGGGCGTAACCATGCGATTGCCCGTGAGAGGAGAATGGCCTTCCCGTACAGTTCAGGGCTTGGTAAGCTTATTCCTCCTGCATGTCTGGGCTTTGTGAGGAGAGCAGAGGATAATCTCGCTTTCCTTCCGTTCCAAATAAAGGATCGGAATTTTTGCATAATTGTGTCATAATAATGCTTGGGGACAGGGATGGGGAGGGCTTGCTGGAGATAGGTAAGTCGAGGAAGTATTAAAGAGGACAGGAGATTTTTGCGGCCAAACCAGGATAGTGTCGGATTGGATCGGGCCAAATTGTCTATTGAGTCAAAAAGTGATTTTTTAAAGGGAGTGTAGTTGAGAGAAAAAAGTTCAGCTACCTCAGAACTAATCTTCACCCCTAGATAAGTTATAGTGGGAGAGGACCAGTTAAATGGGGAGTCTTTCATCAGTTGGTGTCTGGTTGCCCTTGAGATGCCTGAGCAGAGGACCAGTGACTTGCTGGCATTGATTTTAAAATCCGATAGGGTACTATATGTGTTTAGATGGGTCTGAATTCGGGGTAACGAGACTTTCGGATTAACCGTCATTATTAAAACGTCGTCCGCAAAGGCAGCTAACTTCTGATCCCTACCTCCCAAACATAGACCTTCCACCTCCCGGTCCAATCTTATAGTGGCAAGCAATGGCTCGAGAGCCAGTATGAATAGTAGGGGTGATAGGGGGCAACCTTGGCGTGTCCCATTCCCAATGGAAAATGGGGAGGACAGGGTACCATTGACTAAGACAGAAGCAGTAGCATGTTTATACATTGAGAAGGTCGCCTGGACGAAAGGTTCAGGTATGCCGAATCTCAACAGAACATGTCTTAAATAAGACCAATTAATCCGGTCGAATGCTTTTTCCGCATCCGTACTAAGCAACAGCAAGGGCGAAGGGAGCTTTTTGGCATGACAGAGGGTGTTGATTACCCTAGTCGTGTTGTCTTTGCCCTCTCTGTTGCGGATAAAGCCGACCTGGTCACCATGGATTAACTGAGGGAGGAGGATGGCTAATCTGTTTGCCAACATCTTGGCCAGGAGTTTGAGGTCTATGCTTAGGAGGGAGATGGGTCGATAATTGGGGCATAATTTGGAGTCTTTCCCTTCTTTAGGGATAAGGGTAATGTTCGCCGCCGTCATATCTCTGGATAGGGGAGTGCCCTGAAGCGTCAGGTTACAAACTTCCAGGAGATGTGGGAGCAGGATGTCCTGAAATGTTTTGTAGTAGGCAAGCGGAAGACCATCGGGGCCCGGACTCTTTCCTGAATGCATTTGGTTCATTGCTATTTTAAGTTCACTTAGTGAGAAGGGGGCTTCAAGAGCTTGCTTCTGTGACGGGGATATTTCAGGGAGGTTAGCGGCATCAAGGAAGGATGACGTTGCCGAAACACGAGATTCCGGATCTACACTAGAGGGAAGGTTATAGAGGTCGTTGTAGAAGGAGCGAAAAAGTGCCGCTATCCGGGTCGACGAGAAGACGGGAGTCCCATCTTGTGAGGTTAATTGATGAATGTAGTTTGCGGATCTCCTCCCTTTGATCCTATTCATGACAAACTTGGTGGCCTTATCTCCATGGGCGAAAAATTTGTGTTGAGAATTCATGTAAAATTTAGCTGCCCTGTGAGTCAGGAGGGATCTAAGCTTGGCCCTATAACTTGATAACTCCTGAAATTGAGGATCGGAGGGTTTAATTTTATGTAGGGATTCCAGTCTCTGGATATTTTTTAATGTATTGTCGATGTCTTTTTCTCTAATTTTCTTCAGGTGCGTGCCTATACCAATGCAGTGACCCCTAACCACTGGTTTGTGAGCGTCCCAGAGCGTGTTTACCTGGAGATCCGGGCTTTTATTTAGTGAAAAATATTCTGTGATATATTTAGAGATCGACTCGATTGAGTCTTGGTATCCCAAAAGGGACTCATTCAGACGCCAATGAAAACAAGTCGGGACTTCATGAGGGGCAAGGACTTTCATAAAAACTGGGGAGTGGTCTGATAGGTGGATAGAACCTATAGATGGCTCCCTGCATAGATGTATATGTTCCTTAGAGACAAGCAGGTAATCCAATCTATGGTAGGAGCCATGTACAGAGGAATAGAATGTGAAGTCTAGAGTATTGGGATGGTGAGATCTCCACACATCTATCAGATGTAGCTCCCATAGGAGGTTCCTAATTACTTTTAAGGATTTGTTGGAGTGGGATGATTTGTGAGAGGAGACATCAAGTTGTGGCATTAATGCTACATTGAAGTCACCCCCCGCAATTACCAAACCCTCCTGGAAGGATTCTATGATAGGGAATATGTCCGAGAACCAGCGGGATTGGTTTGAGTTAGGGGCGTATAAGTTAATAAAGGTGTAGATCTGCGACCCAATGGAACCTTTGAGTAGTATGAACCTTCCCTCCGGATCTAGTATCTGATTAATAAACTTGAAAGGGATTTTCCTTTGCAGCCCTATGCTGACCCCACTAGATGCAGAGGAGTTACCCCCACAATGGTACCAGTTGGAGTAGTGGGAGAAGCGCATGTCAGGGTAGCGGTTGAATCTAAAATGTGTCTCTTGTAGAAATACCACCCCAGCTCCGGCTTTTCTTAGAATGGCAAAGATTTGGCTCCGTTTTGAAGGGGAGTGAAAACCCTTGACATTGTAAGAAGCTACCAATAGGTCAGCCATTAAGACATGTGAAAGTGAGATTACCTTGTAGCTGGTGATATTTTCCCCAAGAGAGCATTCCAGATTTGTGAAGGTCCGCTGTCTGGTGTATCTTGGTATACGCTAGAGAAAGAAGATCACTCCATGGCAGTGGTGGAGACAAAAACCTTGGACGGGGGATAAGGTTAAAAGAAGAAAAGGTAAACAGAACATAACAGATTAGACAAACATCACAAAAGTGAACAGACATAACGGGGTATGTCGTATAGAATGAAGAGGGGTGTAGGTGGTCTTTAGACCGGTTAGGAGACCGTATAACGCCCAGGTAAGGGCCACGATCGGGTACTAACGGGAAGAGAAAACTTTTCCATTAAGGAAAAACAACATTAAGTCGCTATGATGACCAGGCCTAACTAAAGCATCTCAAAACTAAGGGCACAGAGAGAAACCAACATGTAACACAATCATGACAGCACTATACAAGACCCTCTAGTGCTCCTGAGACAAGCTCCTTGGAGTGAGATGATGGCCTCTTTTCTTGGAGCGGGAGGACTTCGGAGTACGGAGGATTTCAAACGGGACCACGCTAGGAATATCAGGCAGGATGCCAAGGTCCTGAAAGAGTTCCCAGTTTTCAATCGGCATGGGGGTCACGTTCAGAAGTTCATATACCGCTGTGAGATCTGTGAAGGACGAAACGTTAACCCTTTTGCCTGCATACGAGAAGGTGAGTCCAAACGGGTAGGCCCACCGGTACAAAACTTTGTTAGATCGAAGCCAGTCTGTCAGGGGCTTGAGGGATCTACGTTTCTTCAAGGTTGAAGAAATCTTGGAATATCTCGACCTTGGAATCTTCATAGGCCAAATCTGGGTGGTTGCGCGCTGCGTCCAGAATGGCAGCTTTTACTGGAAAGTTGAGGAACCTGCAGATGATATCTCTGGGTGGTTCTGTGGGCTTTGGTTTGGGCCTCAGAGCTCTATGCGCTCTTTCTATAATAATTTCTTGCGGGTGATCAGGGCCCAACAATGAGCCGCATATTTCAATGATGGCGGCTGACACTTCGCCAGGGGGGACCGATTCTGGCACTCCCCTAAACCGCAGATTGTTTCGGCGCCCCCTGTTCTCCTGATCCTCCAATGAATTGTGGAGGTCATTCAGGTATGAAGCGCAGCGTCGGAGGGAGTCAGATACCGACGTCTGGTGGTTGAGAATCGCTGCCTGACGTGTCTCCAGGGCCTCCACCCGCTCCCCCACGTGCCTCACCTCGTGCCTGCATGCGGACAGCTCCGCTAAGATCGGCTCCATTACTCTGTTCAGAGCCCGGTCAAGGTATTTTCTTGTGAGCGGGAGGTCGGCGGTGGGATGGGAGCCTTCCGAATCACTTTCCCCCTTCGACAGTGTAGATGCGCGCTTTGGGGCTTTGGGTTGCGGAGTCTGCGCCATCTTGGGTTCTCTGGAGGCGATCGTGGAAGCAGCCTTCCTTAGGAATTTCTCCATATCCCCGCCCGATGCTTGATTCTTGGAAGGAGCAGGAGTGTCACCATGCCTTGCATTCCCGATCTTGACCATTTTCTGCTGCAGTTAGCTGATGTTTGCTGGCGTTAGGGACGAGTCTCCACACAGAGCAGAGAGCTATGCGACCATCTCCATCCGGCGCTAGCTCCGCCCCCCCAGGCCTGCCTCTTGAGGGAAGACATAAAAAGGTAATCCCTGGGATATTTGTGGGTCACAAAGTGGGAGATCCAATTGAATTGGTTTGTTCACCATTACTGTGCCTAAATCTCCTGGGAGGAAAATACTTTTTCCACGCAACTGCTAAGTATCAGAACTTTCTATGTTTTCTCCTTTTTATTTTACAATTGTTTGCTATGTATGTCTCTTGTTAATCATTTTTTGTAGCCAAGTGCTGTCCATTTTTCATACATTAAACCTAAAAGTTTGATGGTTTGTATTGTAACCTTAAGAACCTGTGAACTCCATAAAGAGTGTGTGTGCAGTCTAAGTCTGTATGTTGTTTTTCTTTAAGGCTTACTATCGTGTGTGTGTGTGTCTGCTTGCGAGTGGAACACTCAGGGGTGTCCTATCAACCTTATAATGGTCAGGTGGTGGCTGCAAAAGTTTTATGTAATTGCGTAGGTGTGCTTGCAGGCTTCAGGTGGCGATTTATGCTCGAATTTCGCCCTGGTGAAGGGCGTAACAGCATGTGAGGGTGTGAGGTGAATCGGCCTGAAGGGCTTGTGCAACCCTTGTCACGTGACACGGTGGGCTGGTCTGGTCCCCGGTACATGACAGTGGGAAATGAAAACTTTTTTTTAAGCAAGATCTACTCACAATCTTCACTATTATCTTTGATGGTCTTCCCACCCTAGATAATTTGCCTACAAACATTGGGGGTGCTCTTCAAGATATTTATTTTTATTGACATTACCAAAATCAACAGGGGCAGTGCAAAAAACATGCCCCGTCAAGCAATCCTTATGGGTGGACTGTTATAGGCAATAAAGGATGACACATATCCCACCAACCACAAGCTGTACTAAATACCTTTATATAGAGATTGACAAAATGAAAACATTTGTTTATATCATACTTCCTTTCAAAATTCCTTATAAATCCACTGTCACAGGTCCTCCAGTGTGATGACAAAGCTGCAGTGAAAGACCATCCATAGCAACATCATGTCATATGGCACACTACAGTATGGCATTGTTTTTTCTTTAAAAATATTCAATATCCTATATGAAAGCCACTGGATAATTTGCTTAGACCTACAGTAGATGGTGAGCGTACATGGAATGGCCAATTATTCCAGATCAGTTATGACAGTGCCATAGAGAATAAAGCCATACACCAGATGGAGAAATATTAATCAGGTCAAAGGACAAAAAGTTAGCTTCAAAAGAAGAAAAAGTGTGGACCCATACCCTAGGTGTTACCATGTTGTTTAACTGACAAATAGCAAGCATCCACAGAAATATTTTTTTCTTTTTTTCAGTTTTATTGTAACAGCAAAAGGTGTTTTTTCTCCCAGCTCAGTTCATTGACTGTGTAACATTTCAACCACTAGTTGAAATCTCGCCCATTCGGCACTGTGAGATGAGTTGAGCTTAGATGTGCGCCTGCGCAGGAATTCAGTTAGTGGCTTGATGACTTCTGGACCAGAGGGAGGAGTGGGGGTTGATTCATTGCTGAGGGGAGTAGCAGGGTGCCATTCAGTGCTTAGAAAAAATGTGATGAGCAGAGGAGCTGAGCTACATTCAGTTGGGAGTTCCTGGGCACCGTTAGCGATGTGTATCAGCGGCTGTGGGGCGCCACTGTTCCCCCACTTACCGCTGCAGTCCTGGGTTCTGTGGGGATTCTGCTATTGCTTCTTAGGATTCTGCTCCACAGCTTCCACTCAGCCCTGGTCACAGCCTGTGTTTGGCTGGTTTCATGTTTCACTGCTCTAAGGGCGGAGCACATAACTCCCTGGGCTGTGTGGGTTAGGTCAGGTAACCTCGCTGACCAACCCTGGCTCTCCTGCAGTTACTAAAGTGGCTCAGTCCTACTCCCAGATGCCTCAGTATCAAGGTCCTAGCGTTTGTTAGTTACTGATACTAACATGTGCTCCTGACCTATACTCCGTTCCTGGATTCTGCATATCATGTGAAACCTGCCTGCTTGCTTTGACTCTTCTGTTGCCAACCCAGATTGCCTGACCTGTACATGTAGAAAATCATAAAAATATCAGGCCACTATCCGGTGCTGCAGGCATAGAAATCAGTCCTTAGGATGAATAATATTTTTTTTATTAAAGTCAACGCGTTTCAAGGGCGAAGTGCCCCCTTCATCAGGACAATATACAGAATGAAGATTCACTTGTGATAGAGATATTTAAAACGCTGTTTTGGCGGGTTAATCTGGGGGAGGTTCAGGGGTGGGGTGGGCGTGTTTAGTATAATGAGGCTCCTAATTAGCCGGTCTTCTTGTTGGTGTCCTTCAGTAATCAATTGCAGATAATGTTAAGTGGTATGAGTATAGGTGTCTGACACTTTGTGTAATATGCAAACTGAGTAGCGCAAGATCAAGCGCTCCATAGTGTGATTAGATACCTAGTTTAAACAGTATATTTCATAACACATGTAATGATACAATTTGGTGCATAGTTTAGATAGTACATTTCATGATACATGTGGTGATACATTCAGTGATACTGGAGCTGGGTCGTTCATAGCAGCGCTGCAATCTCCACTGGATCGGCACCGCAGTGCACACCATTCCTCCACATGGAGCTGGGGGCATACCTAGCTCCCTGCTCTTACTATGCAGCGATCCGCCTGTCAGTTGTTCTTGCAGGGTCTCCGGACTCATCCTGCATACTGCGATACTGTGAGACATCAGCGCGGCCCGATCTCCCGACCAGGATCCTCACAGTCCCCACATTGATCTAGTGTAGCGCTGGCGTACATCTTTGTCTTTATTCTCAGTACTAGTTATGGCAGTGGCTCTGTGGGGTTCGAGATCCTTATTTGAAGAGAAGGTAGGGTGGTTATTATGTATGGCATTTTTGGGTGGCGTCATTTTTGGGGGGCCAGGCCCTAATGTACAATTATTATCACATGCCGGCTACTTATAAATAATACTGTTTAAAATTCTTATGACCGATCTATGGTCTTATTAGGAAAGTAAAAGGGTAAAAGGACTCTTATGGGACACAGAATGTGTTAAAAAACATGTCTAAAAAGAAAATGGAAACATATATTGACATTACACTCATAGCTATCATTATATTTCTATTATTGGGATATGTAATACGATAAATGGATGGACCACTAGGTCTCTAACTAATTCCTTATTTTTGGTGTGGATACGATGGATATACTCCGATGGGGCAAAATAAATTAGGGTCATTAGATGGGAAAAATATATACATATCAGGATACATCCAAGAAAACACATATATATATAAAATATAATACATAAATTAGTAGGATAAAATAAAATAATAAATAACTAGGTGTGCATACAGGTATATTGTATAGGTGTTATGGTATATATTAAATACTCTCTAACACTATACTATTAGCCCTAATTTTCTGAGACATTGTACAGATATATATAAACGGTCGTATAGCATTGCCTGTCAGTATGCCTAAATGACATTGGGGTTTATCTTGATGTACGTTTTCCAATCCTTATCCTATATATGTATTATCATCAAAGAATGGTTTCACTGATTTCATTCAAGCCTCGTGGACTCAGTGTGTCTAGTTGGTACATCCAATATACTTCCCTTTTCTGTAGTTTTTCAAAGCGATTAAACGGGTTCTCTGGTATGAAATCAATAGGGGTAATTTTTATCTCATGTTTGTCTTTTTCCGGTGTAGATGCACAGTGTCTGGAGACCCCATGTTTCAAATATTGTTTGCGGATATTGTACCTATGTTGGTTCACCGGCAATGGAGGGCTTGGGTGGTGCGGCCAACATATTGCAGGCCGCATCCGCATTCAATGAGGTAAATGACATAGGTGGAATGGCATGTAAGGTGATATTTTATTGGAAATGATGTGCCATTGCAGTTGGAAGTGAAGGAGGTTTGTTTGTGTGTGATAATTTTACAGCACAGGTGATTCTTGGCTCCGCACCTATAGCTCCCTTTTTCTTTTTCTTTCCCTTTTCCCCGTCTCTGTTCGCTTTCCCCTATCATTTCAGTGTGTTGTTTGGGTTTACTCGAGGCTAATATATTCTTTATAGTCGGTGCTCGTCTATAGGTAATTTTTGGTATAGTAGGTAAATATTTTGCTATATTTGGATCTTGTAAGAGGATATACCAGTGATTTCCCAGATTTTTTGTATCTGTCTATTGGATGTATTATACTGTGTGATAAAACAAACTATTTCTATAGGGTCCTGCTGTTTGGTGGTGAATGATAGACATTACGCTTGTGATTGTAGGCTACACTTTTTTATGGCGTCTTTCACCAGTTTTTTGGGGTAGCCTTTATCTCGCAACCTATTTTCCAGAATTTTGGTCTGTGTTTTGAAATCCTCATTTTTTGTACAGTTGCGTCTGATCCTTTTGCATTGGCTATAGGGCATATTTTGCAACCACTTTTTGTGATGGAAACTTGAATAATGAATATAGCTATTAGTGTCCACTGTTTTAAAGTATGTTTTTGTACTTAGATGGTTATTGTGACATGAAATGATGATATCCAAAAATTCTATCTCCACTTTATTGTAATTCGGAGTGAAAGAGATTCCCCAGTCTGTATTATTAAGGGAATTGCAGAAGATTTCCGCAGTATCTTCCTTCCCATCCCAGATGACGAACAAGTCATCAATATATATTTTGTAATATACAATCTGTTTGTGACAATCTGGGTGGTTGGTGATGAATTTTTCTTCAAACTCCCCCATGAATAAGTTTGCGAACGCCGGTGCTACTCGCGTCCTCATTGCAGTTCCTTTGCGCTGATGGTAGACTGTATTGTTATATATAAAGTAGTTGTTCTGAAGTATAAAGCGTAAGCTCTCAAGGAGAAATTCTATTTGGGGTGATGTTAGTGTAGCATCTTTTTGTAGGACCGTTTTTACACACTCTATTCCTATGTCGTGCTCAATATTGGAATAAAGGGATGTCACGTCCATTGTAAGTAGGCCATATGTATCTTTCCACTCAATTTGTTTTAGTTCTCGGATTAGTTGACTCGAATCGTGGAGGTAACTTGGTAATTTCTTTACGTATGGTTGCAAGTATATATCCATAAACTGTGATAAATTGCTGGTGGCACATTTTGAATTGGATACAATAGGTCTGCCGGGCGGATTTTGTATATTTTTATGTATTTTGGGTAGATGGTAAAAATACGGGGTACATGGTGTCTTTGGAGACAAGGAATTTGCATTCTTTTTTATTTATGTACCCTTTTTCATATGCATTCTTAACAAGGGTATTTAGTGTTTTTTATAATCTCAGGGAACGGATCATATGGGATTTGTTCATAGTAAATGGTATCAGTGAGAATATTCTGTGCTTCTTTTTCATAGTCCTCATAGTTCTGTATGACCAACCCCCCTCCCTTATCTTGCAGGCCGAATAATCAATTCTTCATTATTTTTTAGTGTATCAAGTGCTCTGCGTTCATGATGTGTTAGGTTTCCCTTGAGTGTATAGTTTTTATCAGTTTTTGTTCCATTAGCCAACTTTTTCAGATCCGTAGATACAAGATAAAAAAATGTCGGAATGGTCTCCTTATCACCAGTCAGTTTATCTCTTGTTTTTTGAATTGATGGTTTGTTCTTTTCTATGTCAAAATGCCTCTTTATTGTTAAATTACGCCTAAATTTCTGGATGTCTATGAATAGACCTAAGGGGTCGACCCGATTTTGAGGGCAAAAGGACAATCCTTTTTGTAAAAGGTCATTTTCATGTGCTGTTAGCATATGTGTAAATAGATTGAATATTTTCACCGATGATGTATCTAAAGTGGGGGTGGGGAGCTCACATTTCTTTATACGACTCTTCCTTTTTTGGTGTTGTCCCCCTCTCTTTCCTCGGGTTCTAATTTTATTTTTATTTTTGAAAAGTACTAAGTTATCTGTGTGTTTGGTTTTGGGGGGGGGGGGGGTGGGAGGGATGTGTCCTTTCCTCTAAAAAAGGAACACTTGGTGTGTTGGATTGTCTGGCGTGATTTAGGAAGGGTACAAACGCATTGGAACCCGATGCTGTATTATCGATAACCAAAATGTGTTCCTCAATTTCAATCAATGGGTAGTTATGGGAGCTGGGGGTAGGAGAGAGGTGAAGAGTGTAGTCAAGGAGGTTAAGTGTGTCACATGGGTCCTGTGAGGGGGACCCTGTATTGGGTGTGTCATGGAAGTCTTGTAGTGTTCCAAGGGAGGGAGATCCTGTGTCAGTGTTTGTGGGTATGGGTGTGGTAAGGTTATCTCGTGGTCCTGTGAGGTATCCCAAAATTAGACGTGTTCCTTTTGGATTTATATTCAAAATACTTAGATTTTAAGGCTCTAAATTTAAGTCTCTGTGGAATTTGTACTTGGTATGATACTAGGGATAACGGATTTGGTATTAGTGGAATCCTTGGTTTTGTTGCCATTCTCCTGGCAAGGTCTGGGAGCAGCTGGGGGTTCATCTGTCACAGCCTTGTTGGTGTGGGTATTCTTGCTGGACTGCTGGTGGGGCTCAGCAATCCTATTGTCTGTATGGCTTCTATGTGTCATGTCCGTGTTGGTTTTTCTAGTGTATGTCTGATTTGTGAAAGATCTAGTTTTTGAGTTCCCTTCGTACCTTCTAGTTCTATTTGTCGGGTTTCTTATTTTTCCTGGGTTCTTATATGGATCTAGTGGTGCAGATTCCTGTATCTGGATATTAGTTATATTTCTATTTCCTTGGTTACGATAGGTATCCTGTTCTCTATCCAGTCTGTCTCTTATTAGTTTATGGGATTTTTTTGCTATGATATCCTTCTCATTTTCATATATTCTATTAGTTACACTGAGATTGATGGTGGAGAAGTCTTGATGTGTTCTAAATTGTTGTAGATCTCTTATATTTGCCTCTATTTCTTTTGTATGTGTGTCAGTTAATATTTTCCTTTTGTTAAGAACAGTTCTAATGAGGCCTGCTGAGCATTGATCAAGATAATTATTCCATTCATATATAAAATCCGGATCATCCGGAAATGTTGGTTTTATGTACAATCTTAAACCTCTAGGGGCCAGATTCTCTTTTAAATACATATCCAGAAACATTACACCCAGGTAGTGGAACAGTTCACTCTTTAGGTTGCTTTCTAATGATTTAAACAGGTCCTTTTAATTTTGGGATACCTCACAGTACCCAGAATACCTTACCCACACCCATAGCCACAAACACTGACACAGGATCTCCCTTCCTTGGAACCCTACAAGACTTCCATTACACACCCAATACAGGGCCCCCCTCACAGGACCCATGTGACACACTCAACCTTCTTGACTACACTCTTCACCTCTCTCCTACCCCCAGCTCCCATAACTACTCATTGATTGAAATTGAGGAACACATTTTGGTTATCGATAATACAGCATCGGGTTCCAATGCGTTTGTACCCTTCCTAAATCACGCCAGACAATCCAACACACCAAGTGTTCCTTTTTTAGAGGAAAGGACACATCCGTCCCACCCCCCCCCCAAGACCAAACACACAGATCACCCAGTACTTTTCAAAAAGAAAAAGAAAATTAGAACACGAGGAAAGAGAGGGGGACAACACCAAAAAAGGAAGAGTCGTATAAAAAAATGTGAGCTCCCCACCCCTACTATAGATACATCCACGGTGAAAATATTCAATCTATCTACACATATGCTAACAGCACATGAAAATGACCTTTTACAAAAAGGATTGTCCTTTTGCCCTCAAAATCGGGTCGACCCCTTAGGTCTATTCATAGACATCCAGAAATTTAGGTGTAATTTAACAATAAAGAGGCATTTTGACATAGAAAAGAACAAGCCATCAATTCAAAAAACAAGAGATAAACTGACTAGTGATAAGGAGACCATAGAAAACAATGGAGAAATCGAACAAATGGAAACGGACAAACATGTAGAGGTCTGACCTAAATCCAATTTTTTCCCACTACATAGCCAGGGACTCTGCATTCCGGCTTTTTTAGACCTTGTATCCACGGATCTGAAAAAGTTGGCTAATGGAACAAAAACTGATAAAACCTATACACTCAAGGTAAACCTAACACATCATGAACGCAGAGCACTTGATACACTAAAAAAGAATGAAGAATTGATCATTCGGCCTACAGATAAGGGAGGGGGGTTGGTCATACAAAACTATGAGGACTATGAAAAAGAAGCACAGAATATTCTCATTGATACCATGTACTATGAACAAATCCCATATGATCCGTTCCCTGAGATTATAAAAAAACAAAATACCCTTGTTAAGAATGCATATGAAAATGGGTACATAAATAAAAAAGAACGCAAATTACTTGTCTCCAAAGACACCATGTACCCCATATTTTTACCATCTACCCAAAATACATTAAAATATACAAAATCCGCCCGGCAGACTTATTGTATCCAATACAAAATGCGCCACCAGCAATTTATCACAGTTTATGGATATATACTTACAACCATACATAAAGAAATTACCAAGTAAGGCCTCTTTCACACTTGCGTTGTCCGGATCCGGCGTGTACTCCACTTGCCGGAATTACACGCCGGATCCGGAAAAACGCAAGTGTACTGAAAGCATTTGAAGACGGATCCGTCTTCAAAATGCTTTCAGTGTTACTATGGCACCCAGGACGCTATTAAAGTCCTGGTTGCCATAGTAGTAGTGGGGAGCGGGGGAGCAGCATACTTACCATCCGTGCGGCTCCCGGGGCGCTCCAGAATGACGTCAGAGCGCCTCATGCGCATGGATGACGTGTCCATGCGATCACGTGATCCATGCGCTTGGGGCGCCCTGACATCACTCTGGAGCGCACCGGGAGCCGCACGGATGGTAAGTATGCTGCTCCCCCGCTCCCCACTGCACTTTACCATGGCTGCCAGGACTTTAGCGTCCCGGCAGCCATGGTAACCATTGAGAAAAAGCTAAACGTCGCATCCGGCAATGCGCTGAAACGACGTTTAGCTTAAGGCCGGATCCGAATCAATGCCTTTCAATGGGCATTCATTCCGGATCCAGCCTTGCGGCAAGTGTTCCGGATTTTTGGCCGGAGCAAAAAGCGCAGCATGCTGCGCTATTTGCTGCGGCCAAAAAACGTTCCGTTCCGGAACGGAAGACATCCTGATGCATCCTGAAGGACGGACTGTCCATTCAGAATGCATTAGGAAAATCCTGATCAGTATTCTTCCGGCATAGAGCCCCGACGACGGAACTCTATGCCGGAAGACTATAACGCAGATGTGAAAGAACCCTTACCTCCACGATTCGAGTCAACTAATCCGAGAACTAAAACAAATTGAGTGGAAAGATACATATGGCCTACTTACAATGGATGTGACATCCCTTTATTCCAATATTGAGCACGACATAGGAATAGAGTGTGTAAAAACGGTCCTACAAAAAGATGATACACTAACATCACCCCAAATAGAATTTCTCCTTGAGAGCTTATGCTTTATACTTCAGAACAACTACTTTATATATAACAATACAGTCTACCATCAGCGCAAAGGAACCGCTATGAGGACGCGAGTAGCGCCGGCGTTCGCAAACTTATTCATGGGGGAGTTTGAAGAAAAATTAATCACCAACCACCCAGATTGTCACAAACAGATTGTATATTACAAAACATATACAGTCATGTGAAAAAATTAGGACACCCTTTGAAAGCATGTGGTTTTTTGTAACATTTTTAATAAAAGGTTATTTCATCTCCGTTTCAACAATACAGAGAGATTAAAGTAATCCAACTAAACAAAGAAAACTGAAGAAAAGTCTTTTCAAGATCTTCTGTAAATGTCATTCTACAAAAATGCCTATTCTAACTGAGGAAAAAGATAGGACACCCTTGCCCCTAATAGCGAGTGTTACCTCCTTTGGCTGAAATAACTGCAGTGAGACGGTTCTTGTAGCCATCTACCAGTCTTCGACATCGGTCTGAGGAAATTTTACCCCACTCCTCAATGCAGAACTTTTTCAGCTGTGAGATGTTTGAGGGGTTTCTTGCACGTACAGCCCTTTTCAAGTCACCCCACAGCATCTCAATGGGATTCAAATCTGGACTTTGACTTGGCCATTCCAGGACTCTCCATTTCTTCTTTTTCAGCCAATCTTTGGTTGATTTACTAGTATGTTTTGGGTCATTGTCATGTTGCATGGTCCAGTTCCGCTTCAGCTTTAATTTTCTAACTGATGGTCTCACATGTTCTTCAAGCACCTTCTGATACACAGTAGAATTCATCGTGGATTCTATGATGGTGAGCTGACCAGGTCCTGCTGCAGCAAAGCAGCCCCAAACCATGACACTTCCACCTCCATGATTCACAGTTGGTATGAGGTTCTTTTCTTGGAATGCTGTGTTTGGTTTACGCCAAACATGTCCTCTGCTGTTGTGTCCAAATAATTCAATTTTGGACTCATCTGTCCAAAGAACATTATTCCAGAAGTCCTGGTCTTTGTCAACTTTATCTCTGGCAAATGTCAGTCTGGCCTCGATGTTTCTCTTGGAAAGCAAAGGTTTCCTCCTTGCACACCTCCCATGCAAGTTAAACTTGTACAGTCTCTTTCTGATTGTAGAGGCATGTACTTCTACATCAACAGTAGCCAGAGCCTGCTGTAGTTCTCGAGATGACACTTTAGGGTTTTTGGAGACCTCTTTTAGCATCTTGCGGTCTGCTCTTGGGGTGAACTTGCTGGGGCGACCAGTCCTGGGCATGTTGGCAGTTGTTTTGAAAGCCCTCCACTTGTAGACTATCTTCCGGACAGTGGAATGGCTGATTTCAAAATCTTTTGAGATCTTTTTAAATCCCTTCCCAGACTCATAGGCTGCTACAATCTTTTTTCTGAAGTCCTCTGACAGCTCTTTTGCTCTCACCATGGTGCTCACTCTCACTTCAACAGTCAGGAGCACACCAAACTAAATGTCTGAGGTTTAAATAGGGCAAGCCTCATTCAACATGCAGAGTAACGATCTACTAATTATGTGCACCTGGTGTGATATACCTGTGTGAGATCTGAGCCAATTTAATACATGTGAGGGTGTCCTATCTTTTTCCTCAGTTAGAATAGGCATTTTTGTAGAATGACATTTACAGAAGATCTTGAAAAGACTTTTCTTCAGTTTTCTTTGTTTAGTTGGATTACTTTAATCTCTCTGTATTGTTGAAACGGAGATGAAATAACCTTTTATTAAAAATGTTACAAAAAACCACATGCTTTCAAAGGGTGTCCTAATTTTTTCACATGACTGTATTGATGACTTGTTCATCATCTGGAATGGGAAGGAAGATACTGCGAAAATCTTCTGCAATTCCCTTAATAATACAGACTGGGGAATCTCTTTCACTCCGAATTGCAATAAAGTGGAGATAGAATTTTTGGATATCATCATTTCATGTCACAATAACCATCTAAGTACAAAAACATACTTTAAAACAGTGGACACTAATAGCTATATTCATTATTCAAGTTTCCATCACAAAAAGTGGCTGCAAAATATACCCTATAGCCAATGCAAAAGGATCAGACGCAACTGTACAAAAAATGAGGATTTCAAAACACAGACCAAAATTCTGGAAAATAGGTTGCGAGATAAAGGCTACCCCAAATAACTGGTGAAAGACGCCATAAAAAAGAGTAGCCTACAATCACAAGAGGAATGTCTATCAATCACCACCAAACAGCAGGACCCTATAGAAAAAGTTTGTTTTATCACACAGTATAATACATCCAATAGACAGATACAAAAAATCTGGGAAATCACTGGTATATCCTCTTACAAGATCCAAATATAGCAAAATATTTACCTACTATACCAAAAATTACCTATAGACGAGCACCGACTATAAAGAACATATTAGCCCCGAGTAAACCCAAACAACACACTCAAATGATAGGGGAAAGCGAACAGAGCCGGGGGAAAGAAAAAGAAAAGGGAGCTATAGGTGCGGAGCCAAGAATTGCCTGTGCTGTAAAATTATCACACACAAACAAACCTCCTTCACTTCCAACTGCAATGGCACATCATTTCCAATAAAATATCACCTTACATGCCATTCCACCTATGTCATTTACCTCATTAAATGCGGATGCGGCCTGTAATATGTTGGCCGCACCACTCAAGCCCTCCATTGCCGGGTGAACCAACATAGGTACAATATCCGCAAACAATATTTGAAACATGGGGTCTCCAGACACTGTATCTACACCGGAAAAAGACAAACATGAGATAAAAATTACCCCTATTGATTTCATACCAGAGAACCCGTTTAATCGCTTTGAAAAACTACAGAAAAGGGAAGTATATTGGATGTACCAACTAGACACACTGAGTCCACGAGGCTTGAATGAAATCAGTGAAACCATTCTTTGATGATAATACATATATAGGATAAGGATTGGAAAACGTACATCAAGATAAACCCCAATGTCATTTAAGCATACTGATAGGCAATGCTATACGACCGTATATATATATCTGTACAATGTCTCAGAAAATTAGGGCTAATAGTATAGTGTTAGAGAGTATTTAATATATACCATAACACCTATACAATATACCTGTATGCACACCTAGTTATTTATTATTTTATCCTACTAATTTATGTATTTATATATATGTGTGTTTTCTTGGATGTATCCTGATATGTATATATTTTTCCCATCTAATGACCCTAATTTATATTGCCCCATCGGAGTATATCCATCACATCCACACCAAAAATAAGAAATTAGTTAGAGACCTAGTGGTCCATCCATTTATCATATTACATATCCTAATAATAGCAATATAATGATAGCTATGAGTGTAATGTCAATATATGTTTCCATTTTCTTTTTAGACATGTTTTTTAACACATTCTGTGTCCCATAAGAGTCCTTTTACCCTTTTACTTTCCTAATAAGACCATAGATCTAGAGATAGAATTTTAAACAGTATTATTTATATCCCTCCTCACCTTTTATAAGTAGCCGACATGTGATAATAATTGTGCATTAGGGCCTGGCCCCCCCAAAAATGACGCCACTCAAAAATGCCATACATAATAACCACCCTACCTTCTCTTGAAATAAGGGTCTCGAACCCCACAGAGCCACTGCACCAACTAGTACTGAGAATAAAGACAAAGATGTACGCCAGCGCTACACTAGATCAATGTGGGGACTGTGAGGATCCTGGTCGGGAGATCGGGCAGCGCTGATGTCTCACAGTATCGTAGTATGCAGGATGAGTCCGGAGACCCTGCAAGAACAACTGACAGGCGGATCGCTGCATAGTAAGAGCAGGGAGCTAGGTATGCCCCCAGCTCCATGTGGAGGAATGGTGTGCACTGCGGTGCCGATCCAGTGGAGATTGCAGCGCTGCTATGAACGACCCAGCTTCAGTATCACTGAATGTATCACCACATGTATCATAAAATGTACTATCTAAACTATGCACCAAATTGTATCATTACATGTATTATGAAATATACTATTTAAACTATGTATCTAATCACACTATGGAGCGCTTGATCTTGCGCTACTCAGTCTGCACATTACACAAAGTGTCAGACACCTATACGCATACCACTTAACATTATCTGCAATTGATTACTGAAGGACACCTCTCAAAGGTCCTCTAACATGGTCTTTATATCTGACTCTTTAAAGCTATTCAATGATTGAACTTAATAGACTAGTAAATGATCTGGTCAAACTGTGTCATCATAACTGAGGGCCCTGCTGACTGCTTCGCTACCTCTTACCAATGCCAAAAAACAGAATTGTACTAAAATATGTCCCCTGAGGAACCCGGCAATCAATTTGGGTGAAACGCGTTGGGACTTTGGCACCTGACTGTATGCACCAACTTAGGAGGCAGTGCTCCTGGTGCTTAGCGTGTATATATATCTTAACTATACATTGGCTTGTACAAATGTGTACGCCAATTCTTAGTGTATGAACATCACACATTAATTTGGTGTGTGAAGGCTACACATTGATATTGTTTATCTGATGATATATAGATTCATAGATAATCACACATGTGGTTGTCTGTGCACCTTTTATGATGTAATCTTTGCAAGCATTTGTCCACCCACGAGACGCAGCATCCATGAGTGGGGGTGGTCCATTGCTCTTTATACAGTAATTTATTTTCTTTTTGTTCTGTCTACCTAGAATAGGCCCCGGAATAAAGACTCACCTACATCATAGGGTCAATTCAGGACCCACTAGGAGGTTCCAGAACACGGGATCGTCCTTATCAGGGCGGCTATTCCGTTCCTAGGCAGGGGTGTCAAGCCTAGGGCTATGTATAGGGACAGATCAGAATCTATGACTGTCCACCCCGTCTATCATTGACCCATGCCATTGGACGTTGCAGTATTATCTCTTATGTCATCAAGGTTATATCTTTTTTTGTTCTTTTTCTATATGTGTCTGTGGGAGTTTGTTATTTTATGTGTAAATTAGATTAAAGGCTACATATTATAACAGGTTGTACCCTGTGATTACATTAATTATACATATACACCACCTGTGGTTATCACTCCCTCTGATGGGATATCGTCTTAGCTGTGATTATTTTGATTTAACATTTATGATATTGTTCGTGAGTTTGTCTCACGCAGTGATATGGCTGGCTTCCGTAGCATACAATTAGACACCAAAAAATGGCTCCTAGAAGCTAATGAAATATTTTCTGAGAAGTAGCTGACGGGCACGAATATCGTTACTCCATCAATTAAAACTACTTTCAAGGACCTCTATGAGATCCAAAAGGAATATCATAAATCCTGGTGGGAGGTCCAGTCCCTGGACAATTATATCAGGAATTCAATCATACCTAGAGGCCTACGAATCTACCTAAAACCAGCACCACGCATCTGCACCCCAGAATTATTGACTAGGTGGGAGGGTGACATAATAGAGAGCTCCCTGCGTCTTATGCGACTATTGTTGGATCAGGGCGGGTTAATTTGGAAACGGTTGAGAAATCGTTGAACGCCCAGATGGAGATAGCCCTGGGGTTTAGGGACCACCCAGAGTTTTCTAAAAAAGAAATCGAGCTACAAACCAATGTAGAGAGGTTTAAGTCTAACCTGGTGGAACGTAAACACCGACAATTTATTAAGGACTTATCAGACTTTAGAAACAAAACAGCGTATACAGTAGTACAGTCCACCGAGAAAGTCTCCGCCAGTGAGGGCTCAGCCTCTGAGGCTGAACGCTCAGATCTGGATTATCATCAGTCCCAACAACATCAATACTCTAGACGTCGAGGGAACTGGAGAGGCAGGGGCCGAGGTAGAGGGAGAGGACAATACAATCAGAGACCTCAAACAAGAGGCTACGCACCTACAGGTCAAAGGTCTGGGGCGTCATGGGGAATACAGGCCCCCTCTCTGTTTGTGAGAAAACTGAGGTGGCGCAAGTTATTCTGCACCTCCAACAAAAAGAGGAGCCTTGAACTCGGACTTGAACCAAGTGACCTTATGGGCTATGATGCCCCAATGGATCTACTTGACTAGGGATGAGCGAACTCGAACTGTATAGTTCGGGTTCGTACCGAATTTTGGGGTGTCCGTGACACGGACCCGAACCCGGACATTTTCGTAAAAGTCCGGGTTCGGGTTCGGTGTTCGTCGCTTTCTTGGCGCTTTTGTGACGCTTTCTTGGCGCTTTTTGAAAGGCTGCAAAGCAGCCAATCAACAAGCGTCATACTACTTGCCCCAAGAGGCCATCACAGCCATGCCTACTATTGGCATGGCTGTGATTGGCCAGAGCACCATGTGACCCAGCCTCTATTTAAGCTGGAGTCACATAGCGCCGCCCGTCACTCTGCTCTGATTAGCGTAGGGAGAGGTTGCGGCTGCGACAGTAGGGCGAGATTAGGCAGATTAACTCCTCCAAAGGACTTGATTAACTGATCGATCTGCAGCTGTGGATCATTGAGCTGCTGATCCTCAATTGCTCACTGTTTTTAGGCTGCCCAGACCGTTTGTCAGTCACATTTTTCTGGGGTGATCGGCGGCCATTTTGTGTCTTGTGGTGCGCCAGCACAAGCTGCGACCAAGTGCATTTAACCCTCAATGGTGTGGTTGTTTTTTGGCTAAAGCCTACATCAGGGTGAAGCTGTCACACCAAGTGCATTTAACCAGCAATAGTCTGTTCATTTTTTGGCCATATACAAAATCAGGGGCAAGCTGCGCCTGTCACCAAGTGCATTTAACCCTCAATGGTGTGGTTGTTTTTTGGCTAAAGCCTACATCAGGGTGAAGCTGTCACACCAAGTGCATTTAACCAGCAATAGTCTGTTCATTTTTTGGCCATATACAAAATCAGGGGCAAGCTGCGCCTGTCACCAAGTGCATTTAACCCTCAATGGTGTGGTTGTTTTTTGGCTAAAGCCTACATCAGGGTGAAGCTGTCACACCAAGTGCATTTAACCAGCAATAGTCTGTTCATTTTTTGGCCATATACAAAATCAGGGGCAAGCTGCGCCTGTCACCAAGTGCATTTAACCCTCAATGGTGTGGTTGTTTTTTGGCTAAAGCCTACATCAGGGTGAAGCTGTCACACCAAGTGCATTTAACCAGCAATAGTCTGTTCATTTTTTGGCCATATACAAAATCAGGGGCAAGCTGCGCCTGTCACCAAGTGCATTTAACCCTCAATGGTGTGGTTGTTTTCTGGCTAAAGCCTACATCAGGGTGAAGCTGTCACACCAAGTGCATTTAACCAGCAATAGTCTGTTTATTTTTTGGCCATATACTACATCAGGGGCAAGCTGCGCCCGTCACCAAGTGCATTTAACCCTCAGTAGTGTGGTTGGTCAAGCTGTGACACCAAGTGCATTTAACCAGCAATAGTCTGTTCATTTTTTGGCCATATACTACATCAGGGGCAAGCTGCGCCCGTCACCAAGTGCATTTAACCAGCAATAGTGTGGTTATTTTTTGGCCATATCCCAGTCTAATTCTGTCACTAAATCCATACCGGTCACCCAGCGCCTAAATACTAGGCCTCAAATTTATATCCCGCTAAATCTCTCGTTACCGCTGTCCTGTTGTAGCTGGGAAAGTTATTTAGTGTCCGTCAAAGCACATTTTTTGTTCTGGGTTGAAGTACAATTCCCAATTTAGCAATTTCATAATTTAGTGGTTTCTGCTATATCAGAGCTATTTGAAATCTATCCCTAAAAGGGTATATAATATTCAAGGTGCACATTGGGTCATTCAGAATAACTTCACACACACCCGCTACTGTGTATTTCCAAGTCTAATTCTGTCACTAAACCCATACCTGTCACCCAGCGCCTAAATACTAGGCCTCAAATTTATATCCTGCTAAATCTCTCGTTACCGCTGTACTGTTGTTGCTGGGCAAGATATTTAGTGTCCGTCAAAGCACATTTTTTGTTCTGGGTTGAAATACAATTCCCAATTTAGCAATTTCATAATTTAGTGGTTCCTGCTATATCAGAGCTATTTGAAATCTATCCCAAAAAGGGTATATAATATTCAAGGTGCACATAGGGTCATTCAGAATAACTTCACACACACGCTTCTGTGCATTTCCAAGTCTAATTCTGTCACTAAATCCATACCGGTCACCCAGCGCCTAAATACTAGGCCTCAAATTTATATCCCGCTGAATTTGAATACAATACATTGGGCCAAATAATATATTTGTTGTTGTGGTGAACCATAACAATGAGAAAAACATCTAGTAAGGGACGCGGACGTGGACATGGTCGTGGTGGTGTTAGTGGACCCTCTGGTGCTGGGAGAGGACGTGGCCGTTCTGCCACATCCACACGTCCTAGTGTACCAACTACCTCAGGTCCCAGTAGCCGCCAGAATTTACAGCGATATATGGTGGGGCCCAATGCCGTTCTAAGGATGGTAAGGCCTGAGCAGGTACAGGCATTAGTCAATTGGGTGGCCGACAGTGGATCCAGCACGTTCACATTATCTCCCACCCAGTCTTCTGCAGAAAGCGCACAGATGGCGCCTGAAAACCAACCCCATCAGTCTGTCACATCACCCCCATGCATACCAGGGAAACTGTCTCAGCCTCAAGTTATGCAGCAGTCTCTTATGCTGTTTGAAGACTCCGCTGGCAGGGTTTCCCAAGGGCATCCACCTAGCCCTTCCCCAGCGGTGAAAGACATAGAATGCACTGACGCACAACCACTTATGTTTCCTGATGATGAGGACATGGGAATACCACCTCAGCATGTCTCTGATGATGACGAAACACAGGTGCCAACTGCTGCGTCTTTCTGCAGTGTGCAGACTGAACAGGAGGTCAGGGATCAAGACTGGGTGGAAGACGATGCAGGGGACGATGAGGTCCTAGACCCCACATGGAATGAAGGTCGTGCCACTGACTTTCACAGTTCGGAGGAAGAGGCAGTGGTGAGACCGAGCCAACAGCGTAGCAAAAGAGGGAGCAGTGGGCAAAAGCAGAACACCCGCCGCCAAGAGACTCCGCCTGCTACTGACCGCCGCCATCTGGGACCGAGCACCCCAAAGGCAGCTTCAAGGAGTTCCCTGGCATGGCACTTCTTCAAACAATGTGCTGACGACAAGACCCGAGTGGTTTGCACGCTGTGCCATCAGAGCCTGAAGCGAGGCATTAACGTTCTGAACCTGAGCACAACCTGCATGACCAGGCACCTGCATGCAAAGCATGAACTGCAGTGGAGTAAACACCTTAAAACCAAGGAAGTCACTCAGGCTCCCCCTGCTACCTCTTCTGCTGCTGCCGCCTCGGCCTATTCTGCTGCTGCCGCCTCGGCCTCTTCCTCCGCCTCTGGAGGAACGTTGGCACCTGCCGCCCAGCAAACAGGGGATGTACCACCAACACCACCACCACCACCTCCGTCACCAAGCGTCTCAACCATGTCACACGCCAGCGTTCAGCTCTCCATCTCACAAACATTTGATAGAAAGCGTAAATTCCCACCTAGCCACCCTCGATCCCTGGCCCTGAATGCCAGCATTTCTAAACTACTGGCCTATGAAATGCTGTCATTTAGGCTGGTGGACACAGACAGCTTCAAACAGCTCATGTCGCTTGCTGTCCCACAGTATGTTGTTCCCAGCCGGCACTACTTCTCCAAGAGAGCCGTGCCTTCCCTGCACAACCAAGTATCCGATAAAATCAAGTGTGCACTGCGCAACGCCATCTGTAGCAAGGTCCACCTAACCACAGATACGTGGACCAGTAAGCACGGCCAGGGACGCTATATCTCCCTAACTGCACACTGGGTAAATGTAGTGGCAGCTGGGCCCCAGGCGGAGAGCTGTTTGGCGCACGTCCTTCCGCCGCCAAGGATCGCAGGGCAACATTCTTTGCCTCCTGTTGCCACCTCCTCCTTCTCGGCTTCCTCCTCCTCTTCTTCCACCTGCTCATCCAGTCAGCCACACACCTTCACCACCAACTTCAGCACAGCCCGGGGTAAACGTCAGCAGGCCATTCTGAAACTCATATGTTTGGGGGACAGGCCCCACACCGCACAGGAGTTGTGGCGGGGTATTGAACAACAGACCGACGAGTGGTTGCTGCCGGTGAGCCTCAAGCCCGGCCTGGTGGTGTGTGATAATGGGCGAAATCTCGTTGCAGCTCTGGGACTAGCCAATTTGACGCACATCCCTTGCTTGGCGCATGTGCTGAATTTGGTGGTGCAGAAGTTCATTCACAACTACCCCGACATGTCAGAGCTGCTGCATAAAGTGCGGGCCGTCTGTTCGCGCTTCCGGCGTTCACATCCTGCCGCTGCTCGCCTGTCTGCGCTACAGCGTAACTTCGGCCTTCCCGCTCACCGCCTCATATGCGACGTGCCCACCAGGTGGAACTCCACCTTGCACATGCTGGACAGACTGTGCGAGCAGCAGCAGGCCATAGTGGAGTTTCAGCTGCAGCACGCACGGGTCAGTCGCACTACAGAACAGCACCACTTCACCACCAATGACTGGGCCTCCATGCGAGACCTGTGTGCCCTGTTGCGCTGTTTCGAGTACTCCACCAACATGGCCAGTGGCGATGACACCGTTATCAGCGTTACAATACCACTTCTATGTCTCCTTGAGAAAACACTTAGGGCGATGATGGAAGAGGAGGTGGCCCAGGAGGAGGAGGAGGAGGAGGAGGAAGAGGGGTCATTTTTAGCACTTTCAGGCCAGTCTCTTCGAAGTGACTCAGAGGGAGGTTTTTGGCAACAGCAGAGGCCAGGTACAAATGTGGCCAGCCAGGGCCCACTACTGGAGGACGAGGAGGACGAGGATGAGGAGGAGGTGGAGGAGGATGAGGATGAAGCATGGTCACAGCGGGGTGGCACCCAACGCAGCTCGGGTCCATCACTGGTGCGTGGCTGGGGGGAAAGGCAGGACGATGACGATACGCCTCCCACAGAGGACAGCTTGTCCTTACCCCTGGGCAGCCTGGCACACATGAGCGACTACATGCTGCAGTGCCTGCGCAACGACAGCAGAGTTGCCCACATTTTAACCTGTGCGGACTACTGGGTTGCCACCCTGCTGGATCCACGCTACAAAGACAATGTGCCCACCTTACTTCCTGCACTGGAGCGTGATAGGAAGATGCGCGAGTACAAGCGCACGTTGGTAGACGCGCTACTGAGAGCATTCCCAAATGTCACAGGGGAACAAGTGGAAGCCCAAGGCCAAGGCAGAGGAGGAGCAAGAGGTCGCCAAGGCAGCTGTGTCACGGCCAGCTCCTCTGAGGGCAGGGTTAGCATGGCAGAGATGTGGAAAACTTTTGTCAACACGCCACAGCTAACTGCACCACCACCTGATACGCAACGTGTTAGCAGGAGGCAACATTTCACTAACATGGTGGAACAGTACGTGTGCACACCCCTCCACGTACTGACTGATGGTTCGGCCCCATTCAACTTCTGGGTCTCTAAATTGTCCACGTGGCCAGAGCTAGCCTTTTATGCCTTGGAGGTGCTGGCCTGCCCGGCAGCCAGCGTTTTGTCTGAACGTGTATTCAGCACGGCAGGGGGCGTCATTACAGACAAACGCAGCCGCCTGTCTACAGCCAATGTGGACAAGCTGACGTTCATAAAAATGAACCAGGCATGGATCCCACAGGACCTGTCCGTCCCTTGTCCAGATTAGACATTAACTACCTCCCCATAACCATATATTATTGGACTCCAGGGCACTTCCTCATTCAATCCTATTTTTATTTTCATTTTACCATTATATTGCAAGGCTACCCAAAGTTGAATGAACCTCTCCTCTGCCTGTGTGCTAGGCCTAAATATATGCCAATGGATTGTTGCAGTGGTGGCTGACGTGAAGCCTCATTCTCTGCTATGACATGCAGACTGATTCTCTGGTGACATGAAGCCAGATTGTCTGTTACGGGACCTCTCTCCTCTGCCTGGGTGCTGGGCCTGAATTTATGACAATGGACTGTTGCAGTGGTGGCTGACGTGAAGCCTGATTCTCTGCTATGACATGCAGACTAATTCTCTGCTGACATGAAGCCAGATTGTCTGTTACGGGACCTCTCTCCTCTGCCTGGGTGCTGGGCCTAAATTTATGAAAATGGACTCTTACAGTGGTGGGTGACGTGAAGCCTGATTCTCTGCTATGACATGAAGACTGATTCTCTGCTGACATGAAGCCAGATCCTCTGTTACGGGACCTCTCTCCTCTGCCTGGGTGCTGGGCCTAAATATCTGACAATGGACTGTTGCATTGGTGGCTGACGTGAAGCCTGATTCTCTGCTATGATATGAAGACTGATTCTCTGCTGACATGAAGCCAGATTGTCTGTTACGGGACCTCTCTCCTCTGCCTGTGTGCTAGGCCTAAATATATGCCAATGGATTGTTGCAGTGGTGGCTGACGTGAAGCCTGATTCTCTGCTATGACATGCAGACTGATTCTCTGGTGACATGAAGCCAGATCCTCTGTTACGGGACCTCTCTCCTCTGCCTGGGTGCTGGGCCTAAATTTATGAAAATGGACTGTTGCAGTGGTGGGTGACGTGAAGCCTGATTCTCTGCTATGACATGCAGACTGATTCTCTGGTGACATGAAGCCAGATCCTCTGTTACGGGACCTCTCTCCTCTGCCTGGGTGCTGGGCCTAAATTTATGAAAATGGACTGTTGCAGTGGTGGGTGACGTGAAGCCTCATTCTCTGCTATGACATGCAGACTGATTCTCTGCTGACATGAAGCCAGATCGTCTGTTACGGGACCTCTCTCCTCTGCCTGGGTGCTGGGCCTAAATTTATGAAAATGGACTCTTACAGTGGTGGGTGACGTGAAGCCTGATTCTCTGCTATGACATGAAGACTGATTCTCTGCTGACATGAAGCCAGATCCTCTGTTACGGGACCTCTCTCCTCTGCCTGGGTGCTGGGCCTAAATATCTGACAATGGACTGTTGCATTGGTGGCTGACGTGAAGCCTGATTCTCTGCTATGATATGAAGACTGATTCTCTGCTGACATGAAGCCAGATTGTCTGTTACGGGACCTCTCTCCTCTGCCTGTGTGCTAGGCCTAAATATATGCCAATGGATTGTTGCAGTGGTGGCTGACGTGAAGCCTGATTCTCTGCTATGACATGCAGACTGATTCTCTGGTGACATGAAGCCAGATCCTCTGTTACGGGACCTCTCTCCTCTGCCTGGGTGCTGGGCCTAAATTTATGAAAATGGACTGTTGCAGTGGTGGGTGACGTGAAGCCTGATTCTCTGCTATGACATGCAGACTGATTCTCTGGTGACATGAAGCCAGATCCTCTGTTACGGGACCTCTCTCCTCTGCCTGGGTGCTGGGCCTAAATTATGAAAATGGACTGTTGCAGTGGTGGGTGACGTGAAGCCTCATTCTCTGCTATGACATGCAGACTGATTCTCTGCTGACATGAAGCCAGATCGTCTGTTACGGGACCTCTCTCCTCTGCCTGGGTGCTGGGCCTAAATTTATGAAAATGGACTCTTACAGTGGTGGGTGACGTGAAGCCTGATTCTCTGCTATGACATGAAGACTGATTCTCTGCTGACATGAAGCCAGATCCTCTGTTACGGGACCTCTCTCCTCTGCCTGGGTGCTGGGCCTAAATATCTGACAATGGACTGTTGCATTGGTGGCTGACGTGAAGCCTGATTCTCTGCTATGACATGCAGACTGATTCTCTGGTGACATGAAGCCAGATCCTCTGTTACGGGACCTCTCTCCTCTGCCTGGGTGCTGGGCCTAAATATCTGACAATGGACTGTTGCATTGGTGGCTGACGTGAAGCCTGATTCTCTGCTATGACATGCAGACTAATTCTCTGCTGACATGAAGCCAGATTGTCTGTTACGGGACCTCTCTCCTCTGCCTGGGTGCTGGGCCTAAATTTATGAAAATGGACTGTTGCAGTGGTGGGTGACGTGAAGCCTGATTCTCTGCTATGACATGAAGACTGATTCTCTCCTGACATGAAGCCAGATTGTCTGTTACGGGACCTCTCTCCTCTGCCTGGGTGCTGGGCCTAAATTTATGAAAATGGACTGTTACAGTGGTGGGTGACGTGAAGCCTGATTCTCTGCTATGATATGAAGACTGATTCTCTGCTGACATGAAGCCAGATTGTCTGTTACGGGACCTCTCTCCTCTGCCTGGGTGCTGGGCCTAAATTTATGAAAATGGACTCTTACAGTGGTGGGTGACGTGAAGCCTGATTCTCTGCTATGACATGAAGACTGATTCTCTGCTGACATGAAGCCAGATTGTCTGTTACGGGACCTCTCTCCTCTGCCTGGGTGCCGGGGCCTAAATATCTGAGAATGGACTGTTCCAGTGGTGGGTGACGGGAAGCCAGATTCTCTGCTATGGAACCTCTCTCCAATTGATTTTGGTTAATTTTTATTTATTTAATTTTTATTTTAATTAATTTCCCTATCCACATTTGTTTGCAGGGGATTTACCTACATGTTGCTGCCTTTTGCAGCCCTCTAGCCCTTTCCTGGGCTGTTTTACAGCCGTTTTAGTGCCGAAAAGTTCGGGTCCCCATTGACTTCAATGGGTTTCGGGTTCGGGACGAAGTTCGGATCGGGTTCGGATCCCGAACCCGAACATTTCCGGGATGTTCGGCCGAACTTCTCGAACCCGAACATCCAGGTGTTCGCTCAACTCTATACTTGACGATAATGATCGTCCTCCGGGTCAAGGCCCATTTACGAGCCTCAGAAACAAAAGTACTAGGATGCCTCCCTGTCAGAACCTCCCAGGGAGCCAGTAGTGGGATGAGGAACCCACTGGCAGTAAGCAGCTGACAGCCCAGAACGCGGTACAAGTTTAGGGATAATCCAAGAGGGGTAGTCAATGTCCAATCCGGGTCGAGGCAGGCAGCGAAGGTTCAAGGCGGAAGACAGTCCAGGGGTCAGTAGCCGGGAAGGATACAAAGAAACAACAGGCAATAGAAGGATCTTCAGGGAGGCTAGGTGTTCACCATAAGGTGGAATAACTCAGCAATGAGCCAGAGCTCAGGCCAGGTCTTTATAGCCAGGGAAGGTAGGAACCACCCTCCCCAGGAACCAATGGCAGGCGAGGAAGGTGGAAGGTGTGTACTGGGAATCTCCCTCAGCAAGGCTCACACCTGACAGCCGGATAATGCAGGAACGCTATGCACCCGGAAATGTGCGAGCAGCCTGTGTACTGCGCACACGCCGCGCACCCGCACCTCGGGCACCAGGTGTTCTACCGAGCTGAAGGGGAACCCGTGCCCTGCGCCGTGCCCGTGGTCCCAGAGTAGGGGTAACACCCCCTGCTTCCTGACACTCCCAAAACATTGGGTGAGGCCCACATTGATCAATTTCTTAGATCAGTAACTAGGGACTTAGGGAATTTGGCACCCACACAAGCGGGCGGTATAAAAAACTACACACAGAGGGAAATGGAAACATTATGCGATCTAAGCACCAATAAACAACTTATATTCAAACCTTCGGACAAAGGGGGGAACGTGGTTGTTATGTCCAGTGAGCAATACTGTGATATGTGCATGTCCCTCCTATCTGATAGGTCCGGCTATGAGTTGCTGAAGTTGGACCCAACTCAGATGTATGCGAAGGAACTATCTCAGATTCTACAGGAGGCCCTTGAGGGGAGACTTATTGACCGACGTGAATGTGACTACCTGGGATTACCAAACCCCCGGGTGGCCACCTTCTACTGTCTCCCTAAGATCCATAAGGGCACGGTCCAATTGTATCTGGGATAGGGGGCCTTACGGAGCACGTGGGCACCTATATAGACAAGATTTTGCGTCCATTTGTAAAGTCTCTACCCTCATATCTCCGTGACACAAATGATCTGTTGAAGCGTATAGATGGTATCTCATTGGATCCGGGTGTCTGGCTAGCCTCTATTGACGTGGAAGCTCTTTATACCTCGATTCCACACAATAAGGGCCTGGCAGCGATCAAATATTTTTTAAATACCAGATCAACTGACCTCAAGGATCGCAACCATTTTGTGATCAGACTCCTGGATTTTGCTTTAAATCACAATTACTTTGTGTTCAATGGTCGCTTCTACCACCAGCTCAGGGGCACGGCGATGGGAAGCCCTTGTGCGCCAACCTACGCCAATCTGCTCCTGGGCTGGTGGGAGGACACCATTGTTTTCACGGAAGGGATGCAAAAATGGACCCGCCATATAATATCTTGGTCAAGGTTCATCGATGATATCCTGTTATTCTGGTCAGGTACCCCTGAAGAATTTGATGGGTTCATGAAGGACCTGAACATTAATCACATCGGTCTGTTCTTTACCTATGAATTACAATCCAGACTTTGTTCCGCAAATCAACCTCAACTAACAGTTTATTGAGGTGGGAGAGTTTTCTCACCAAGCCGCTTAAAAAGGGTATCCCCAAAGGACAGTTTCTGCGGATACGCAGAAACTGTTCCGACTCAACTGAGTTTGACAAACAAGCCATAACTCTGTTCCGTCGGTTCAAACAGAGGGGGTACTCGGAGGATTGTCTCTATGAGGCTTGGAGCCACGCTGGATCCCTTGACAGATCAGCACTAATCCACTCTGTAGGGAAGGGGAAAGCATCAGAAGATGTTATTAGAATCATAGGTACATACGACACTGAATCTAATCAGGTCCGTCAGATAATTGGACGCTACTGGTCACTGATTAAGTCTGACCCTGACTTGACTGACCTTCTTCCGGAGCATCCCTCAATCACCTTTAGGCGGGGTCGCAGCATGGGGGATCAGCTGGTACACAGCCATTTTGAACCAACCCCCCCCTCCGTGTACCTGGTTAACAGACAGGAGAAATGGGACCTATAGGTGTGGAAAATGTAAGGCCTGTTCCTTCATAACAGTAGGCCAGTCCTTTACGAATGCCGAACAAAATCACATATGACCTGTGGTTTTGCCACTTGCAACACAACTGGCGTGGTCTACATGGCCCAGTGTAAATGTGGCCTCAGATACATCGGTAAAACATGTATAGCATTTAAAAAGAGGATCCTAGAACACATCGGTGACATTCGCCACAAGTGTGATAAGCCTCTGTCCAGTCATGTGGTTCTTAAACACGGAGGAGACCCGAAAGCAATAAACTTCTCCATGATAGAAACAATAAATCACTCCATTAGGGGAGGAGAAATTGACACCATCCTAAGACAAAAAGAGTCAAAATGGATACATATGTTGAACACCATGTCACCTGCAGGACTGAACGAAAATATTGATTATTCCTGCTTTCTCTAGCCAGCCAGCTATTATCCAATATGGGGTCGACATATATATTTAAGCACAGTGTTAATTTGAGGGGAGGATATGTGGCCCTCCCTATTACTGTTTTGCTTTTATTCACCCCATATATGAATCAATTTATATATATAGACTATTAACTCTATTCACTATGATACGACAGAGAATTCATTAATAGCTTTATTACGCCTGCAGGATACCCATCCCATGAATATTATCGCCTCCCATTATTGTGTACCTTGTGTGCAAAATGTGTTTAAAATGCCATGATTTGTCCTATTCATTGTCCCCATTTCATTCATTTATACTAAATCGGCCCTTGGTCGGCGCACTAATTTTGTGCATATTGTCTTTCACCTGCAAATTATGGCTTATACATCCACATGGGGTCCTTTTAAATGTATTATGATAATTATTTATCCCACTGGGCCTGATGGCTATCATGGTAGAATGGGTGCGCCGCAAGCATCCAACTGCATTATACTATACTTGCCTAGCCACGTGATCGGAGGCCACCGGCAACGTCATCAGGCAGGGCCCTGACACTGAGCTTATGACGTGACACTGGCAAAGCCATGTGATCGGGTGCCGCCGGTGACTTCATCAGCGACGGCCCTGATGCTGTCTGGGGTTGCGATGTGACCAGGACTAAGCCCGCCTATATGAATGGGGCACACCCTGTGTGGGTGTGATGGGGCGGCACACGGCATATAAAACATATTAAGTATGGGAGTTGTCTCAGTTACTCAGTGAGACAGACACGCCCATTATGGGCGTTACTGAGTATTTTACATCACAGGTCCACGCCCAACCAAGGCCTGGACAGGGATAGGCTGTAGATGTCCGGCCCCTCCCACCATTAACTGAGTGTGGGCGATTTAAACTGGATAGGTTTCTCTGCATGGCGACCTCACACACAGGACCAGTGAGGCACCATTATCCGTGAGTTCCTCAGAGAATTGGGGGTTTTCTTTTCACTTGTAACAGGTTGGTTTCTATGGCCTTACCTGGCGTATAATGTTGATTACTTTGTCTGCCCCCAATAGTGTGTACACAGGCTACGGCTGGAGTGATAGTGGACATACTGCTAACCCCACGGACAGTCTGGGGTCTCCTTGGCTGTATCCGGACACGCAAGTAGTATCTGGTTACTTGTTTGCTTTCTCTATGTCTATCACACATGTTATCACACATATGTGATTGTCTTAGGTTGTCACTCCAATTATCCATGTGGGAACCATTTATGTTTGCATGAGCCTGTATATCCTTGTGGGAGTCTGTACCTCATGCTCTATACTCACTATGGCGAGTGATCTACTCACTTTGTGCCTCTCAAAGGTCCTCTAACATGGTCTTTATAGCTGACCCTTTAAAGCTGATTGAACTTAATAGACTAGTAAATGATCTGGTCAAACTGTGTCATCATAACTGAGGGCCCTGCTGACTGCTTCGCTACCTCTTACCGATGCCAAAAAACAGCATTGTACTAAAATATGTCCCCTGAGGAACCCGGCAATCAATTGGGGTGTAACGCGTTGGGACTTTGGCACCTGACAGTATGCCACCAACTTAGGAGGCAGTGCTCCTGGTGCCTAGCGTGTATATATATATATATATATATATATATATATCTTAACTATACATTGGCTTGTACAAGTGTGTACGCCAATTCTTAGTGTATGAACATCACACATTAATTTGGTGTGTGAAGGCTACACATTGATATTGTTTATCTGATGATACATAGATTCATAGATAATCACACATGTGATTGTCTGTGCACCTTTTATGACGTAATCTTTGCAAGCATTTGTCCACCCACGAGACGCAGCATCCATGAGTGGGGGTGGTCCATTGCTCTTTATACTGTAATTTATTTTCTTTTTGTTCTGTGTACCTAGAATAGGCCCCAGAATAGGGACTCACCTACATCATAGGGTCAATTCAGGACCCACTAGGAGGTTCCAGAACATGGGATTGTCCTTATCAGGGAGGCTATTCTGTTCCTAGGCAGGGGTGTCGAGCCTAGGGCTAGGTATAGGGACAGATCAGAATCTATGACTGTCCACCCCATCTATCATTGACCCATGCCATTGGACGTTGCAGTATTATCTCTTATGTCATCAAGGTTATATCTTTTTTTGTTCTTTTTCTATGTGTGTCTGTGGGAGTTTGTTATTTTATGTGTAAATTAGATTAAAGGCTACGTATTATAACAGGTTGTACCCTGTGATTACATTAATTGTACATATACACCACCTGTGGTTATCACTCCCTCTGACGGGATATCGTCTTAGCTGTGATTATGAAGGACACCGACAATAAGACCGGCTAATTAGGAGCCTCATTATACTAAACACGCCCACCCCACCCTGAACCTCCCCCAGATTAGCCTGCCAAAATAGCGTTTTAAATATCTCTATCACAAGTGAATCTTCATTCTGTATATTGTCCTAACGAAGGGGGCACTTCGCCCTTGAAACGCGTTGACTTTAATAAAAAGAATATTATTCATCCTAAGGACTGATTTCTATGCCTGCAGCGCCGGAGAGTGGCCTGATATTTTTATGATTTTCTGCATATCTACTTCCCTGGAACTATTGAGACAGGAAGAGACCCAGGCAGCAGCACGGCATTCCCTGATGCTGGTGGGGAGAGATACCAGCTAAGACACATACTGCTGTTGTGACTCCTCACAACAGAATCCGGTAAGCGAAATACGCACCACAATATTATATTATCTATAAGGCGGTACCACACATGAGGCGCTGTGTTTTTTGTCTTTTTTCTTGTCTATGACCTGTACCTGTGCCGCCCACCCAGATCTATTGCCTGTCTGACCACGTCTTTGCCGTATCCTTCGGTCCTACACTGTTGCTCCTGGTTACATCTCTGCTCACCTGACTAAGCTTATACTTCAAGTACATACTCAGGTATGTCCTGGTCCGCCCGGACCAGCTGCCACTGACTCGTGGATTGCTCTAGAGTAGCCCCTGGCAACTATCCTAATGGCTCAAGTCTATCCTCACCACCAGAGGCTCTAGTGAAAACCAGGTAGTTGCTTAGACACGCCCCTCCAGAGTATAGCCAGTCAGTGGCACAGTGGGTTCACACCCGCTGATCCATCACACGTTGGAACTATCCATTGGGCTCTTTTCAAGTAATTTGCATATGAATTAAAATACATTTTACAGGCACTCAGCATATAAAAAATTGATAATAAAGGTATTTTTGAGACACTGTACACACAGGGCACCAGGAACTGTTTCATTTGGGAATTTATGGTGACAGACTCCCTTTAAACGCTTTGAAACTAATTCAAAAGTGATACACAAACAATTATTACATAGTATAATGCTTTGCTGAAGTGTAATTCATGTGTTTTTGTAAAGTTAAATGTATTGTAAAAAACAAATCCAAAATCATACTGTTCCTAAAATAAAGCAAATAGCATGTTAAATAATTCAATACCACATGAAGAACAGCAAATAGAAGAGAACTTGGCCATTAATGTAATAGGCTGTGATCCCTTAAAAGCTCTGATACTTGAACTATGGTCAGAGTGTATCAACTACAATGCATGGATATAATTGCAGACTCTGCTGGCTGCCTGCCGAAGTCTATAGTAATAAGTCATAACTGACTGAGGCAAGGTGGATGATACATGTTAGCCTTTAAAATAACCCACACTAAAAGAGTCAAGCACACTGCTTCTCAGATAAGTATGAAACTATTAAACTGGTATTCAGTACATTTCAACACTCAGAAAGTATATTAATTGGTTCATTGAAAATTTAAATTGTGAGCCCCAGTAGGAACAGGAAATGTGACTGGTGACAATCTTTGCACAGTGCCATGGAATACGTAAGTGCTGTACAAATGAATCAAATAAATAAATGAGCTACTTTTAAAATTCTGATGGTTTCAGACAGCAGTTAATCTTTTATTTGCAGTTGCTTTGGAAAGCCATGCAGTTATTTCTACAGAATTCTAATCGGGCACCTATAGACTTATATGGGACTTTACTGTACATCTATATGCCTTTGATTGTATGAATAACCCAATAATAGGGTGCCACATGGAACAGCAGAAAGCAGTGCATAGAGTGTCTCCATACTGCTTCCTGTACACAAAACTGTCATATGCATCTATATGCACCTACAACTCCTAGTGTATGGCCGTATTAGACATGCTGTCTTGTTAGATACCAATAGGTATACGGCTCATGCACAAACCCATAATGCCACTATTAGAAATGAACAAATCAATTCTAAATCATAAAATTTTATCCATATTTTCCAAAAATTTAAGTCTGAATTTTTGGCTATTCTCTTCGGAAGAATTTCTTAAAATAGTGTCAGGTATTTTGTAGGTCAGAAGACAGGAAAGATGAAGGAGGTTTACATACATGATTGGGCACTGAGAAAATGAAAAATTTTCAGACCACTTATTTTTTAAAACTTGTAGAGTGCAGCTTGGGTTTAAAGAGGCTATTTGTTACCATGTTCTACCCATAGTCATTTATGTAGCTCTCACTTTAAGATTACTAGTGCTGACTTGGTGCTAAAAAGCTTGTAATAAGGTGCAATTGTGAACCTATTTTAGATAAAGATTAATGAATAGAGATTGTGAAATCAACATCAGTATGAGTCCAGATAAAGCTTTTCCTCAAGCACCATTAATAAGCCTTATTTTTCAAAATTGTCTAAAAGAAAAAAAAAAACTGTCTTTGTTGCCCATGGCAACCAATCAGAGCTCAGCTTTAGTTTTTAAACTGCTCTGGTAAAATAAAAGCTTCTCTATGCTATGGGCAACAAGGAGGGTTTTATTTTAGACAGTTTGAAAAAGGTTGTGCATTTGGGGATTTATCCAAACTGCCATAAAGGAAAGCTGGTTTAGTTGCCAAAAGCAATTAATTATAGTCTATCCTTCATTTTCCAAAGGAGTGCTGAAAACTGAAAAGTGAAATTTGATTGCCTAAAACTAGGTAACTCACATTTATCCAATTCAACCCACTATGCTCTCTTGCATTCACTGGGTTACAGTACAGTACGTACATAAAATACAGTTAACATAAGGTAAAAATTCAAGGACATACACTTACAATGCAAAAATAACAGTTTGAAAATAAAAGGGCTAAAAGAAATGGAACTTAATACGTTAGATGACAGTAGAAATCCAGTTGCCTAGGAGAAGAAGGAAAGTCTACCAGTTCATCAAACGAGTTGTCCCCCAAAGAAACTTGTTACAGTGACACATACCTTAAAGGGAACCTGTCACCGGGATTTTGGGTATAGAGCTGAGGACATGGGGTGCTAGATGGCCGCTAGCACATCTGCAATACCCAGTCCCCATAGCTCTGTGTGCTTTTATTGTGTCAAAAAAGCGATTTGATACATATGCAAATTAACCTGAGATGAGTCCTGTATATGAGATGAGTCAGGGACAGGACTCATCTCAGGTTAATTTGCATATGTATCAAATCGTTTTTTGACACAATAAAAGCACACAGAGCTATGGGGACTGGATATTGCAGATGTGCTAGCGGCCATCTAGCAACCCATGTCCTCAGCTCTGTACACAAAATCCCGGTGACAGGTTCCCTTTAAGAAGGATAATGAAGGATAATACAAAAAATGTGACGGTGTGTACTGTTTATTTCTGAAGCTGAGGTCAGAATTTTAACATTTCTGACACGATGCAATTGAAATGTTCCCTGAGGATTTTCTCTTACATGAGAGAGGGCAAACCACAACTAAGATATGATTCATGCTACCATTTCTTGCAGTACCTTTTTATGTTCATCAGCAGATCGAGACTGATCAATAAACTGATAATAGACTGATATTCCATCAGCTAGCAGTGGCCCTAAACCAGGCATGTCCAAACTGCGGCCCTCCAGCTGTTGCAAAACTACAACTCCCAGCATGCCTGGATAGCTTACAGCTATTAGGGCATGCTGGGAGTTGTAGTTTTGCAACAGCTGGAGGGCCGCAGTTTGGACATGCCTGCCCTAAACGATCAGTTTTGCAATTTTAGTGAATTAACCCTATCACTGCCAATTATGTATGAAATATGTTGTGACTAAATGCTTGCTTCAACTAGGATATAACAGCAGGGGCGGATTGGCCATAGACCTTACAGAGAAATTTCCCCGTGGGCTGATGCCCAGGGGGCCGCCTGGGCCCTCCTCACAGCCTCCAAGCGGAAGTTTTGGAGGATGTATTTTGTGATGGACTGTAGTATTTGGCTTTGTTGTGGTGGTATAATGTGCCACAATATGGTATTGCTGGCCCTGGCTTCTATCAATTTGAACCAGACTACAAAACGGGGACACTTTTAGTATTTTTCCAGTGCCACCTTAAGTTCCCAGTTAGCGCCTGTATGAGAGTTTAGAATCAGAGCTTATAAGAAAAACAAAGCTTTAAGTATAATATTAGCGAGCCAGGATTTTCTTTAGCCCCTTAAGGACGAAGCGATTTTCCATTTTTAATTTTACTCCCTGCCTACTAGTGTTGAGCAGCATAGGCAATATTCTTTTTTGCAATATTTCATAAATTTATGGCCTAATATTCGCTATAAATTCCCAAATTCTAGAATTTGTGATCTCCAGTCATAATTTTCTTGATTGCAAAATTGGCAATGTAATATGAGTGTATTGAGCATGCAATACAGGCGTGGGTCACTTTTGCTACATTTTTCAAGCTGCTAGAAGTTTCCTGAGACTGGAGAAAATGCACAGTACAGTAATTCCTATCACACTACCTAACACCCTGCACTGGAACCTATCAGCTACATTATATCATTATCTAACCTACACTGACTATCTCCCACTAACTATCAGTATTAAGCCGCATGCACATGTCCGTGGTCTGGATTCCTGCTGAGTGCAGGAGCGCACGGCGTCATTGGTTGCTATGACGCCGTGCGCTTCGTGCCGCCACTGCTGTACAGTAATACACTCGCATAGATAATACAAGTGTATTACTGTACAGCAGCGGGCGCACAGCGTCATAGCAATCAATGACGTTGTGCGCTCCTGCATTCAGCAGGAATCCAGGACGGTATCTCACGGTCCGTGTTCAACGGACATGTGCATGAGGCTTTATCTATACGAGCTAACTAACTATCTAATGTCATTGAATAAGGATTCAGATGACTCAGCAAAGCACAGAGCACTGCTGTCTCTCTGAGAACTGGAAAAAACAGAAGAAAATGGCTGCTGGGGAGTTTCCTATACATTAAGGGGTAGACAACTTTCCTATTGGTTGCTAGGGATGTTGCTAAGCTCTGACAAAGACATTGCAGCCTTCTCATTGGCCCACAAGCAAGAAGCAGTGAGGGTACTGATGAATCTAGAATATTTGCGATTACGAAGATATAGCACTATATTCTAGATCTTCACGATTTCTCTAAGTGCCGATATTCACAATAAAAATTAGCAATTAGAATATTTGTCATAAACACTACTGCCTACATGAGGCCATAATGTTTTTTTTTTTTTTTTTTTTTTTTTGTTTTTTTACATTCACATTTCTGTATGAAAGCTTGTTTTTTGCAGGACAAGTTGTACTTACTAATGAGACCATATTATATTGTATAGTTTTTGCCATAATTTTGCCATAGTTTTATATATATTTTTTTTTTACAGCGTTTCCTATGTAGTAAAACTGACCTGTTAACTTTATTCTCTAATTCAGTATCATTACAGCGATAACATATTTTTATACTTTTCTTGTGTTTTAATACTTAATATAAAAACTTTGAAAACTACAGTTTTTTTCTTTGTATCAACATATTCTGACCCCCTTAGCTTTTTTAAAATTTACATCTCGGGAGCTGTGTGTGAATGGCTTTTAAAATCACTCTTTATTCAAAGTTTTTTTGAGGGGAGAATTGACCAAAAATTGCAAATTGGCCATTTTGATTTTCTTTCTGTTAGGCTATTAATTGTACAGGAAAAATATTTTTATATTTTAATAGTAAGGGAATTTTGGGAAGCAACAAAACCAATGATCTTTTTTTAAAGTCTATTTTTAAATTTGGCAAAGGAGGTGATTTCAATATTTTAACTTTTTTCACCTATTTTATGTTTCCCTAAATAACTTTAACATGTGATTGTCTGGTCCCAGCTCTCACTGGGAAAAGACTGCTCATATAACATGGTTGAAATTCATAATAGTATCTAAAGGGCTAAATGCCCGAGATTGACATTATTGCTGATCAACAAACATCAATTTGAGAGCACACATATTAAAAATAGCATATTTTATTATATACCATAATTACATTATAGAAACAATAAAACCCATAAGGGACAGATTATGCAGGAGAGAATATTAAAACAATGTTTGTCCCCCGATTACACTGAACTGGTAAGGACACAAAGGCAATAACATCAAATTATAACCATCATGGTTAAGTAACAAACACTGCCCGAATCCTACACCCACCGAGCATCCATAAACAACACTCTAACTCAGAGGGCACAATGCCTAGCTGTGTAATAGAGAAGAGTGCCTGCACCCCCAGCCGGGAATGCTAACAACAAGTCCCCAACACAATATACTCTAGAGCAGCCTAATAACATACACATACATGGACACAACTGTGGGGATACCAACCAGCAATCAGGAGACACACCACCCCGATATACGTTTCGCCGTCGCTTCCTCTTGAGGGCGTGTCTCAAGATTTACCACCTCCTCTTAATATAGTACCCATGATAGGTCATAAACCATGATTGACAATTCAAACTGCCTATCAGCCTCACTTGCTGTTGTAATCCCCTCCTACTCATAATGGGGCAACATACCCATGATGCCTCCTGTTCCCTGTATCACCTGCGATATTCTGATGCGAAAGCAGTGCCTCTGAGCACTACCTCCCCTAATGCATCATGTGATGCGATCACATAATCACCTATCACATGACTGCAGGTCCTACATCCACCACAGTGTATACAACAGAGATGATGAATAGATATATCTATATATGGTTATATCTTATATAAATGTATAAATAAATAGATAGATAGATAGATAGACGCGGACACAACAACACTATGATTACACTGAAAAGATTGATACATTAAACTGTGTCAATACTAAAATCTGCATACAGCCATGAATCATATCTGAACAAACATCAGTGAAAATACATGAAATACACAAAGTACGCAATAAATGATATACATATATATATATATAATAAATATTCATAAAAAACAATAAAATACCAATTCATGTACATTTATGTCAGCATTTGCTGATCTAAAGTGCTGAGTGTGTGTGCAAAAGTGATGAGTGCCAAACGCAATGTGCAAAAAAGTGAGTAATAATGGTCCATTCACATATCCGTAAGTGTTCTGCAGATCCGCAAATTGCGGATCCGCAAAACACGGACACTGGCAATGGGCATTCCGCAATTTGCAATTGCAGACAAGAATAGGACATGTTCTATTTTTTTGTGGAAACGGAAGCATGGATGCGGAAGTGGGGATCCGCAAATACGGATGCAGATCCGCAAATGCGGATGCGGACAGCGCATTCCAGCCCCATTGAAAATGAATGGGTCTGCACCCGTCCCGCAAAATAGTGACATGAATGGTGAAGAAAAAGAGAGAGAAAAAAAAGAGAGAGGAAAAGGGGGGAACCCGTGCCACGTGCAAGTGCCAAAGTGCAACTCCTATATGATCTAGTATTATGCATCTTATACTGTACCCCCAATACATAATGTATCACAGCTAGTGCATATAAATACAATATCCTATATAATACAATAGTACATAAAGTGCAATTTATGGCTGTAGCAAGTGTCCACATCACCTCTTAGAACTATAATTAAACAAACATACATTACACTAGTTACACTAAATATCATGTCCCTATTGATTGAGGCCGGAGGTCACCCCCTTGGTGTACAGGCAGTAGCGTAGGGATCGCTATAGCAGCCATAGCAATTGCTATGGGGCCCTACGCCACTGGGGGCCCGGGCCGACAGCTGAGGATTGAAAAAAATAAATAAATCATCTGTGGCGGTACGATAGGAGGCGGCCTTCCCCCCTCCCCGATCCCCGGCAGTTCCGATCGGAGTCCCAGCAGTGTAATGCTGGGGCACCGATTGGTTACTATGGCAGCCAGGACGCTACTGAAGTCCTGGCTGCCATGGTCAGTTAGTCAGCAGCATAATTACATGCGCTGTGGCCGCCCGGCGCTCCTTCTTCTTGTAACTCGTCACAGGTCTGTGCGGCGCATTGCTACGAGCATAAGCAATGCGCCACACAGACCTGTGAGTTACAAGAAGAAGGAGCGTCGGGCGGCCACAGCATATGTAAGTATGCTGCTGACTAACTGGCCATGGCAGACAGGACTTCAGTAGCGTCTTGGCTGCCATGGTAACCGATCGGAGCCCCAGCATTACACTGCTGGGACTCCGATTGGAACTGCCGCAGCCACCAATGTTGGGGGAGGGCGCACTGCCCACCAATGATTTTAATACTGGGGGGAGGGCTCACTGCCCACCAATGATTTTAATACTGGGGGGGCGCACTGAACACCAATGATTTTAATACTGGAGGGGAGGGATTGCACTGCCCACCAATGATTATAATACTGGGGGGAGGGCCACTGCCCACCAATGATTTTAATACTGGGGGAGAGGGCTTGCACTGCCTACCAATGATTATAATACTGGGGGGGCGCACTGCCCACCAATGATTTTAATACCGGGGGGGGGGGGAGCACTGCACACCAATGATTTTAATACAGGGAAGGGGGGAGGGTGCACTGCCCACCAATGATTTTAATACAGGGGAGGGGGGCACACTGCCCACCAATGAATTTAATACGGGGGGTGCACTGCACCAATGATTTTAATACAGGGAAGGGGGGTGCACACTGCCCACCAATGATTTTAATACCGGAGAGGGCACACTGGGGGCTGATTGAGAGGCACTGGGGGCTAATGGAGAGGGTACTGGGGGCTGGTGAGAGGCACTGGGGGCTGATGGAGAGGCACTGGGGGGCCACTGGTGAGGCACTGGGAGCTGATGGAGAGGCACTGGGGGCTGGTGAGAGGCACTGGGGGCTGGTAAGAGGCACTAGGGGCTGATGTAGAGGCACTGGGGGCTGGTGAAAGGCACTGAGGGCTGATGGAGAGGCTACTGGGGGCTGTTATAAGGCTACTGGGGCTGCTATAAGGCTACTGGGAGTTGCTATAAGGCATGGGGCTCTTATCTGAGGTCTGATTGGGGGTCATTCATATTGGGGTCTGACCTGAGGTGTTATCTGAGGTTTTATTGGGGTCTTATCAACATTGGGGATCTTATTGGGGCTGTTAGCTGAGGTCTGATTAACATTTGGGGTCTGATTGGTGGTCTGACCTGAGGTATAATGAAAAATATATTTTTTTCCGGAGCAGCTTGGAGAAAAAAGGCCTCACAGTCTCCCACACTCCTTCTGCCCAGCCAAGCAAGCCAGCACCCCTGAGGCCAAGCCAGCACCCCTAAAGCCAAGCCTGTCAGCACCCCTGAGGCCAAGCCTGCCAGCACTCCTGAGGCCAAGCCTGCTAGTACCCCTGTGGCCAAGCCAGCCAGCACCCCTGAGGCCAAGCCAGCCAACACCCCTGTGGCCAAGCCAGCCAGCACCCCTGAGGCCAAGCCACCCAACACCCCTGAGGCTAAGCCAACCAGCACCCCTGAGTCTTCAGAACTGTAAGTTAATTATATATAAGGGGAGCTTAAAATATGACACTTTTTTTCCCAGGACTTGACCCCTGGAGTGGTCCCGCAGTCTGGGAGGCAATTCTGACTAGTCCTACTTTAATACACAGACATTTAGATTCATACATTTCCTACACTGGCACAAATACGTTGCCAGTGACCAACTGTCTATGCTCAGTCCTACGCTTAACCGTCGGAAGTGCATGAGGAGCTGCGGAGCTGCGGATGTGGCGGCGTGGTCCGAGAAGGGGGGGCCCATAATAAAAATTTGCTATGGGCCCCAGTCATTTCTAGCTACACCCCTGGGTACAGTACACCACTTCCTCTGGGGTCCACTGGGAACTGTTATCAACGATGAGAGATACAATCATCTTAGGAGGGTCGTATGGTCCAAAATAAAATCTGAACCATTCAGGTTTGGTCACATTACTGCTGATCATTGACTCTGCCTCTGGAAGTGGGCTTCATATTTAAAGTCCCAACTTACACCATGCATTTACTGTATGTTGCAAGTTGTGAAGGTGGTAAAATTGCAGAGCAGCATGAAAAGAATTTACATCCAGACTTGTTTTTTTTGTACAGGTGTAATGGAGGGGCCAAACTGCAAGTTACATTAGGAAGTAATGGTGACCATGCACATAAGAAAAAATCAAGTGATCTTGCTGATTTACCCGAGTTCCAACTCCAGGGAGAGGTTCCCAGAAGCTGAAAACCCAAATGTGGGCATAAACTGCTGTTTGGGAATATGGCATTATTCAGAAAGGAAGGAGTAGCATCTGAATTTTTTAATATGGAATTTTCTGTAGTGATTATTGTTTGTTAAAGAGATGTTTGATGGATTTATTTTGTTAGTATTTTGTAAATCTGCCTTTCGGCTTTCAACACTGCCTGAATCCTTCTAGGCATGCTCTTGATCAGATTCAAGCGTGTATCGTCCGAAATCTGTTTTCAGGTCTCTTTCACATGTTCCCAATGTTGGTGCATATTGGTCACATCACTTGGGCACGAAGATAGCTTTTTTTTCTTCAACTCTACCCACAAGTGTTTAATCTGGTTGAGGTCTGGAGACAGTGGTGGCTAGCACCTTTACTTCATTGTCATTGAACCATTTCTTTACTAATCTGGACCATATGCATTGGGTCATTGTCCTGCTGAAACACTATGTCGTTCTTTTCATACCCATAGTACTCGAGTATACAAAGTAACTTGTCTTGTAGAATACTCACATATAGCTCAGCATTGAGACCACCATCAATCCTGGTCAACTATCCAATGCCTTTGGCTGTGAAAATAACCCATATTAGGCTTCCTCCACTGAACTTTCATTTCTCAATCCATTAGCCACCTTTTCCCTTGTTTCTTCCAGACCCATTTGCACCCTTCAGAGCCCAGTCTATTGACTTTTGTTTCATCTCTCCAAATCACCCATTTCCAATCTTCTACGTTCACTGTTCATACGTTTTGGAAACTTGAGCCAACACTTCTTATGATGATATTGAAGTTGAGGCTTCTTCTCCTTTTTTGGGGCCACCATTCCAGACTTGTGTTATGCCTGTTGCACCGTGCTAGCATGGACATCTGTGATCTCACTATTTGAAAACATATTGTGTCACAGCGATTTGATTAGAAAGAGTTCCCGTCTTTGCTCTTGGGATGTGGCTGAGAGGCAAGTACATGTAGAAGAAAGACACTGTGTAGCATTTTCTCACAGAGGCCAGGAATTAAGCTGATGGTTTCCACATCAGAGTAGCTCTCAACACTGGGGTGAGGTCTAGAGAAATGATTCACAAGACTTAGTATAATAACTTTGGGAATTAATTATTACTGTAAAAAACCTTGTAACCGAGCTCTGGTTTGGTTCCAACGTACCATTCTGAATCGAACTTGGGTTCAGTTCCAAGTTACCACCATAAACCGAACACAAGTTCGGTTCCAAGGTCTTTTAAAGTAATAATTAATTCCCGAAGCTATTTGTGAGACTTCGCAAAGAAATAACTTTGTCTCATCAGAGCCCATACATTTTAATACTGCACACTCCTAAGTAGGGATGAGCGAACTCGAACTGTATAGTTCGGGTTCGTACCGAATTTTGGGGTGTCCGTGACACGGACCCGAACCCGGACATTTTCGTAAAAGTCCGGGTTCAGGTTCGGTGTTTGTCGCTTTCTTGGCGCTTTTGTGACGCTTTCTTGGCGCTTTTTGAAAGGCTGCAAAGCAGCCAATCAACAAGCGTCATACTACTTGCCCCAAGAGGCCGTCACAGCCATGCCTACTATTGGCATGGCTGTGATTGGCCAGAGCACCATGTGACCCAGCCTCTATTTAAGCTGGAGTCACATAGCGCCGCCCGTCACTCTGCTCTGATTAGCGTAGGGAGAGGTTGCGGCTGCGACAGTAGGGCGAGATTAGGCAGATTAACTCCTCCAAAGGACTTGATTAATCGATCGATCTGCAGCTGTGCATCATTGAGCTGCTGAAATTCAATTGCTCACTGTTTTTAGGCTGCCCAGACCTTTGTCAGTCACTTTTTTCTGGGGTGATCGGCGGCCATTTTGTGTCTTGTGGTGCGCCAGCACAAGCTGCGACCAAGTGCATTTAACCCTCAATGGTGTGGTTGTTTTTTGGCTAAAGCCTACATCAGGGTGAAGCTGTCACACCAAGTGCATTTAACCAGCAATAGTCTGTTTATTTTTTGGCCATATACTACATCAGGGGCAAGCTGCGCTTGTCACCAAGTGCATTTAACCCTCAATGGTGTGGTTGTTTTTTGGCTAAAGCCTACATCAGGGTGAAGCTGTCACACCAAGTGCATTTAATCAGCAATAGTCTGTTAATTTTTTGGCCATATACTACATCAGGGGCAAGCTGCGCCCGTCACCAAGTGCATTTAACCCTCAGTAGTGTGGTTGGTCAAGCTGTCACACCAAGTGCATTTAACCAGCAATAGTCTGTTCATTTTTTGGCCATATACTACATCAGGGGCAAGCTGCGCCCGTCACCAAGTGCATTTAACCCTCAGTAGTGTGGTTGGTCAAGCTGTCACACCAAGTGCATTTAACCAGCAATAGTCTGTTCATTTTTTGGCCATATACTACATCAGGGGCAAGCTGCGCCTGTCACCAAGTGCATTTAACCCTCAATGGTGTGGTTGTTTTTTGGCTAAAGCCTACGTCAGGGTGAAGCTGTCACACCAAGTGCATTTAACCAGCGATAGTCTGTTCATTTTTTGGCCATATACTACATCAGGGGCAAGCTGCACCCGTCACCAAGTACATTTAACCCTCAGTAGTGTGGTTGGTCAAGATGTCACACCAAGTGCATTTAACCAGCAATAGTCTGTTCATTTTTTGGCCATATACTACATCAGGGGCAAGCTGCGCCCGTCACCAAGTGCATTTAACCCTCAGTAGTGTGGTTGGTCAAGCTGTCACACCAAGTGCATTTAACCAGCAAAAGTGTGGTTATTTTTTGGCCATATCCCAGTCTAATTCTGTCAGTAAATCCATACCGGTCACCCAACGCCTAAATACTAGGCCTCAAATTTATATCCCGCTAAATCAGTCGTTACCGCTGTACTGTTGTGGCTGGGCAAGTTATTTAGTGTCCGTCAAAGCACATTTTTTGTTCAGGGTTGAAATACAATTCCCAATTTAGCAATTTCATAATTTAGTGGTTTCTGCTATATCAGAGCTATTTGAAATCTATCCCTAAAAGGGTATATAATATTCAAGGTGCACATAGGGTCATTCAGAATAACTTCACACACACGCTACTGTGCATTTCCAAGTCTAATTCTGTCACTAAATCCATACCAGTCACCCAGCGCCTAAATACTAGGCCTCAAATTTATATCCCGCTAAATCTGTCGTTACCGCTGTACTGTTGCGGCTGGGCAAGTTATTTAGTGTCCGTCAAAGCACATTTTTTGTTCAGGGTTGAAATTCAATTCCCAATTTAGCAATTTCATAATTTAGTGGTTTCTGCTATATCAGAGCTATTTGAAATCTATCTCTAAAAGGGTATATAATATTCAAGGTGCACATAGGGTCATTCAGAATAACTTCACACACACGCTACTGTGCATTTCCAAGTCTAATTCTGTTAGTAAATCCATACCTGTTACCCAGCGCCTAAATACTAGGCCTCAAATTTATATCACGCTAAATCTGTCGTTTCCGCTGTACTGTTGTGGCTGGGCAAGTTATTTAGTGTCCGTCAAAGCACATTTTTTGTTCAGGGTTGAAATACAATTCCCAATTTAGCAATTTCATAATTTAGTGGTTTCTGCTATATCAGAGCTATTTGAAATCTATCCCTAAAAGGGTATATAATATTCAAGGTGCACATAGGGTCATTCAGAATAACTTCACACACACGCTACTGTGCATTTCCAAGTCTAATTCTGTTAGTAAATCCATACCGGTCACCCAGCGCCTAAATACTAGGCCTCAAATTTATATCCCGCTAAATCTGTCGTTACCGCTGTACTGTTGTGGCTGGGCAAGTTATTTAGTGTCCGTCAAAGCACATTTTTTGTTCAGGGTTGAAATACAATTCCCAATTTAGCAATTTCATAATTTAGTGGTTTCTGCTATATCAGAGCTATTTGAAATCTATCCCTAAAAGGGTATATAATATTCAAGGTGCACATAGGGTCATTCAGAATAACTTCACACACACGCTACTGTGCATTTCCAAGTCTAATTCTGTCACTAAATCCATACCGGTCACCCAGCGCCTAAATACTAGGCCTCAAATTATATCCCGCTAAATCTGTCGTTACCGCTGTACTGTTGTGGCTGGGCAAGTTATTTAGTGTCCGTCAAAGCACATTTTTTGTTCTGGGTTGAAATACAATTCCCAATTTAGCAATTTCATAATTTAGTGGTTTCTGCTATATCAGAGCTATTTGAAATCTATCCCTAAAAGGGTATATAATATTCAAGGTGCACATAGGGTCATTCAGAATAACTTCACACACACGCTACTGTGCATTTCCAAGTCTAATTCTGTTAGTAAATCCATACCGGTCACCCAGCGCCTAAATACTAGGCCTCAAATTTATATCCCGCTAAATCTGTCGTTACCGCTGTACTGTTGTGGCTGGGCAAGTTATTTAGTGTCTGTCAAAGCACATTTTTTGTTCAGGGTTGAAATACAATTCCTAATTTAGCAATTTCATAATTTAGTGGTTTCTGCTATATCAGAGCTATTTGAAATCTATCCCTAAAAGGGTATATAATATTCAAGGTGCACATAGGTTCATTCAGAATAACTTCACACACACGCTACTGTGCATTTCCAAGTCTAATTCTGTTAGTAAATCCATACCGGTCACCCAGCGCCTAAATACTAGGCCTCAAATTTATATCCCGCTAAATCTGTCGTTACCGCTGTACTGTTGTGGCTGGGCAAGTTATTTAGTGTCCGTCAAAGCACATTTTTTGTTCAGGGTTGAAATACAATTCCCAATTTAGCAATTTCATAATTTAGTGGTTTCTGCTATATCAGAGCTATTTGAAATCTATCCCTAAAAGGGTATATAATATTCAAGATGCACATAGGGTCATTCAGAATAACTTCACACACACGCTACTGTGCATTTCCAAGTCTAATTCTGTCACTAAATCCATACCGGTCACACAGCGCCTAAATACTAGGCCTCAAATTTATATTCAGCTGAATTTGAATACAATACATCGGGCCAAATAATATTTTTGTTGTTGTGGTGAACCATAACAATGAGGAAAACATCTAGTATGGGACGCGGACGTGGACATGGTCGTGGTGGTGTTAGTGAACCCTCTGGTGCTGGGAGAGGACGTGGCCGTTCTGCCACATCCACACGTCCTAGTGTACCAACTACCTAAGGTCCCAGTAGCCGCCAGAATTTACAGCGATATATGGTGGGGCCCAATGCCGTTCTAAGGATGGTAAGGCCTGAGCAGGTACAGGCATTAGTCAATTGGGTGGCCGACAGTGGATCCAGCACGTTCACATTATCTCCCACCCAGTCTTCTGCAAAAAGCGCACAGATAGCGCCTGAAAACCAACCCCATCAGTCTGTCACATCACCCCCATGCATACCAGGGAAACTGTCTGAGCCTCAAGTTATGCAGCAGTCTCTTATGCTGTTTGAAGACTCCGCTGGCAGGGTTTCCCAAGGGCATCCACATAGCCCATCCCCAGCGGTGAAAGACATAGAATGCACTGACGCACAACCACTTATGTTTCCTGATGATGAGGACATGGGAATACCACCTCAGCACGTCTCTGATGATGACGAATCACAGGTGCCAACTGCTGCGGCTTTCTGCAGTGTGCAGACTGAAAAGGAGGTCAGGGATCAAGACTGGGTGGAAGACGATGCAGGGGACGATGAGGTCCTAGACCCCACATGGAATGAAGGTCGCGCCACTGACTTTCACAGTTCGGAGGAAGAGGCAGTGGTGAGACCGAGCCAACAGCGTAGCAAAAGAGGGAGCAGTGGGCAAAAGCAGAACACCCGCCGCCAAGAGACTCCGCCTGCTACTGACCGCCGCCATCTGGGACCGAGCACCCCAAAGGCAGCTTCAAGGAGTTCCCTGGCATGGCACTTCTTCAAACAATGTGCTGACGACAAGACCCGAGTGGTTTGCACGCTGTGCCATCAGAGCCTGAAGCGAGGCATTAACGTTCTGAACCTGAGCACAACCTGCATGACCAGGCACCTGCATGCAAAGCATGAACTGCAGTGGAGTAAACACCTTAAAACCAAGGAAGTCACTCAGGCTCCCCCTGCTACCTCTTCTGCTGCTGCCGCCTCGGCCTCTTCTGCTGCTGCCGCCTCGGCCTCTTCCTCCGCCTCTGGAGGAACGTTGGCACCTGCCGCCCAGCAAACAGGGGATGTACCACCAACACCACCACCACCTCCGTCACCAAGCGTCTCAACCATGTCACACGGCAGCGTTCAGCTCTCCATCTCACAAACATTTGAGAGAAAGCGTAAATTCCCACCTAGCCACCCTCGATCCCTGGCCCTGAAAGCCAGCATTTCTAAACTACTGGCCTATGAAATGCTGTCATTTAGGCTGGTGGACACAGACAGCTTCAAACAGCTCATGTCGCTTGCTGTCCCACAGTATGTTGTTCCCAGCCGCCACTACTTCTCCAAGAGAGCCGTGCCTTCCCTGCACAACCAAGTATCCGATAAAATCAAGTGTGCACTGCGCAACGCCATCTGTAGCAAGGTCCACCTAACCACAGATACGTGGACCAGTAAGCACGGCCAGGGACGCTATATCTCCCTAACTGCACACTGGGTAAATGTAGTGGCAGCTGGGCCCCAGGCGGAGAGCTGTTTGGCGCACGTCCTTCCGCCGCCAAGGATCGCAGGGCAACATTCTTTGCCTCCTGTTGCCACCTCCTCCTTCTCGGCTTCCTCCTCCTCTTCTTCCACCTGCTCATCCAGTCAGCCACACACCTTCACCACCAACTTCAGCACAGCCCGGGGTAAACTTCAGCAGGCCATTCTGAAACTCATATGTTTGGGGGACAGGCCCCACACCGCACAGGAGTTGTGGCGGGGTATAGAACAACAGACCGACGAGTGGTTGCTGCCGGTGAGCCTCAAGCCCGGCCTGGTGGTGTGTGATAATGGGCGAAATCTCGTTGCAGCTCTGGGACTAGCCAATTTGACGCACATCCCTTGCTTGGCGCATGTGCTGAATTTGGTGGTGCAGAAGTTCATTCACAACTACCCCGACATGTCAGAGCTGCTGCATAAAGTGCGGGCCGTCTGTTCGCGCTTCCGGCGTTCACATCCTGCTGATGCTCGCCTGTCTGCGCTACAGCGTAACTTTGGCCTTCCCGCTCACCGCCTCATATGCGACGTGCCCACCAGGTGGAACTCCACCTTGCACATGCTGGACAGACTGTGCGAGCAGCAGCAGGCCATAGTGGAGTTTCAGCTGCAGCACGCACGGGTCAGTCGCACTACAGAACAGCACCACTTCACCACCAATGACTGGGCCTCCATGCGAGACCTGTGTGCCCTGTTGCGCTGTTTCGAGTACTCCACCAACATGGCCAGTGGCGATGATGCCGTTATCAGCGTTACAATACCACTTCTATGTCTCCTTGAGAAAACACTTAGGGCGATGATGGAAGAGGAGGTGGCCCAGGAGGAGGAGGAGGAGGAGGAGGAGGAAGAGGGGTCATTTTTAGCACTTTCAGGCCAGTCTCTTCGAAGTGACTCAGAGGGAGGTTTTTGGCAACAGCAGAGGCCAGGTACAAATGTGGCCAGCCAGGGCCCACTACTGGAGGACGAGGAGGACGAGGATGAGGAGGAGGTGGAGGAGGAGGAGGATGAAGCATGGTCACAGCGGGGTGGCACCCAACGCAGCTCGGGTCCATCACTGGTGCGTGGCTGGGGGGAAAGGCAGGACGATGACGATACGCCTCCCACAGAGGACAGCTTGTCCTTACCCCTGGGCAGCCTGGCACACATGAGCGACTATATGCTGCAGTGCCTGCGCAATGACAGCAGAGTTGCCCACATTTTAACCTGTGCGGACTACTGGGTTGCCACCCTGCTGGATCCACGCTACAAAGACAATGTGCCCACCTTACTTCCTGCACTGGAGCGTGATAGGAAGATGCGCGATTACAAGCGCACGTTGGTAGACGCGCTACTGAGAGCATTCCCAAATGTCACAGGGGAACAAGTGGAAGCCCAAGGCCAAGGCAGAGGAGGAGCAAGAGGTCGCCAAGGCAGCTGTGTCACGGCCAGCTTTTCTGAGAGCAGGGTTAGCATGGCAGAGATGTGGAAAACTTTTGTCAACACGCCACAGGTAACTGCACCACCACCTGATACGCAACGTGTTAGCAGGAGGCAGCATTTCACTAACATGGTGGAACAGTACGTGTGCACACCCCTCCACCTACTGACTGATGGTTCGGCCCCATTCAACTTCTGGGTCTCTAAATTGTCCACGTGGCCAGAGCTAGCCTTTTATGCCTTGGAGGTGCTGGCCTGCCCGGCGGCCAGCGTTTTGTCTGAACGTGTATTCAGCACGGCAGGGGGCGTCATTACAGACAAACGCAGCCGCCTGTCTACAGCCAATGTGGACAAGCTGACGTTCATAAAAATGAACCAGGCATGGATCCCACAGGACCTGTCCGTCCCTTGTCCAGATTAGACATTAACTACCTCCCCTTAACCATATATTATTGGACTCCAGGGCACTTCCTCATTCAATCCTATTTTTATTTTCATTTTACCATTATATTGCGAGGCTACCCAAAGTTGAATGAACCTCTCCTCTGTCTGGGTGCCGGGGCCTAAATATATGCCAATGGACTGTTCCAATGTTGGGTGACGTGAAGCCTGATTCTCTGCTATGACATGCAGACTAATTCTCTGCTGACATGAAGCCAGATTGTCTGTTACGGGACCTCTCTCCTCTGCCTGGGTGCTGGGCCTAAATTTATGAAAATGGACTCTTACAGTGGTGGGTGACGTGAAGCCTGATTCTCTGCTATGACATGAAGACTGATTCTCTGCTATGACATGAAGACTGATTCTCTGCTGACATGAAGCCAGATTGTCTGTTACGGGACCTCTCTCCTCTGCCTGGGTGCTGGGCCTAAATTTATGAAAATGGACTCTTACAGTGGTGGGTGACGTGAAGCCTGATTCTCTGCTATGACTGAAGACTGATTCTCTGCTATGACATGAAGACTAATTCTCTGCTGACATGAAGCCAGATCCTCTGTTACGGGACCTCTCTCCTCTGCCTGGGTGCTGGGCCTAAATTTATGACAATGGACTGTTGCAGTGGTGGCTGACGTGAAGCCTGATTCTCTGCTATGACATGCAGACTGATTCTCTGCTGACATGAAGACAGATTCTCTGTTACGGGACCTCTCTCCTCTGCCTGGGTGCCGGGGCCTAAATATCTAAGAATGGACTGTACCAGTGGTGTGTGACGTGAAGCCAGATTCTCTGCTATGGGACCTCTGTCCAATTGATTTTGGTTAATTTTTATTTATTTAATTTTTATTTTAATTCATTTCCCTATCCAAATTTGTTTGCAGGGGATTTACCTACATGTTACTGCCTTTTGCAGCCCTCTAGCCCTTTCCTGGGCTGTTTTACAGCCTTTTTAGTGCCAAAAAGTTCGGGTCCCCATTGACTTCAATGGGGTTCGGGTTCGGGACAAAGTTCGGATCGGGTTCGGATCCCGAACCCGAACATTTTCGGGAAGTTCGGCCGAACTTCTCGAACCCGAACATCCAGGTGTCCGCTGAACTCTACTCCTAAGTCGATTTGCTCATCCCTAGTAGAGGGGTCCCTGCATGTAGTATTTTTTTTCTGTCAAAAATATGGATCTCAGACAGAAATGGCTTAAACAGATGCCAAATGTGCGTAACTGATGCACAGGACTAGGGATGAGCGAACTCGAACTGTATAGTTCGGGTTCGTACCGAATTTTGGGGTGTCCGTGACACGGACCCGAACCCGGACATTTTCGTAAAAGTCCGGGTTCGGGTTCGGTGTTCGTCGCTTTCTTGGCGCTTTTGTGACGCTTTCTTGGCGCTTTTTGAAAGGCTGCAAAGCAGCCAATCAACAAGCGTCATACTACTTGCCCCAAGAGGCCATCACAGCCATGCCTACTATTGGCATGGCTGTGATTGGCCAGAGCACCATGTGACCCAGCCTCTATTTAAGCTGGAGTCACATAGCGCCGCCCGTCACTCTGCTCTGATTAGCGTAGGGAGAGGTTGCGGCTGCGACAGTAGGGCGAGATTAGGCAGATTAACTCCTCCAAAGGACTTGATTAACTGATCGATCTGCAGCTGTGGATCATTGAGCTGCTGATCCTCAATTGCTCACTGTTTTTAGGCTGCACAGACCGTTTGTCAGTCTCATTTTTCTGGGGTGATCGGCGGCCATTTTGTGTCTTGTGGTGCGCCAGCACAAGCTGCGACCAAGTGCATTTAACCCTCAATGGTGTGGTTGTTTTTTGGCTAAAGCCTACATCAGGGTGAAGCTGTCACACCAAGTGCATTTAACCAGCAATAGTCTGTTCATTTTTTGGCCATATACAAAATCAGGGGCAAGCTGCGCCTGTCACCAAGTGCATTTAACCCTCAATGGTGTGGTTGTTTTTTGGCTAAAGCCTACATCAGGGTGAAGCTGTGACACCAAGTGCATTTAACCAGCAATAGTCTGTTCATTTTTTGGCCATATACAAAATCAGGGGCAAGCTGCGCCTGTCACCAAGTGCATTTAACCCTCAATGGTGTGGTTGTTTTTTGGCTAAAGCCTACATCAGGGTGAAGCTGTCACACCAAGTGCATTTAACCAGCAATAGTCTGTTCATTTTTTGGCCATATACAAAATCAGGGGCAAGCTGCGCCTGTCACCAAGTGCATTTAACCCTCAATGGTGTGGTTGTTTTTTGGCTAAAGCCTACATCAGGGTGAAGCTGTCACACCAAGTGCATTTAACCAGCAATAGTCTGTTTATTTTTTGGCCATATCCCAGTCTAATTCTGTCACTAAATCCATACCGGTCACCCAGCGCCTAAATACTAGGCCTCAAATTTATATCCAGCTAAATCTGTCCCTAGTGCTGTAGCTGGGCGAGTTATTTAGTGTCCGTTCAAGCACATTTCTTGTTCTGGGTTGAAATACAATTCCCAATTTAGCAATTTCATAATTTAGTGGTTCCTGCTATATCAGAGCTATTTGAAATCTATCCCAAAAAGGGTATATAATATTGAAGGTGCACATTGGGTCATTCAGAATAACTTCACACACACCCGCTACTGTGTATTTCCAAGTCTAATTCTGTCACTAAACCCATACCTGTCACCCAGCGCCTAAATACTAGGCCTCAAATTTAAATCCCTCTAAATCTCTCGTTACCGCTGTACTGTTGTTGCTGGGCAAGATATTTAGTGTCCGTCAAAGCACATTTTTTGTTCTGGGTTGAAGTACAATTCCCAATTTAGCAATTTCATAATTTAGTGGTTCCTGCTATATCAGAGCTATTTGGAATCTATCCCTAAAAGGGTATATAATATTGAAGGTGCACATTGGGTCATTCAGAATAACTTCACACACACCCGCTACTGTGTATTTCCAAGTCTAATTCTGTCACTAAACCCATACCTGTCACCCAGCGCCTAAATACTAGGCCTCAAATTTAAATCCCTCTAAATCTCTCGTTACCGCTGTACTGTTGTTGCTGGGCAAGATATTTAGTGTCCGTCAAAGCACATTTTTTGTTCTGGGTTGAAGTACAATTCCCAATTTAGCAATTTCATAATTTAGTGGTTCCTGCTATATCAGAGCTATTTGGAATCTATCCCTAAAAGGGTATATAATATTGAAGGTGCACATTGGGTCATTCAGAATAACTTCACACACACCCGCTACTGTGTATTTCCAAGTCTAATTCTGTCACTAAACCCATACCTGTCACCCAGCGCCTAAATACTAGGCCTCAAATTTAAATCCCTCTAAATCTCTCGTTACCGCTGTACTGTTGTTGCTGGGCAAGATATTTAGTGTCCGTCAAAGCACATTTTTTGTTCTGGGTTGAAGTACAATTCCCAATTTAGCAATTTCATAATTTAGTGGTTTCTGCTATATCAGAGCTATTTGAAATCTATCCCTAAAAGGGTATATAATATTGAAGGTGCACATAGGGTCATTCAGAATAACTTCACACACACCCGCTACTGTGTATTTCCAAGTCTAATTCTGTCACTAAACCCATACCTGTCACCCAGCGCCTAAATACTAGGCCTCAAATTTAAATCCCTCTAAATCTCTCGTTACCGCTGTACTGTTGTTGCTGGGCAAGATATTTAGTGTCCGTCAAAGCACATTTTTTGTTCTGGGTTGAAGTACAATTCCCAATTTAGCAATTTCATAATTTAGTGGTTTCTGCTATATCAGAGCTATTTGAAATCTATCCCTAAAAGGGTATATAATATTGAAGGTGCACATTGGGTCATTCAGAATAACTTCACACACACCCGCTACTGTGTATTTCCAAGTCTAATTCTGTCACTAAATCCATACCGGTGACCCAGCGCCTAAATACTAGGCCTCAAATTTAAATCCCTCTAAATCTCTCGTTACCCACCGCTGTACTGTTGTTGCTGGGCAAGATATTTAGTGTCCGTCAAAGCACATTTTTTGTTCTGGGTTGAAGTACAATTCCCAATTTAGCAATTTCATAATTTAGTGGTTTCTGCTATATCAGAGCTATTTGAAATCTATCCCTAAAAGGGTATATAATATTGAAGGTGCACATAGGGTCATTCAGAATAACTTCACACACACGCTTCTGTGCATTTCCAAGTCTAATTCTGTCACTAAATCCATACCGGTGACCCAGCGCCTAAATACTAGGCCTCAAATTTAAATCCCTCTAAATCTCTCGTTACCCACCGCTGTACTGTTGTTGCTGGGCAAGATATTTAGTGTCCGTCAAAGCACATTTTTGTTCTGGGTTGAAGTACAATTCCCAATTTAGCAATTTCATAATTTAGTGGTTTCTGCTATATCAGAGCTATTTGAAATCTATCCCTAAAAGGGTATATAATATTGAAGGTGCACATAGGGTCATTCAGAATAACTTCACACACACGCTTCTGTGCATTTCCAAGTCTAATTCTGTCACTAAATCCATACCGGTGACCCAGCGCCTAAATACTAGGCCTCAAATTTAAATCCCTCTAAATCTCTCGTTACCCACCGCTGTACTGTTGTTGCTGGGCAAGATATTTAGTGTCCGTCAAAGCACATTTTTTGTTCTGGGTTGAAGTACAATTCCCAATTTAGCAATTTCATAATTTAGTGGTTTCTGCTATATCAGAGCTATTTGAAATCTATCCCTAAAAGGGTATATAATATTGAAGGTGCACATTGGGTCATTCAGAATAACTTCACACACACGCTTCTGTGCATTTCCAAGTCTAATTCTGTCACTAAATCCATACCGGTGACCCAGCGCCTAAATACTAGGCCTCAAATTTAAATCCCTCTAAATCTCTCGTTACCGCTGTCCTGTTGTAGCTGGGAAAGTTATTTAGTGCCCGTCAAAGCACATTTTTTGTTCTGGGTTGAAGTACAATTCCCAATTTAGCAATTTCATAATTTAGTGGTTCCTGCTATATCAGAGCTATTTGAAATCTATCCCAAAAAGGGTATATAATATTCAAGGTGCACATTGGGTCATTCAGAATAACTTCACACACACGCTTCTGTGCATTTCCAAGTCTAATTCTGTCACTAAATCCATACCGGTCACCCAGCGCCTAAATACTAGGCCTCAAATTTATATCCCGCTGAATTTGAATACAATACATTGGGCCAAATAATATATTTGTTGTTGTGGTGAACCATAACAATGAGAAAAACATCTAGTAAGGGACGCGGACGTGGACATGGTCGTGGTGGTGTTAGTGGACCCTCTGGTGCTGGGAGAGGACGTGGCCGTTCTGCCACATCCACACGTCCTAGTGTACCAACTACCTCAGGTCCCAGTAGCCGCCAGAATTTACAGCGATATATGGTGGGGCCCAATGCCGTTCTAAGGATGGTAAGGCCTGAGCAGGTACAGGCATTAGTCAATTGGGTGGCCGACAGTGGATCCAGCACGTTCACATTATCTCCCACCCAGTCTTCTGCAGAAAGCGCACAGATGGCGCCTGAAAACCAACCCCATCAGTCTGTCACATCACCCCCATGCATACCAGGGAAACTGTCTCAGCCTCAAGTTATGCAGCAGTCTCTTATGCTGTTTGAAGACTCCGCTGGCAGGGTTTCCCAAGGGCATCCACCTAGCCCTTCCCCAGCGGTGAAAGACATAGAATGCACTGACGCACAACCACTTATGTTTCCTGATGATGAGGACATGGGAATACCACCTCAGCATGTCTCTGATGATGACGAAACACAGGTGCCAACTGCTGCGTCTTTCTGCAGTGGACAAGCTGACGTTCATAAAAATGAACCAGGCATGGATCCCACAGGACCTGTCCGTCCCTTGTCCAGATTAGACATTAACTACCTCCCCATAACCATATATTATTGGACTCCAGGGCACTTCCTCATTCAATCCTATTTTTATTTTCATTTTACCATTATATTGCGAGGCTACCCAAAGTTGAATGAACCTCTCCTCTGCCTGTGTGATAGGCCTAAATATATGCCAATGGACTGTTGCAGTGGTGGCTGACGTGAAGCCTCATTCTCTGCTATGACATGCAGACTGATTCTCTGCTGACATGAAGCCAGATTGTCTGTTACGGGACCTCTCTGCTCTGCCTGTGTGCTAGGCCTAAATATATGCCAATGGACTGTTGCAGTGGTGGGTGACGTGAAGCCTCATTCTCTGCTATGACATGCAGACTGATTCTCTGCTGACATGAAGCCAGATTCTCTGTTACGGGACCTCTCTCCTCTGCCTGTGTGTGTGCTGGGCCTAAATATATGCCAATGGACTGTTGCAGTGGTGGCTGACGTGAAGCCTGATTCTCTGCTATGACATGCAGACTGATTCTCTGCTGACATGAAGCCAGATTGTCTGTTACGGGACCTCTCTCCTCTGCCTGTGTGTGTGCTGGGCCTAAATATATGCCAATGGACTGTTGCAGTGGTGGCTGACGTGAAGCCTCATTCTCTGCTATGACATGCAGACTAATTCTCTGCTGACATGAAGACAGATTCTCTGTTACGGGACCTCTCTCCTCTGCCTGGGTGCCGGGGCCTAAATATCTGAGAATGGACTGTTCCAGTGGTGGGTGACGGGAAGCCAGATTCTCTGCTATGGAACCTCTCTCCAATTGATTTTGGTTAATTTTTATTTATTTAATTTTTATTTTAATTCATTTCCCTATCCACATTTGTTTGCAGGGGATTTACCTACATGTTGCTGCCTTTTGCAGCCCTCTAGCTCTTTCCTGGGCTGTTTTACAGCCTTTTTAGTGCCGAAAAGTTCGGGTCCCCATTGACTTCAATGGGGTTCGGGTTCGGGACGAAGTTCGGATCGGGTTCGGATCCCGAACCCGAACATTTCCGGGATGTTCGGCCGAACTTCTCGAACCCGAACATCCAGGTGTTCGCTCAACTCTACACAGGACCCATTTTTTTTTTTTTACAGGATCCTATATTTTTTTTTTCTTTTCTTCTAACATGTCAGAAGAAAAATAACGGTAATCTGAACTCACCCCAAGGACAACATAAACTAGTGACAGATCCCCTTAGTAAAATTCTGGGTCACTCTTTTGCTAAAATATTGTGCTAAACAGCCCCAGCTCATGCCGAATTAGTCCCCATATTCATGAGCTCCTGTCTCTCTCTGCCCATCTGCTGCTCATTCATATGGAAAAAAAAACCCAAAAAAACTGTTAATCAGAGGCAGGGAAAGCCGTGAGATCAAGAATATGGGAACTCATTGGCATGTGCTGGACCTGTTAGAACCTAGTAGCATAAAATTGGTGATAAATTCCGTTAAAGGTAGTCTATCTGACTGAGTGGGACGTTCAGAGTAACTGACAAGCAGCACATTTATCTCACTCTATGCTTACATATGCCCCTGAATTTGGAATTTTTACAGTAAAAAAGGCAGGTGCAAAAAATGTCACCATAAACTCAAAAGCACAGCATGTGGAAACTCACCCTTAGGCCTCAGCCACACAGCCGTTGTGCGGCTGTTACGTGCATTGGGGACCGCAATTTGCTATCCCCAATGCATGGTCAACATCACTGCAGCAGCCGGGACGGATCGAGACCCATTCATCTTGAATGGGTCCATGATCCGTCCGCACCATAAAAAAATAGAACATGTTCTATTTGTTTGCGGTGTGGAGGCACAGACAGAAACACTATGGAAGCACTCCCTAGTGCTTCCGTGCCTTCATTCAGCATCGCATCTCCCAGATTGCGGACCCATTCAAGTGAATGAGTCCGAATCCGTGATGCTGGCTGCACGCGGCTGGTGCCCGAGTATTGCGGACCCGTTGTATGCAACGGCCGTATGCATGAGGCCTTAGCCCCCTTTCACACGAGCGAGTTTTTCACGCGGGTCCAATGCGTGGCGTGAACGCATTGCACCCGCACTGAATCCTCACCCATTCATTTCAATGGGGCTGTGTACAGGATCAATGCTTTTTACGCATCACTTCTGCGTTGCGTGAAAATTGCAGCATGTTCTATATTCTGCGTTTTTCACATAGCCCTGAATGGGACTGCGTGAAAAATGCATTGCATTCGCAAGCAAGTGCGGATGCAATGTGTTTTTCACTGATGGTTGCTAAGAGATGTTGTTTGTAAACCTTCTGTTTTTTATCACGCGCGTGAAAAACGCATCAAAACGCATTGTACCGATGCGGAAACAACTGAACGCAAACAGACAAAACTGACTGAACTTGCTTGCAAAATGGTGTGAGTTTCACTGAACACACCCCGGACGCATCTGGTCTTAATCCGTATCGTTTGTGTGAAAGAGGCCTTAGAGTGGTGCTACACAGCAATGTCTGTCGTGTGAAAGCAAGTCGCAAAAAAAAGTTTTGCAAGAAAAATAAAAATATTCAACTTAGGCCAAATGCACACGGCCGTGAGCGGTCCGTGGAACCGCGGCCTGGATTCCTCCTGAGAGCAGGAGCGCACGGCGTCATTGGTTGCTATGACGCCGTGCGCTCCCTGCTGCCGCCGCAATACAGTAACACACTAGTATGATCTATCCTACCCTGCATTGAAAACTGCATATGGTTTTATTGCAATTTTCTGTACAGTTACCTTTCATACCTCAACCACAACATATGAATACTGCCCAAAAGCCTAGAATACGCTGCTTTTTGGAGTTGCCTCACTCACAGGCAAACCTGCCCAGCTGACTGCTGGTGAGATAATGACTGCAGCCCTGAGGGTAACATATTTCTTATGCAGCCTGACCACCTGCATCCTAGGTTTAATGGCCCATTAATGCATTTTAGCATACAAACACCATATATATATATATATATATATATATATCACCTAATGCATGGTACATCGGTACAGAAGAAGCTGTAAAATAATTCTGTGGCTGTCCTAAAAAGCATAGAGAGAAGCAGCCATAAACGTCAGTTGCAATCATTCAGACAGGTGGATCATGAAATGTATTTGATTACCTCACAGCGTGGCAGGAGAGTGAAGACTGTCACTTGTGGGTCATGGATATTGTCAGGCTGATAGATTTGAGTTTTCTGTCAAGCAAAGAACAGGCAATCATTCAAGAAGTATTAAAAAGAGATGCAAAGCTGAGGAGGCGTGAAGAGCAGAGAATTCGGTATGTGCATCATATATTATTTAAATAAATTACATTTAATTGCTTAGGAGACTGAGGCATCATGAATAGGGATGAGCGAACTTCTGTTTTCAAGTTCGGTGTACAAGGTTCGGGTTATCTAAGAATTCTATTATGGATTCCGCTACCATGGACCATAAGTTACTTCAAGTAGATTCGCTAATCCCTAGCCCTCTTCTGTGATAGGGGGTGCACACGTATTGCGGACCTGCTGTTTGGGTAACGGCTGTGTGCATGAGCCCTAAGGGAGAATATTACATCTTGTGCCTGACCGAGTCTTACACAGGATCTGAGTACAGGGCTTTGAACTGCTGTATTCTACTTAAAATGAATAGCAGTATAGAGTATAGCAAGGCTCACACCATGGAGTTGACTTAGCAAATCTGGATTAAAAGAAAACTAATATAGTTGCCCAAAGCAACCAATCAGATTCTACCTTTCACTTTTCAGAGCTCCTTTGGAAAATGAAAGCTTGAATCTGATTGGTTGCTTGAGCATCTAATACAGTTTTCCTTTGCAGCAGTTTAATAAATCTTTCCCCTTTTCAGTTTTTGTATCCTTTTGAAAAGGTACTTTTTAGGGTAAATTTACTAAAGTGTTTGTGCTTGTTTTTTAGTATAGAAAATGCTGTTTTGGACTTTTACAGATCAGAAGCGCAACAAAGCGCTTCAGTGGGATTTTGGTGCGTGTCTCCACACTGAAAAAAAAATAGAACGTTCAATTTTTTTTGCAGTGAGGAACATATCTTACGGACTCTGACCTATTCAAGTCAATTGGTCCGCAAACAGTATGCACTCGCTATTCACGGTCTGCAGCACGTGGCACACAAACTCGTGTGCATGAGCCCTTACAGTTTATTTTTTATTTTTCTGTATGAATCCATGTGGAAAAATCATGCGTAATCTGCAATATGTGCGAGTAGTCTGCTTTGGCTCAATGCATGATGCAAAAGCATTACGCCCGCACGGAATCCAGACCCATTCATTTCAATGGGCATGTGTACATGAGCGTTGGTTTTCACGCATCACTTGTGCGTTGCGTGAAAATTGCAGCATTTTCTATATTGTGCGATTTTATTTATTTTATTTTTTCATGCAATGCTGGCCCCATAGAAGTGAATGGGACTGCGTGAAAATCGCATCACATCCGCAAGCAAGTGTGTATGCGATGCGTTTTTCACGGATGGTTGCTAAGAGATGTTTGTAAACATTCCGTTTTTTTATCACGCGCATGCAAAACGCATTAAATCGCATTGCACCCACGAGATAAAAACTGAACGCAATCGCAAACAAAACTGAATGGACTCTCTTGCCAAATAATGCAGTTTCCACTGAACGCATCCGCAACATATCCAGAACTAATCCGGAAGAGCTCGTCTGCAAGGGGCCTAAAAATATACTATTGGAGGTGCGCCAAATGTACGATGAGTCGCATGTCTTGTCGTAAATTAGGAAAATCCTCCGGCAGAACAGAGAGGAACCAAAGACCATCATAAGAAGACAGTTTTCGTCAATAACCCAATCAATCTGCCAGAAAATATGCAGCGGGTTTAATTTGTGGATTAGTATGCAAATGTCTTAGTGAATTTTTATACAGATTTCTGGGCGGATTATATCCCCCATTGAAATTGAGACCGTGAGAGACGTACTAAAACGGCTTTTTACGCCGGTCTTAGTTGTCCCCACTGTACTGCCGTAGTATACGGCTAATTTACGATGAGGCTTGGGGAAGGCAAGAAGTAAAAAAGCAAAAATCGAAAATCACAGCACCCTGAAAGGGTTAAATAAACCATTGCTTGAGTGTGCAGTGGGCACCACAGACACCAGTGACTAAAGTTCACGACTGGCAGTAATGACTTCTCAGATTGCGTGGGAAAACCATCACCACGGCATATGAATGCTCTAAAACAGGCATCCTCAAACTGCGGCCCTCCAGCTGTTGCAAAACTACAACTCCCAGCATGCCCGAACAGCCTACAGGTATCAGCCTACAGCAGGGCATTATGGGCATACAGCTGGAGGGCCGCAGTTTGAGGATGCCTGCTCTAAAACCTGGAAGCGTGTGCTTCCGGTTGTGCTCCAGCTCCCCCAATGGCGATCAGGGGAGCCGGATGCATTGTCCAGCAGCTTCAGTCCTGTGAAATGAACTGCAGCTGCCGCATATTGGTTCGTATAGAAATACATTGAAACTCTAATACACTCTGAGACCTCTTTCACATGACCGTATGGCTTTTTCAGTATTTTGAGGTCCGTTTTTCACGGATCCATTGTTCCGTTTTCCATTGTTCCGTTTTTTGTTTCCGGTTCCATTCCGTTTTTTCCGTTCAGTTTTTCCGTATGGCATATCGGGGGGGAAAAAAAAGGTCATGTGAAAGAGGCCTAAGGCTACATTCACACGACTGTATGTGTTTTGCTGTCCACAAAACACTGATCCACAAAAAATGCGGATAATGTCCTTTTGGCATCTGTATTGCATTTTTTTGCAGATCCATTGTAACAATGCCTATGCTTGTCCGCAAAACAGACAATAAGGCCCCTTTCACACAAGTGAGTTTTCCGCGCGGGTGCAATGTGTGACGTGAACGTATAGCGCCTGCACTGAATCCTGACCCGTTCATTTAAAAAAAAAAAATGCAGCATGTTCTATATTCTGCATTTTACATGCAGCCCTGGCCCTATAGAAGTGAATGGGGCTTCAGTGAAAAAACGCATTGCATCCACAAGCAAGTGCGGATGCAATGCGTTTTTCACTGATGGTTGCTAGGAGATGTTGTTTTAAACCTTCAGTTTTTTATCATGAGCATGAAAAACGCATCAAAACGCATTGCACCCGCGCGGAAACAACTGAACGCAATTGCAGACAAAACTGACTGAACTTGCTTGAAAAATGGTGCGAGTTTCACTGAACGCACCCTGAACGCATCCAGAGCCAATTCATCACGTGATGGCATAAAAGAACATGCTCTATATTTTTTGTGGGCTACGGAAAGGACATACGGATGTGGACAGCACACAATATGCTGTCTGCATTTTTCATGGACCCATTGAAATGAATGGGTCCTCACCCAATCTGCAAAAAGAACTGAAAGGACACAGAAAAATATATATATATGTTCGCGTGAATGTAGCCCTATGCTAATGCATTGGAGTGTGAAAGAGAAGCAATTTGATGCTATGGTAACTATTGAAATGTAAAAAAATATATATATATATATATATCTCAAATCACCCCCCCTTTTCCAAAAATGTAAGTAAAAAATGTAAACAAAAATAATACACATCATGGGTATCGCCAGGTGTGAAACCGCCTGTATTATTAAAATAAAAAAAATACAGCAAACAGCAACATAAAAAAGTCAAAATGGCTGATTCGCTGTTTTTGGTCACTTCATGTCCCACAATTTTTTTACAAAAAGTGATAAAGACTTACACAAGCCAGACTGGTATCAATGAAAAGTACAGATTACCCTGCAAAAAATGCATAGTACATACCCCTTTGTCCCCTAGGGGATCAGTACATATTGCTATTTCATTTTGAGAGTAAATAGCCAAGCCCAGTACGCTTGGCCCTATAGGTTTTTTTTGTTTTGTTTACTCACACAGCTTTATACATATAACTACAAAAAATAGTTATATGGGTTAGAATAGGATGATACGATGAGAAGAGAAATGTTTTCAATTTTTTTTTTTTTTTTTTTTCAGTATTAAAATGCAAGAAAATCTACAGTATACATATGTGGCATCGCCATAATTGTACTGACCTGGAGAATAAAAGTAACAGGTCCGTTTTTTTTATGTATAGGGAACCCTGTAAAAACAAAACCCATAAAACGTTTGTGAAATAGCATTTTCTTTTTCCCAATTTCACCCCATCTGGAATTTATTTTCCAGCTCTTTTCCTGCAAACAAACAAGTGAGCGGAAAAGTTAAAACAATATGACCCTAAAACCTAGAGTGAAAAACCATCCGGTTCTGAAAGGGTTAACTGTAGTGCGTCTGCCATTGCAAACTACATCTACTACAGAATAGCTGTGTAGTTCCAGTGTTGACTTCTGTCACCAGAGCTACATATATCCTTGCTGATCAATATTAAATTCCTGCAATACTGCTTTAAAGGGGTTGACCAGTTTATATTACTAGCTGCACATGTTCTGGTAACAGCACATACATGTATCTAGTAATAATCATTAAACTGATATGCTGGGGATAAGTCTGCTGATGGAGGATCTCATCAGCAGCTCTATTCACTTATACTGGAGACGCAGGGAGACTAGTGGGTAGAGCTGTTGCAGCACATGTACAGCTAGTAATATAAGTAACCCCTTTAAAGGGAACCTGCCATCAACTTTATGCCGACCTCACTGAGGGCAGCATAAATTAGTGACAGAAATGCTGATGGCAGCGGTGTGTCAATCATGAGCTAAACGTAAATGGTTGCCGGGAACCAGCATCATAATCATTGAAGCACAGGCATGGAGAAGAGTCAAATCTACCTGAGAAGAGTCCTGGTTATCCATAATCTCCTGCTCTCCTCGCCCACCTGCTGATGATTGGCAGTTGTCTCCTACAGAGAAAACTAGGTAGAAGCCTGTCAGTCATCAGCAGGTGGGCAGGGACAGCAGGAATTCCTGAATAACCAGGACTCTTCTCAGGTGGCCGGGACTCTTTTCCAGGCCCAGTCTGCAATGATTGTGATGTTGGTCCTCGGCAACCACTTACTTTTAAGTTTTAAATGACAGACCTCTGAAATCAACTCACCTGTCTCTACTTTATGCTGCTGTTAGTATGGGTAGCATAAAGTTAATGACAGGTTCCCTTAAAGAATGCAGCCTAGTTTGGGTCTTAACATGTGAGGGTTTGTTTGATAGATTTTGTTTGTATTATATTAGGGTGCATGCAACCTTTTTGATTACTTTTTTGCCTCTGTTTTTAGGCAGCAGGATGTGCAAAAGAAAAATGTATGTGAGGTTTCCCACCCACGCCATTCTGATACACAGTAGACGGTCTATCTTGATGATAAGCCATCAACATTAAAATCTTGTAATGCTCCTTTTAAGATGTTAAAAGCTACATGAAAACTGCAATGAACCCTATGGTGACCGGAGTATGGTTCAGAAAGGCCGGGGCTACATTGGATTAAGTCATGTAAAAGCAAGTCTCAGAAACAATGTTCAACCAAAAACATTTGTGCAACAGTGATAACTATTAGCCTAGATCCCTCTTTTGATCCCTAATAGAGATCTATTGGGGTGAATAAGATTCATACACTGTCCTTGCTGAGCTGTGCTTCATTCACAGCTTAGCAGGGAGCTTACCAAAGCAGGGCTGGTGAGCTTCAGAAGGGGCATCTGAGGGGTTAAATGACGGGGTTCAGTGGGATCGCTGGTCCCCATCTCTGTGGCTGGACAAGCCCTCAACCACTGTGACATACCGCTACATAGTGGTTGAAGGGGTTAATAAATCTGGTTTGTCTTTTTTGGTTTAAGTCTGACATCTAGTGGTTGTTTTCTTGTAAGGCAGATTCTATTTCACTAAAACTGGTCTAAATAGTATGCACATGAAAATGTGGCGCAAGTGAGCTGAATTTTGGTGCACATTTACATGAAAGCAGGCAAATTGTGACGCAATTCGCTACTGAAAACAGAGACCGAAAAGTGCAATGGCCCTGGGGTTGCAAAGAAATTAGACTATTTTTATGACCCAAAATCTGGTGCAAAATAAGGCTTACCTACATAAATATGATGGAATTTGTCTTAAAACTCGAAATAGGCACAAATGCTCCAAAATAGGTGCAAATCAGTTGGTAAAAGAGACTTCAGGACAGTCATAAACAGGCTTTTTACTAATGAAAGCAGGCAGTGGCACTTTAGTAAATGTGCCCCTGTGTACGTAGCCATATCTAACTGCAGACTTTTTAACTAAGTAGCATCTGACTGTAACATTTCAGTCCCCCTCCCCCCCTAAAAAAATTTTTGAAAATGCTACCAAAACACTACAAAATGCCAGGCTTTGGTTAGTGTCAAGCACTGATTTCTTTTTCCATTTTTAGAATTTTTTTTATTAAAAAACTGTGGCTTTTTGGTCCTGCATGAAAAAAAACACAAGTGACAATGTGTGTGGTGTTTTTTAATGACTTTTATGCTAATGTATTTTTCCTGTTCTGCTCTAAAGAGGAAGTCAAATCAGAGGTGATGATACAAATTACATACATTATATAAAAATACAAGCCATGCGAAAGCACGATTGAAAACTATAAAGTCCTTTAATAATTTTTCAAAAATACCATGCAAATCAGACATTTATGCATGCTTTTTTCATGCCAAGATAAATTCATTCCTTTAAAAGATTGGACAGTTTTCTGCTATTTTGTTTTACTGTTATTTACTGCTATTTTGCGCATTAAAAATTGGTTGCAGGCAAAAATATTAAATCCAATTCATTGCGTAATTTCTTATTTATGTTCTTGTCGACTCACCAAGCAGATACAAGGTCGCCAAGTAAAATTGCACCATGCTTGGGCTAATTTCACAAGACAATTTAATTCGCTCAGTGCACTGGATGATTGTCAAGTGGAATATCAAGATGAAATAAAACGTGTTTGTGTCTGGTTTTTTTTTTCAGTCTCTATCCTATTTCCAATGCAAAAGTGCTAATTTTCCTCATATAGCTGCTCTCATGCTGACTAGATATAAATTGCTTGTGGGATTAGTCTGATACAATTCTTCATATTAATGTTACCATTAGCCTTGCTAAACCTGAGAGCTACATATTCTAATAACAAATTCAGAAGGGATATGGCATATTCTGTTTGTACTTAGTTTTAATGCTCTTTTTTTCTTAATTCTTCTTAATTGAGCTTTTACTTCCTACTTTATGCATCTGAAGTGCACTCCAGTCTTCCCATTAGAAGTGCTCTTTTCAGGGGGGGTTTTCAGCATGTTAATGTCATGTTCAGAACAAAGTTCTAACGGCAAATAAGATATTTTGAAACAAATTACTGGCTGATGACTTGTAATTTTCTGCTTTACATATTTATGAAGGCTTCATTCTAACCATGGAATTAATGTTTGTTTTTGTTTTTTAGTTTTCCAATAAATTGTATTCACACTGTTATGCTCAAATAATACTAGTAATATATTTTATCAAATGTATATAAAAGAAGATTATGTCGGGACTTGTCTCAAATAAGAAAGTCTCACTCACAAGATAGAGAAGTCCAATGAGCTCCAATTGTCCATCCTAGAAAGCTTGATATAATAGTTGGATAAGCTTCTGCTTGTAGGCTAAGGCTTGATTCACACACTGAGTTTTACAGCACTTGTGGTGTATTTGATGTGTTTTATAAATGATGAGGCCAGAAGTAAGGATGAGCAAATTGATTCTATCATTTTAGAATTCACCCCAAATTACTCAAAAAGTTCATTTTAAGAAAGAGAGTCAAAACCTAGTATACTACGCCTATACCCAGCCAGAGGTTCCCCACTAGAAAAGCTGATTGGGGCTTTTGTCCTTAACCACCATCCGACCGCTGTACGCAGATATGCGTCCGGGAGGTGGTTGCTTTACTCCTCCTGGACGCATATACGCGTCATCTCGCGAGACGCGAGATTTCCTGTGAACGCGCGCACACAGGCGCGCGCGCTCACAGGAACGGAAGGTAAGCGAGTGGCTCTCCAGCCTGCCAGCGGTGATCGCTCGCTGGCAGGCTGGAGATCCGATTTTTTTTAACCCCTAACAGGTATATTAGACGCTGTTTTCATAACAGCGTCTAATATACCTCCTACCTGGTCCTCTGGTGGTCCCTTTTGTTAGGATCGACCACCAGAGGACACAGGTAGGTCAGTAAAGTCGCACCAAACACTACACTACACTACACTACACCCCCCCCCCGTCACTTATTAACCCTTTATGAACCCCTGATTACCCATAATCACCCCATATAAACTCCCTGATCACCCCCCTGTCATTGATCACCCCCTGTCAGGCTCCGTTCAGACGTCCGTATGATTTTTACGGATCCACGGATACATGGATCGGATCCGCAAAACGCATACGGACGTCTGAATGGAGCCTTACAGGGGGGTGATCAATGACAGGCGGGTGATCACCCATATACACTCCCTGATCACCCCCCTGTCATTGATCACCCCCCTGTAAGGCTCCATTCAGACGTCCGCATGTGTTTTGTGGATCTGATCCATGTATCCATGGATCCGTAAAAATCATGCGGACATCTGAATGGAGCCTTACAGGGGGGGTGATCAGTGATAGGGGGGTGATCACCCTGATCACCCCCTGTCATTGATCACCCCCCCTGTAAGGCTCCATTCAGACGTCCGCATGTGTTTTGCGGATCCGATCCATGGATCCGTAAAAATTATACGGACGTCTGAATGGAGCCTTACCAGGGGGGTGATCAATGACAGGGGGGTGATCAGGGAGTCTATATGGGTGATCACCCCCCTGTCATTGATCACCCCCCTGTCATTGATCACGCCCCCTGTAAGGCTCCATTCAGACATTTTTTTGGCCCAAGTTAGCGGAAATTTTTTGTTTGTTTTTGTTTTTTCTTACTAAGTCTCATATTCCACTAACTTGTGTCAAAAAATAAAATCTCACATGAACTCACCAATCCCCTCACGGAATCCAAATGCGTAAACATTTTTAGACATTTATATTCCAGACTTCTTCTCACGCTTTAGGGCCCCTAAAAAGCCAGGGCAGTATAAATACCCCACATGTGACCCCATTTCGGAAAGAAGACACCCCAAAGTATTCCGTGAGGGGCATATTGAGTCCATGAAAGATTGAAATTTTTGTCCTAAGTTAGCGGAAAGTGAGACTTTGTGAGAAAAAAACAAAAAAAATCAATATCCGCTAACTTATGCAAAAAAAAAAAAATTCTAGGAACTCGCCAGGCCCCTCATTGAATACCTTGGGGTGTCTTCTTTCCAAAGTGGGGTCACATGTGGGGTATTTATACTGCCCTGGCTTTTTAGGGGCCCGAAAGTGTGAGAAGAAGTCTGGGATCCAAATGTCAAAAAATGCCCTCCTAAAAGGAATTTGGGCCCCTTTGCGCATCTAGGCTGCAAAAAAGTGTCACACATGTGGTATCGCCGTACTCAGGAGAAGTTGGGGAATGTGTTTTGGGGTGTCATTTTACATATACCCATGCTGGGTGAGAAAAATATCTTGGTCAAATGCCAACTTTGTATAAAAAAAAATGGGAAAAGTTGTCTTTTGCCAAGATATTTCTCTCACCCAGCATGGGTATATGTAAAATGACACCCCAAAACACATTCCCCAACTTCTCCTGAGTACGGCGATACCACATGTGTGACACTTTTTTGCAGCCAAGGTGGGCAAAGGGGCACATATTCCAAAGTGCACCTTTTGGATTTCACCGGTCATTTTTTACACATTTCGATTGCAAAGTTCTTCTCACACATTTGGGCCCCTAAATTGCCAGGGCAGTATACCTACCCCACAAGTGACCCCATTTTGGAAAGAAGACACCCCAAGGTATTCCGTGAGGGGCATGGCGAGTTCCTAGAATTTTTTATTTTTTGTCACAAGTTAGTGGAATATGAGACTTTGTAAGAAAAAAATAAAAATAAAAAATCATCATCATTTTCCGCTAACTTGTGACAAAAAATAAAAAGTTCTATGAACTCACTATGCCCATCAGCAAATACCTTAGGGTGTCTACTTTCCGAAATGGGGTCATTTGTGGGGTTTTTCTACTGTCTGGGCATTGTAGAACCTCAGGAATCATGACAGGTGCTCAGAAAGTCAGAGCTGCTTCAAAAAGCGGAAATTCACATTTTTGTACCATAGTTTGTAAACGCTATAACTTTTACCCAAACCATTTTTCTTTTTGCCCAAACATTTTTTTTTATCAAAGACATGTAGAACTATAAAGTTAGTGAAAAATTTATATATGGATGTCGTTTTTTTTGCAAAATTTTACAGCTGAAAGTGAAAAATGTCATTTTTTTGCAAAAAAATCGTTACATGTCGATTAATAACAAAAAAAGTAAAAATGTCAGCAGCAATAAAATACCACCCAATGAAAGCTCTATTAGTGAGAAGAAAAGGAGGTAAATTTCATTTGGGTGGTAAGTTGCATGACCGAGCGATAAACGGTGAAAGTAGTGTAGTGCCGAAGTGTAAAAAGTGCTCTGGTCATGAAGGGGGTTTCAGCTAGCGGGGCTGAAGTGGTTAAACAGTTACTAAAGTTGCAGATGTGAGGCTGGCTTGGTTATTCTCCTAGTAATGCTGTGTAAGTCTGTTTAAAAGTCACAGCAATGACTGGAAGGCTATGCTGTAGTTGTGAAAAGCTCATATTTTATAATCCTTTTATAAAGAAATTTGAATTGTTCCTTTTATATGTGAAAATCTTTCTGGAGTTGCCTGAAATTAATTTCAAAATATTTGAGTTTCTTAGAATTAAAATTCCGGATTAATTTCAAGTTGTTAGAATTTTTTTTTTACTCCTCTCTAGAGTTGAGCGGACACCTGGATGTTCCGTTTCGGCAGGTTCGGCTGAACTTGAAAAAAAAAATCGGGTTCGGGACCCGAACTTGACCCCGAACCCGAGCACCATTGAAGTCAATGGGGACCCAAACTTTTGGTCACTAAAATGGCTCTAAAATAGTCCTGGAAAGGGCAAGAGGGCTGCAAAGGGCATCAAAATGTGCTTAAGAGCATGACAACTGTTCTGCAAACAAATGTGGATAGAGAAATGACTTAAAATAACATAAAATACAGAAAAATTAAAAATAACAATCTGGATCTAGGAGTAGGAGAGTGAGGAGGCGTTGGATGGGTGGATGTGGTGGTGTAGGTTGACGCGGCGGTGAAGGAGGAATGGGTAGCCAACACCGATTTGTGTTATTTTTTTATTGGGACATAAAACAAAGAATAAGTGCACTTGAGTACAAGAATGGATAGTTGAGGCTGGTCTATTCTGCACAAGGTATGGACAAGTCCTGTGGGATCCATGCCTGGTTCATTTTAATAAACGTAAGCTTGTCCACATTGGCTGCTGCCTGACACAACTGCATTGGCGACCTCTTCCTCCTCCCCTGCCTTTGCCTTGTGCTTCCACTTGTCCCCCGGCATCAGTCGGGAATGCTCTCAGGAGTGCTTCTACCAGCGTGTGCCTGTAGTCGCGCATCTTCTGATCATGCTCCAGTGAGGAAGTTAAGGACGGCACATTGTCTTTGTAACGGGGATCCAGCAGGGTGGCCACCCAGTATTCAGCACATGTTAAAATGTGGGCAGCTCTGCAGTCGTTGCCATAGGCGTGCGCAGCCTATTACATTAGGGTGTGCACCCTAAAGCACAAACACACACGACACGCGCGCGCGTGTGTATGTATGTGTGTATATATATATATATATATATATATATATATATATATATATATATATATATATATATATATATATTATATCCACAGATCCTCCACAACAGTGTGTCAATTTTTATTGTACTAGCCTACTACTTAAAAGACAAGCTTTCAAGAGTTTTCCTTTCTTCCTCGGTACGCTTGAGTATTGAGAAACAATCTATTCCTAAGGGTGGCTTTACATCTGCGTTATGCCATTCCGTTATAGGTTCCGTTTCAAACGGAATATATAATGGAATGGCCAGGTGGAATGCAAAACGGAAACCTTTAAGAGGCATTCCGTTTTGCTCTGTCCTAATAGAAGTTTATGAGAAAGCATAACCAATCCGTCTGGGTCCCGTTATGCTGTTATCCTGTCGACAGGACTTTTTTTTCCATCTTGCATAATGGGAACCAGATGGATCCGTTTTGAAGCACATAGACTTTTATTAGGACGGAGAGCAAATGGGATGCCTCCTGCAGAGTCTGCACTGTACGAGAGAGAGATAGCAGTGGCTGTGAAGGGAAAAGTTCCAGAGCACACAATGACAGTCTCAGAGCCTTTCTGCTGCCTGACCAACCGTATGCTGCCACAGCGTCAGCCCAGCCTGCAGCACATCAGAGAGGCCTGGGGTCCACATTACAGCACCAATACATTTATTTATCAAAAAGCATCATACATAGCTAAAAGCAAAACAAAAAAAAATATGTTTACTGTCCCTTTAAGCAAAAGCCAGAATATAATAAAAGACAAAAAAAAAACTTTTTACTTACAAAAGAAGCTATTCAGTCGTCTGCTGCGCCATCCTCTGCTTGCTTCCACAGATTCTTTCCCCTCCTTTCTATCTCTCCTCAGTGCGCAGGTGCAATGTTATGGGGGATTTGTGGATGACACACTGTTACGAGGGATCTGTGGATGACACACTGTTATGGGGGATCTGTGAATGACACACTGTTATGGGGGATCTGTGAATGACACACTGTTATGGGGATCTGTGAATGACACACTGTTATGGGGGACCTGCGGATGACACACTGTTATGGGGGATCTGCGGATGACACACTGTTATGGGGGATCTGCGGATGACACACTGTTATGGGGGATCTGCGGATGACACACTGTTATGGGGGATCTGCGGATGACACACTGTTATGGGGGATCTGCGGATGACACACTGTTATGGGGGATCTGCGGATGACACACTGTTATGGGGGATCTGCGGATGACACACTGTTATGGGGGATCTGCGGATGACACACTGTTATGGGGGATCTGCGGATGACACACTGTTATGGGGGATCTGCGGATGACACACTGTTATGGGGGATCTGCGGATGACGCACTGTTATGGGCATCAGTGGATGAAACTATCATGTGGGATCTCTGGATGACACTTTTATTGGGGGCATCTGTGGATGACGCACTGTTGTGGGGGCATCTGTGGATGACGCACTGTTGTGGGGGCATCTGTTGATGACGCACTGTTGTGGGGGCATCTGTTGATGACGCACTGTTGTGGGGGCATCTGTTGATGACGCACTGTTGTGGGGGCATCTGTTGATGACGCACTGTTGTGGGGGCATCTGTTGATGACGCACTGTTGTGGGGGCATCTGTGGATGACGCACGGTTATGGGGGCATCTGTGGATGACGCACGGTTATGGGGGCATCTGTGGATGACGCACGGTTATGGGGGCATCTGTGGATGACGCACGGTTATGGGGGCATCTGTGGATGACGCACGGTTATGGGGGCATCTGTGGATGACGCACTGTTAAGGGGGCATCTGTGGATGACGCACTGTTAAGGGGATATCGGTGGATGGCACTGTCATCCACAGATCCCCCCCCCCATAACAGTGTCATCCACAGATCCCCCATAACAGTGTGATATTCCACACAGATGCCCCCATAACAGTGTCATCCACAGACCACAGATATCCCCTTAACAGTCTATTAAGAAAATACTTGTGGAAGGCACTGTTATGGGGGTATCTGTGTGGAATCTGAACCAGATGCAGGGGGGTCTGTTATGTGGGGCAGGGGGGATCTGTGGATGACACATATATATAGCAGCATCTTGTGCTATATATGTGTCATTATCCACAGATTCCCCCCCCCCCCCCTCCCTGACAGTGACCCCCAACAGGGGGTGGAGGCAAGCAAAGTATTGTAAACTTAGTGTTGTAATAAACTACTTACTGGGAGACTCCAGCTAGTATTCCACAATCACTGGGCACTGGGCAGGCGGCAGCGTAACGTGACGTCGCTCCGTCACGCCGCACGCGCCTGCTCCTCCCACTTTATTAATGAAGCAGGCGGAGCAGGCGCGTGACGTCGGAGTGAGTGACGTTACGCAGCCAGCCGCTGGGACACGGAGCATGAGAGCAGTCTGAAGAAGATATCATTGCGGCTGTGCGGGACAGCCGGGGCTCAAGTGGCAGTGCAGAAGGCTGAGCACGGAGGTGTGATTAGGGTGTGCCCAGGCACACCCGGCACACCCCGTGCGCACGCCTATGGTCGTTGCACAGGCACTGCAGCATGTAGTTGCTCATGTGTGCCAGGCTGCCCAGGGGTCGCCTTCACCATCAACTTCAGCAAAGCCAGGGGTAAATATCGCTGTAGATTCTGGCGGCTACTGGGATCTGAGGTAGTAGGTTCAGTAGGACGTGTAGCTGTGGCAGAACGGCCACGTCCTCTCCCTGCACCAGAGGCTCCACCACGACCATGACCGCGTCCCTTATTAGATGTTTGCCTCATAGTTAGCGTTCACAAAGCAAAGTAAAAAGTGGTTAAGTATGTTAAAAACAATTAACCGCAAATATAAACCCTGATGTAGGGTAATGTACAGAGGTATTTGTGGCCTAAATGTGACAGTCACCTATGCATGTGTAATCACAGATGTGCAGTATATTAGAAGGTTTTTTCACCCTAACCAAAAAGCTGTATTTCTGTCCTAAATGTGACAGTTACTTATGCACGTGTAATCCCAGATGTGCCAAAGCTGTATTTCTGGACTTGCAGACAGGTTAATGAGACAAACTTGCAGTATCCTATTTGTCTATGATTCTCTAAGTTAGTTAGGAGAGCCACATGTCAGTCCAGTTTTTTCAGCTATAGTACAACTTTAAAATATCCCCATTAGAGATGGTCTTGCGGTTCGCCCGGCGGTCGTTTGGCAGTGAACTTTGCGTGCTTGCGATTCGCCGAACATGCGATTATATGGAGATATTCACCGGCCATATTCTTTTACATTGTGAAGAACTTTGACCCATGCCATGACACGTCCATCAGGTGGTACAGGACAGCCAATTGAGACGTTTTAGCACATGGACATACCCCCTACCTTATAAATAAACCCCATCCGGCGGCCATTTTACATTGTCTTTTGCCAGTGTAGGGAGAGGTTGCTGTGTGGAGCAGGAACAGGCTGTTGGGGGACACCAAACTCTAGCTAATAGGGCCACAAAAGTCCTTTTAAGGACTGGTATAGGTGTGCTATCGATATGTGTGATACACAGAGGGGTGCAATATACTTATAATATACTTTTTATAATGAGTCAAAAACACATAGATCTATATAGTGATGATCTGGAGGTCAGGGGCCTAGGGGCTTAATAGGGCCATTTTTATATAGGGTAAGGTTCCAGACGGGGTCGCTTTTATCAGGGTGGGTGGTCTGTGGTTTGGCTATCTGGGCCAGAATAGCACCCCCCTGTAGGGCAATATCAGGGACAATTCTTTGCCTACCCTGTCCTTCAATACCACATCATCATCTAGCCCAGGAATAGATGTTTTTTGCTTTCCCTCCGGGATTCATGAATGTGCACTGGAACCCCCGGATTGTGGTAGGACATATGGTTTCTGATTTTGGTGCCGCCGAGCACTTGTTATTGCCTACCACATCTATCCTTTTTGCTTAACTTTAATCATTTAATTTATTTTCATTTTGAGGGATATCTTTTCCATTCACACGTCTGCAAAATGGGTGCAGACCCATTCATTATCAATGGGGCTGGAATGTGCTGTCCGCATCCGCATTTGCGGATCCGCACTTCAGCATCCGTGCTTCCGTTTCTGCAAAAAAAAGTTTCTGCAAAAAAATAGAACATGTCCTATTCTTGTCCGCAATTGCAGACAAGATTAGGCATTTTCTATTATAGTGCTGGTAATGTGCGGTCTGCAAATTGCACATTGCCGGTGTCCGTGTCTTGCAAAACACTTATGGACGTATGAGTGGACCCTCATAGTAACATCATTAAAGGTTACGTTTTATCTTTATGTATATTCTAATAGATTGCCTTACTTGTACAATGTTATAATATACTATGTTAGAAAGTATATTATAGTGCATTTGTATTGTGCGGCAGTTTTGTGCGGTTCTGCTGTGATACTGCAGGTATATAGAGGGACAAGCGTTATTGAAACAAATAATTTCTACTGGAGTAATATACCAGTCGCCCCCCAAAAAATCTGATTGAAGCGGGGTGTTATATACCAATATACTTTCTTTATAGTGCATTTGCACATGCGAAAATTATACGGACGATATTTTGCATTGAAAAAAATAATGAATGGAGATCGCAAATTTGAATAATACATCTGGTATGTCACTGTCCATGTTGTGGGACTATTTGTGTACTTCTAGTAATTATTTCTTGGCTGCAAATATGAGCTGAAGGTTTTTCAGTTTCGCCTGCCATTAAAATGAATGGGACCCGCCGCAAACTTGCGGTTCGAACATTTGATCGCGAACCGTCCCGGCAGATGTTCGTCCATCACTAATCCCCATATTATGGCTGACTAAACGAGGACTTAAAGGGGTTGTGTAGCAATCTATATTGATGACCTATTGTTAGGATAGGTAATCAATATCAGATCTGCAGGGTCCGGTGTAATGTAATTACAAGTATTTGCTTCATTCTAGTGAATGAAGTGAGTACTTGTTATTACACTGTACACCACGCCACAGAAGACAAAGCATAGTGTAATGACCAGGAAGCAGCGCTCGCATGTAGCGCTGCCTCCTCTTCAAACAGCTGATTGGTGGGCATGCCCGGTGTTGGACCCCCACCAATCTAATATTGATGACCTGAGGATAGGTCATCAATATTTATTGCTGAACAAGCCCTTTAAGAAGCTCTTACTCTTTGTTGCTAACTGAGTTTTCATAATTATTCAGTTTGAGGTGTACATTTAATAGCATATGACCTTCAATGGGAGTAAGCTGCAATATTAAGCACAACCTTATGGACAGATTACTTTTTTCTTGTACTTGGCGGCCTATTTAACCCAAAATTGCCTAATAGGGTATTTTACAATATGTTTAGGGTAAATTCAAACTAAACAAAACTTTTGGTGGACGTTTTTGGTGTGGTTTAAGTATTTCCTGTATCATTCCCATTCCTTTTTAATCCACATTTGGCTTTGGCTCAAAAAACTGCATAGAAAGACGCCACAAAAGCTAAAATGTAAACACAAAAAAAAAGAAGAAAAAACTGTGTGTGACACCACCTAAGAAAAAAAAATCCATACAAACTGCTTGCATTTTATGGTGTATTTTATGGCCTTTTTTCTTTCAATGCTAGTTGTCAGAATCACAGACTTAGGGCTCATGCACAAGAAACGTATTTTCTCTCCACTTCCGTTCGGGTTTTTTTGCGAACCGTATGCGGAACCATTCACTTAAATGCAAAAAAGTAGTGCATGTCCTATTAAGGCTTGTTCACACAAACGTATGTGTTTCGTTCTGTGCATTGGGCACTGCATGTAAAATGTTCGTGCAGGCGCTGGGACAGATCCATACCCATTTAACTTCAATGGGTCTGCATCCTTCCGTTCTGCAAAAAGAAAGAGAAAGTTCAATCTTTTTGCTGAGTGAAAGTACAGAACCCTATGGAAGCACTCCGTAGTGCTTCCATAGCGTTCCGTGCTTCCGTTCCGCATCTCTGGATTTGCGGACCCATTGAAGTGAATGGGTCCGCATCCGTGATGTGGAATTCACACGGAACGGTGTCAATGTATTCCGGATCCGCATATGCGGTCCGTAATATGGAAACGGAACACATATGTTCGTGTGAGCAAGCCCTTATTGTCCACAAATCACGGTCCGAGGCCCCATTAAAGTCAATCGGTCCTCCAAAAAATATGGAAATAACACGGAACACATCCATATTTCATCCGTATTTTTCGGATCCATACTGTAGAAATGCTATGCCCAGCCCATATTGCTCATGTGTTTGGTGATTAATAAGTTACTGTTTCCATTTCTGATCCGCAAAAAACAGATCACATACGGATATGTTTTGTGGAATAACGGAACGGAAAAGGACTTAAATCGGAGAAAAAAACCTCAGATACGGAACAACAGATTCGTGAAAAACGGACCGCAAAACAACGGTCGTATGCATAAACCCTTAGATTCAGGATGAGAGCCTGCAGTGTCACGCTGGACCTCCCTGCAGGCTCTGTCATTCAAAACAAATCAATTTTAGCTGCCACCACTATTCATATCAGGCTGGTGAGACACCTTGTATTACACATTTGTCCAAGTACACTCTACAGCTGCTATCATTTACAGGTTAATAAAGCAATATATGTAACGCTTCTTCCAAGGTCATGAACACAAGATGGCTTTTATTAACCCATTCAATCCCAGGGCAGTTTTCACCTTTCTGCCCAGGCCATTTTTTGCAAATCTGACATGTCACTTTGGCCTTATGCACACGACCGTTCCATTTTTTGCGGTCCACAAACCGTGGATCCGCAAATAAACGGAAGCGCTCGTGTTCCTTCCGCAATTTGCGGAACGGAATGGGTGGCCCATTGTAGACATGCCTATTCTTGTCCTATTCTTGTTTTTTTGTTTGCGGGGCCACGGAATGGATGCGGACAGCACACGGATTGCTGTCCGCATCTTTTTCAGCAACATTGAAGTGAATGGGTCCGTACCCGAGCCACAAAAACTGTGGCTCAGATGCGGACCCGAACTACAGTCGTGTGCATGAGGCCTTTATGTGGTAATAACGTTAAAACTCTTTTACTTATCCAGGCCATTCTGTGATTGTTTTCTCGTTACATATTGTACTTCATGACAGTGGTACAATTTAGTCAAAATATTTCATTTTTATTTATAAAAAATACTTTTTTTTTTTATTGGCACCTTTCCAAATTTCAATTTCTCTACATTTATAATAGATGGTAATAATTCCAAAAATAGTTATTAATTTACTTTCCCCATATGTCTACTTCATGTTTGGATCATTTTGTGAATGCCATTTTATTTTGTGGGGAGGTGAGAAGAATTTGCCCTCTTTCACACGGGCGAGATTTCCGCGTGCGTGCAACGCATTGCACCCGCACTGAATCCGGACCCATTCAGTTCTATGGGGCTGTGCACATGAGCGGTGATTTTCACGCATCACTTGTGCATTGCGTGAAAATCGCAGCATGCTCTATTTTGTGTGATTTTTTTTTTTTCACGCAACGCAGGCCCCATAGAAGTGAGTGGGGCTGCATGAAAATCGCAAACAAGTGCGGATGCGGTGCGATTTTCACGCATGGTTGCTAGGAGATGATCGGGTTGGGGACTTGATCATTATTATTTTCCCTTATAACATGGTTATAAGAAAAAATAATAGCATTCTTAATGCAGAATGCTTAGTAAAATAGGGCTGGAGGGGTTAAAAAAAAAAAAAATCTCACCTTATTTCACTTGTTCGCGCAGATCTGCTCATGCTCACCTCGGCTCATGTGATATTTTTATACAGCAGGTTCTTACGGATGCGGCGATACCTAATATGTATACTTTTTATTATTTATTTAAGTTTTACACAATATCAACACAATGATGTCATTTTTGAAACAAAAAAAATGTTTTAGTGTCTCCATAGTCTGAGAGCCATAGTTTTTTCAGTTTTTGGCCGATTAACTTGGGTAGGGTATCATTTTTGTGGAATGAGATGACTGTTTGAATGGCACTATTTAGGAGTGCATATGACTCTTTGATCGCTTGCTATTACACTTTTTGTGATGCAAGGTGACAAAAAAATAGCCTTTCTGAGGGGTTAGGTCATGTGCTGCCTTTCCTGCCATCGGGTCCCCGTCACAGCAGAGCGATGGCTGCTCCCTCCCCATATATTGCACAGGCCGCAGACTGTGGCACATCAATGGTTAATGCGCTGGCATCAGTGTGCAGGAGTAATAGTATGGCGCTGTGTGGCAAGTCACCTCCCGCTGCGCCATACTATTACAGTGCTGGTCAGGAAGGGGTTAAAGTGGCGTTTTAATATAAAAGGGCAGTGCGTACAAACAATGGGGTTTACGTAGAAAATATAACATGAAATATATAGACATATAGTGATGTCCCAAACTATTCGCCGGCGAATAGTTCCTGGCGAACATGGCTTGTTCGCCGCTGCCGGCGAACATATGCGATGTTCGGTCCGCCCCCTATACATCATCATTGAGTAAACTTTGACCCTGTACCTCACAGTCAGCAGACACATTCCAGCCAATCAGCAGCAGACCCTCCCTCCCAGACCCTCCCACCTCCTGGACAGCATCCATTTTAGATTCATTAGGAATCTGCATTCACAGTAAGAGGAGGGAGAGTGTAGCTACTGCTGATTCAATAGGGAAAGCGTTAGCTAGGGCATTGTTCTGTGTCCACAAACTCATCTGCTGTAAGGACAGCATCCAGACATCACCCCAAAAAGCCCTTTTCAGGGCTGGTACATCAGTCTGCTTTTTTTTTTTTTTTCATATCTATTGCAGTTGCCTGGCTGCCCGTGTGTAAGAGGCTGCAGGCTCAGTCACAGACAGCACTGTGTGCACAGTGCACACCATTCATACAGGGTGTGACAGAAAATGTGACAGATAAGAAAAATTCTATTTAATATTTTTCTGTGACAAAATCACATTTGCAAGCCCGTGTGTGTCAGGCGCCCACATACTGTATACTGCTCGTGGCTAGGCCTGCACTCATACCGTTACAGGGTGTCATTCACTCAAATACCTTGCAGGAAAAAAAAAATCTGATCTAATCACATTTGCAAGCCCGTGTGTATCAGGCCCACACAGACTGTACTGTGCCCACTGCCCACCACTTATATAGGGTGGCACAGTACCTTGCACGCATAGTAACACTTATCTAATAAAAAATGACAGGCAGAGGCAGGCCACGCCGCAGGGGCCGTCGTGTTCGTGGTGCTGTGATTTCCACTGGCCCTGGAATAATGCCCAGTGTTCAGAGGCCACGTACCCTGAACCTAAAAAATTCTGAGAAAATAGTTGACTGGCTTACACAGGACACCAATCTTCAACAGCTTCCGCTAAGAACCTTGACGCACAATCCTCCTCCAGCTCAGCTTTGGTCACCTGCTCTCAAGTTACCACTCCCCCCCCCCCCCCCCCTCCCCAGCCACCACCGCCACCACCACAGCCACCACAGCTGCTTCACTTGATCCCTCAGAGGAGTTATTTACACATCAGTTGGATGAAATTAGTGATGTGCAACCATTTTTGCCAGGGGATGTAGATAACAGGTATATGTCTCAGTCAGGCAGCATTACACACATTGACGTACAGTGTGGTGATGATGATGATGATGTTGTACCCGCTACTGCTTCCTTTGCTGAGGTGTCAGATACAAGTGAAGTGGTTGATGATGACGATGTGTCCGTGGATGCCACGTGGGTGCCTGCTCGAAGAGGGGGAAAGTTCAGAAGGGGAGACACAGAGAAGGAGGAGACGAGTTGGAAGCAGGGGGAGGTCGTCGCAAGGAGCTAGTGGCACAGTCAGACAGCATGTATCGGCACCGGGGTCAGCCAGACTGCACGCCAATCAACGTATGCTGTTGCCACCACCAGAATGCTGTTGCCACCATTGCAAAGCTCAGCAGTGTGGCATTTTTTTTTGTCTGTCTGCCTCTGACAACAGCGATGCCATTTGCAACCTGTGCCAAAAGAAACTGAGTCGTGGGAAATCCAACACCCACCTAGGTACAACTGCTTTGCAAAGGCACATGATCGCACATCACAAACGGGATCAACACATGATGACTAGTGATGAGCGGGAGGTGCCATATTCGATTTTGCGATATTTCGTGAATATTCGATTTGAATATTCACGAAATCGAATATTCCTAATTATTCCAATTATTGCGAATAATATGCAATTTAATTAATCGCGTATTGCAAATTTTTTTTTTTTTGATAGTATAAGGCAACGTTCCTATGACTAATTGGCTAGGCTAATATGTGCATTTTACGAATATTCTTAATATTGCTCTAACTTCGTCTTTTAGAATATTCGTAATATTCTAAAAGACGAAGTTAGAGCAATATAATGAATATTCTAAAAGACGAAGTTAGAGCAATATTAAGTATATTCGTAAAATACACATATAGATTGTAATTTAGCTAATATACTGCTATAGTAATTTTTTTAATAGTGTACATATTTTACAAAACTTAAGTTCATAAGAGGCAAAAAAAAATTTAGAAAAAAAAAAGGATTATAGCACTATATTAGCTAAATTACAATCTATATGTGTATTTTACGAAAATTCGTAATATTGCTCTAACTTCGTCTTTTAGAATATTACGAATATTCTAAAAGACGAAGTTAGAGCAATATTAAGAATATACGTAAAAAGTTGAAATCGCAATTCGATTATTATAACTTGAATTAATCGAATTGCGATTTCAACGTAATTCTCAAATCCGGCAGTACATTCTAGTATATGGAGACGTTCCCATGGTGATAGGGACGCTCCATGAGCACGGAAGTCGGCAGAAGCGGCAACGGGCACTGACTGGAGCAGCCAGGAAGCCAGGAATCCAAAGGACAGGTAAGAACTACTGTAGAGAAGTGGGAAAGTAAAAAAAAAAAAAAAAAAAAAAGACGAGTATTCGATTTCGCGAATATATAGAACTATATTCGAGATTTCGCGAATATTTTAGAAGTTACAATATTCGAGAAAAAAATTCGCAATTCGAATATTCACGCTCAACACTAATGATGACGAGTAGAAGCAGCACACGAGCTCAAAGCCACCATCCTCCTCCTGGTCCAGCATCTTTAGCCACGTCAACCACCCGCCACTCCGCCTCTCACCTTAAGCAGTTCCATCTCATCTGCCAACAGTCAGGTGTCTGTCAAGGAAATGTTTGAGCGTAAGAAGCCAATGTCAGAGTCACCCCCTTGCCCAGCGTCTGACTGCTGGCTTGACGGAACACTTAGCACGCCAGCTTTTACCATACCAGCTGGTGGAGTCTGAGGCCTTCAAAAAATTTGTCGCTATTGGGACACCACAGTGGAAGGTACCCAGACTAATTATTTTTTTTTCTAATAAGGCAATCCCAAACCTCTACTCAGTGATTGAAAACAAAGTCATGGCATCTCTGGCATACAGTGTTGGGGCAAGGGTCCATCTGACCACTTATACCTGGTCTGCAAAGCACGGTTAGAGCAGGTATATCACCTACACTGCGCATTGGGTCAACCTGCTGACGGCTGCCAAGCATGGAATGAGTGGCTCTGCAGCGGAGTTGGTGACACCGCCACGACTTGCAGGCAGGCCTACTGCCACCTCCTCTACTCCTCCTACTCCATCCTCTTCCATAACCTCCTCGGCTGAGTCCTCTTCTGCTGCGGTGTCTGGCTGCACATCAACTGAATCCCCCCAGCTCCCCAGGGGCTATTTCACATCCCGGATATGACAATGTCACGCTGTCTTGGGGTTGACTTGCCTGAAAGCAGAGAGCCACACCGGACCAGCACTCCTGCCCGCCCTGAACGCACAGGTGGATCAGTGGCTGACCCCGCACCAACTGGAGATCGGCAAAGTGGTGTGTGACAATGGAAGCAATTGGTTGGCGGCAATGAATTTGGGCAAGTTGTCACAGGTGCCGTGCATGGCACATGTGTTGAATCTCATCTTACAACACTTTCTGATTAAAGGGGTTGTCCAGGTTCAGAGCTGAACCTGGACATCCCTCCATTTTCACTCCGGCAGCCCCCCTGACAGGAGCATCGGAGCAGTTCATGCTCCGATGCTCTCCTTTGCCCTGCGCTAAATCGCGCAGGGCAAAGGCATTTTTCTGAGTTCCGGTGACATACCGGGCTCTCTATGGGGCTGACAGGCAGCCCGGTGACGTCACCGGCACTGATGGGCGGGATTTGGCTCTGCCCTAGCCAGTAAAACGGCTAGGGCAGAGCTAAAGCCCACCCCTCAGAGCCGGTGACGTCACCGAACACACTGCTGGGCGGAAGTTACCGCCCGGCAGTGTGTTATTGAAAACACAAGAGCCTGTGCCCTGCGCGATCTAGCGCAGGGCACGGGAGCGCATCGGAGCATGAGATGCTCCGATGCCAGGCTCAGGAGGGCTGCCGGGGTGAAAATAAGGGTATGTCCGGGTTCAGCTCTGAACCCGGACAACCCATTTAAGTACCCAGGCTTACAGGACATCCTCAAGCAGGCCAGGAAGGTGTGTGGCCATTTCAGGCGTTCCTACACGGCCATGGCGCACTTTTCAGACATTTAGCGCCGAAACAACATGCCAGTGAGGCGCTTGATTTGCGACAGCCCGACACGTTGGTATTCAACACTCCTAATGTTCGACCGCCTGCTCCAACAAGAAAAAGCCGCCAACGAGTATTTGTATGACCGGGGTGCTAAGACAGCCTTTGCGGAGCTGGGAATTTTTTTGCCACGTTACTGGACGCTCATGCGCAATGCCTGTAGGCTCCTGCGTCCTTTTGAGGAGGTGACAAACCTAGTCAGTCGCACCGAAGGCACCATCTGCGACCTCATCCCATTTGTTTTCTTCCTGGAGCGTGCCCTGCGAAGAGTGCTGGATCAGGCTGTAAATGAGCGTGAAGAGGAAGTGGAAGAGTTGTGGTCACCATCACCACCAGAAACAGCCTTGTCATCATCGCTTGCTGGACCTGCGGCAACGCTGCAAGAGGAGTATGAGGAAGAGGAGTCAGAGGAGGAATGTGGCTTTGAGGAGGAGGAGGAAGACCAACCACAGCAGGCATCCCAGGGTGCTCGTTGTTGTCGCCTATCTGGGACCCGTGGTCTTGTACGTGGCTGGGGGAAAGAACAGACCGTCAATGACATCAGTGAGGAGGAACGGGAAATGAGTAGCTCGGCATCCAACCTTGTGCAAATGGGGTCTTTCATGCTGTCATGTATGAGGGACCCTCGTATAAAAAGGATGAAGGAGAACGACCTGTACTGGGTAGCCACGCTACTAGACCCCCGGTATAAGCAGAAAGTGGCGGAAATGTTACCAAATTACCGGAAGTCAGAAAGGATGCAGCAGTTCAAAACCAAACTAATAAATATGCTTTACACAGCTTATAAGGGGGATGTTGCAGCACAACAGGAATCTAACTGGGGAAGAGGTGAAAGTAATCCTCCGACCACGGCGGCAAGGACAGGACGCTTTACAGATGTGTTGTTGATGGAGGACATGCAGAGCTTTTTCAGTCCTACACATCGCCACAGCCCTTCGGGATCCAGCCTTAGAGAACGACTCGACCGACAGGTGGCAGACTACCTCTCCTTAACTGCAGATATTGACACTCTGAGGAGCGATGAACCCCTTGACTACTGGGTGTGCAGGCTTGACCTGTGGCCTGAACTATCCCAGTTTGCGATAGAACTTCTGGCCTGCCCCGATTCGTGTCCTGTCAGAAAGGACCTTCAGTGCAGCAGGAGGCATTGTCACTGACAAAAGAAGTCGCCTCGGTCAAAAAAGTGTTTTTTATTGCCTCACCTTCATTAAGATGAATGAGGCCTGGATCCCGAAGGGACTGACAGTAGGGGATACGTTTAACTAACAAAAGGCCTGATGACATGCCTTGGCCTCAAAATGGTCCCCACGCTGCTGTATTTAATGTCTGCATACTGGATGACTTTCGTGAATTCTCCGCCACCAACTAGGGTTCAAGCCATAATGTTTTAGTCACCGTTCTGCCTTGAAAACATCAATTTTTTTCGGCACCACAGTGGCTGCAACAATAACATTATTTTTCAGGCATGTGTACATGCCTAATTTTTCTGGCCTCTGGTGCTGCACTGTGGCTGTAAAAACAAAACAAAAAAAAGGCACATACAAGTATCAATTCCCCTTTCGTGATCATTACCTTGTTGTGGTGAAGGGGCTTGCGTATCACAATGAAGCGATCATCACCTCTGAGTGTGTTGGCAATGTTGCCACACCCCAGATAAGGCCGTTGCTTCATTATGATCAGACCAAAAGCGATTTGGGACAGCTGGATGTTTTTTCATAGAAAAAAAACTTAAAACTTAAAAAAAATGTATGGGTGGGTTTTTAACACAAAATAAAAAAAATTATAATAAAGTCTCTTAATAGTTTTCTAGAAATAATGCAGACAATTAAAAAAATCCCCATCAATTCCAATACAAATCAAGTACATAGCTCAGAACTAAATTATTCCAGGATGTCGTAATGGTTCGTTAATTCGACAATGGTTAATCAATTCTACACACATCCCTGGATAGGGGACGTAACAGGGATTAAACTGATAGGAATAGTACTAGTTAAGACACCACTGGTGTAGGGTTTCACAGCACATTGCTCTGTGCACGCGCAGTGCCCCAACTTGGGAGTAAGAGGACCGACCAAGCTGCTTTTTCCATCTCCCGGTTCCTAAAATCAATTCAGTTTGGTGTATCAGAGTTTGGTCTGTCACTGTGAAGGCAGTCGAAGGCACCCGGCCTAAATTTTTTTTTCACAAAAGGCAATCCCACCCTGATATGGGATGTAACAGGGATTAAACTGATGAGAATAGTACTACAGAAAATGGCACTCATATCGGGTGGGACAGTAAATTGCACGGCGCAGACGCAGTGACCGTGGCGTGGATTCAAACAAAGGGGAGGGAGCCAGCGTTTTTTTTTTAACCATCTGCCCGTTCGAAAAATCCATTTAATAAATGGACCCCAGATTGGGGACGTAACAGGGATTAAACTGATGAGAAGAGAGAACTATAGAAAATAGCACTCATATCAGGTAGGACAGTAAATTGCACGGCACAGACGCAGTGACCGTGGATTCAAACAAAGGGGTGGGAGCCAGCGTTTTTTAACCATCTCCCCATTCGAAAAATCAATTTGATTCACCTTTCCGGGACCCTTGGTGTTGTACGTGGCTGGGTGGAGGAAGAAACCTTCAATGCCATCAACGGGACATGGCTAGCTTGGTATCCAACCTTGTGCAAATGGGAAGTTTGCGGTTGGGCAAATTGCGGTGCATTAAAAGGGGAGTTTGGTCTGTCAATGTCAGTGAAGCGGGCGTAACCCTTACACTACCTGATCGATACAACATCATACCTGATCGTATACACACACTGGATGTTTTAAACCACGTTGTTCAAAAAAAAATTGGATTGTTAGGTGATTTATGCCCTTTATGGATTAAAATCCAACTTTGCGTCAACTATGTAATCTTCCATTGGAAGTTTTGCCATGGATCCCCCTCCGGCATGTCACAGTCCAGGTGTTAGTCCCCTTGAAACAACTTTTCCATCACTATTGTGGCCAGAAAGAGTCCCTGTGGGTTTTAAAATTCGCCTGCCTATAGAAGTCATTGGCGGTTCGCCCGTTAGCGAACATTTGTAGAAATTCGCGTTCGCCGACATCTCTACAGACATATACATAGAGTGAAAATGTTCAGTTTGGAAAATTTAAAAGGGATAAAATCAGGGCTTACATCATACGACTAATAAGTCTGGTTACCTTGGGAAGAAGAAATATCTGTCAGTCCATCAAACTAGTGATCCCCAAAGAAATGACAGCTTGCAATTCTCCATATGTGTTAAAAAGGTTCTATCCCCCTACAACCCCCCCCCCCCCCCCCCCAGCCTGTGATGTAAGTGGAGGCCAGTGAGTATGGTAATTATCTTTTACGACCCAGTGTTTACGACCTTTTTAGTGTAAACCAGGTCAGCCTCAAAATCTTTGTATTAAAATATATTTTCAGGCATTCGTCCAAGCAACTTCATTTTACCTCCGTCCTCTCCGTCCTAAATGTCCCTTACACTTGCATACCAAACATGTTGGAGGTCTTGGCAAGATGGCTTCAGTTATCTAATTGCTCCCTTTTACTGAGCAGGGGTCAATTTGATTTTGATACCATAGACGCATATACATGGTATGAGTTCTCGGGAGGAAGCATGCGGCCCAAATATGGATTTCTTTGATGTATTTTGCAAAATTGGTGTTTCATGTGTGACCTCGGCTGGAGAGAAGGCTAGCCTTTTCATGATCCCCCTCTAAGGCTTCTGGTCTCTGAAAGGTTTGTGTATGACCTTTACGCTATATATTCACATTTCATGATGGGGGTCTCTGTGAAGTGGTTCCATCTTCCTGATTTTATGGCTTTATTCTCCTGACCTGGCTTTGGGCAGAGGACATGGAGGAGGTGATGACCCAATACCCGAATGTGAAAGGAGGTATGCCTACTCTCAAAAAAAAAAATAAAAAAAAAATTGATATCTGGATACCTCTATCACCACTTCAAGTATGGATGGCTTTTTTTTCTTTAATTTGTTATTTCCTATATAGGAGACAGAAAATACCACAAGATTGGAAAAAAAGCCACCAAACTGGAAAAACGCTAGTGGCAAAAAAAAAGTGTCTTGCATTTCATAATCCCCAATACATTCAGCTAATATGTGGAGCTGGTGTCTTTTCAGCAAAAAAATGCCACTAAAAAACACAAAAATTGTGAAAAATGCCACTAAAACCTATATTTAAATTATGGTTAGGCAATATATCACAGTATTAAGAAAAGCTGAAATGACAATCTTACTGTTTCTTAATTACTGAGATATTATTTTAGTGGCATCATAGAAGCGGTCGTGCTCAACAGCACTGACGGCTTCTAAAACGGACAAGGAGTATACTGATGAAATGCAGCTCCTCTTTTTAATCATCCAACAGCACAGGGTCCCCACCCCAGCCAATATCCCTCACGTGTTGCTGGGTGTAAGTAGATACAATGTAGGGCATCTGGTGTGAGGTAGAACTTGCTCTCAGCTCTGTACAACTACGCCCTGCACTACATGCCCATGTAGGGCACTGCATCCACCTTCCTGCTTGCATGGGGCTGCTGGAGGACCCTGAACACCATGTTGCCTGAAAGCTTATACGGTCAGGTTGATGCAATGACCGGCTCTACAACATCTACCAGAGCATGATACTCTTCTTCTAGCACTACACCAGGATGCAGGTCAGGGTGTCTTGTGGGAGGTCGCATATGTGGTCAAGGGTTGGTTGTGGAGACTGAGGTGCCAGGTGATTAGGGAATGTCAATTAAAGTGTTTAGAAGCTGAACAGCACCAGCATATGCTCAAGTGTTATAGTGCCCAATATAACATTACCAGTAAGGGCTATAGTGCCCACTCTAATACAACCAGGAAGTGTTATAGTGCCCACTGTAATATTACCAGGTAATGTTATAGTGCCCACTGTAAAATTACCAGGAAATGTTCTAGTGGCCACTGTAATATACTGCACAATACTCGGAAGTATTATAGAGGTCAATGTGATATACTATTTATTAACAGCATGTGCTCTAGTGCCCACTGTAATATCATGGGAGCAACAAGGAGACATTATACTGCATGGGGGCTATAGGATACATTATGCTGCATGGGGGCTATAGAAGACATTATACTGAATGGGTGTAACACTGAGAAATTATACTATATGGGGCAACATGGAGACATTATAGTGTATGAGAGCAACACGGACAAAACTAGAGTGGAACGGAGGTGTTCTGGAGATGGACTTTTGGAGTAACTGGTTTGAGGATTAAATGAAACCCCTATATACTGTACACTCAGAATAGAGGGACCATGTTCTTGTGACTACTAAACAATGCAGTTAATCAGACAGTAATATAATGTTTTAGTGTTGTTGAGAAATACTGGCACATTTGTATTTTCTGACACTGATATAACACAGAAGATTGCTTTACATGGAGGGGAAATGTGAATTATAATCTAAATGTCTATTTTATAAGAAAGTATACAATGCCCTGAATGGTGGAGGATGGGGCTGTCTGGCACTGAAACAACATATTGCTTGTCAGGATACTGTGTTAATTCATTGAGGCATTGTAAAACTGGGAGGACATAACTAAAACAGAATAATACATATCCCCAAACTACTGTTATTCTTCTGCTATACAGCAGTGTTAAATGAGCTGCAGTCATGCATGAGATGGTACTATAAAACATGTGCCTATATATTGGATACGATACAATCTGGAAATTTCTGGTGTTATAATGCATTATTATTAGAGTTGAGCGAACACCTGGATGTTCGGGTTCGAGAAGTTCGGCCGAACATCCCGGAAATGTTCGGGTTCGGGATCCGAACCCGATCCGAACTTCGTCCCGAACCCGAACCCCATTGAAGTCAATGGGGACCCGAACTTTTCGGCACTAAAAAGGCTGTAAAACAGCCCAGGAAAGAGCTAGAGGGCTGCAAAAGGCAGCAACATGTAGGTAAATCCCCTGCAAACAAATGTGGATAGGGAAATGAATTAAAATAAAAATTAAATAAATAAAAATTAACCAAAATCAATTGGAGAGAGGTTCCATAGCAGAGAATCTGGCTTCCCGTCACCCACCACTGGAACAGTCCATTCTCAGATATTTAGGCCCCGGCACCCAGGCAGAGGAGAGAGGTCCCGTAACAGAGAATCTGTCTTCATGTCAGCAGAGAATTAGTCTGCATGTCATAGCAGAGAATGAGGCTTCACGTCAGCCACCACTGCAACAGTCCATTGGCATATATTTAGGCCTAGCACACAGGCAGAGCAGAGAGGTCCCGTAACAGAGAATCTGTCTTCATGTCAGCAGAGAATCAGTCTGCATGTCATAGCAGAGAATGAGGCTTCACGTCACCCACCACTGCAACAGTCCATTGGCATATATTTAGGCCTAGCACACAGGCAGAGCAGAGAGGTCCCGTAACAGACAATCTGGCTTCATGTCAGCAGAGAATCAGTCTGCATGTCATAGCAGAGAATCAGGCTTCACGTCAGCCACCACTGCAACAGTCCATTGGCATATATTTAGGCCTAGCACACAGGCAGAGCAGAGAGGTCCCGTAACAGACAATCTGGCTTCATGTCAGCAGAGAATCAGTCTGCATGTCATAGCAGAGAATGAGGCTTCACGTCAGCCACCACTGCAACAGTCCATTGGCATATATTTAGGCCCAGCACCCAGGCAGAGGAGGGAGGTCCCGTAACAGAGAATCTGTCTTCATGTCAGCAGAGAATCAGTCTGCATGTCATAGCAGAGAATGAGGCTTCACGTCACCCACCACTGCAACAGTCCATTGGCATATATTTAGGCCTAGCACACAGGCAGAGCAGAGAGGTCCCGTAACAGACAATCTGGCTTCATGTCAGCAGAGAATCAGTCTGCATGTCATAGCAGAGAATCAGGCTTCACGTCAGCCACCACTGCAACAGTCCATTGTCATAAATTTAGGCCCAGCACCCAGGCAGAGGAGAGAGGTCCCGTAACAGACAATCTGGCTTCATGTCAGCAGAGAATTAGTCTGCATGTCATAGCAGAGAATCAGGCTTCATGTCAGCCACCACTGCAACAGTCCATTGGCATATATTTAGGCCCAGCACCCAGGCAGAGGAGGGAGGTCCCGTAACAGAGAATCTGTCTTCATGTCAGCAGAGAATCAGTCTGCATGTCATAGCAGAGAATGAGGCTTCACGTCAGCCACCACTGCAACAGTCCATTGGCATATATTTAGGCCTAGCACACAGGCAGAGGAGAGGTTCATTCAACTTTGGGTAGCCTCGCAATATAATGGTAAAATGAAAATAAAAATAGGATTGAATGAGGAAGTGCCCTGGAGTCCAATAATATATGGTTATGGGGAGGTAGTTAATGTCTAATCTGGACAAGGGACGGACAGGTCCTGTGGGATCCATGCCTGGTTCATTTTTATGAACGTCAGCTTGTCCACATTGGCTGTAGACAGGCGGCTGCGTTTGTCTGTAATGACGCCCCCTGCCGTGCTGAATACACGTTCAGACAAAACGCTGGCCGCCAGGCAGGCCAGCACCTCCAAGGCATAAAAGGTTAGCTCTGGCCACGTGGACAATTTAGAGACCCAGAAGTTGAATGGGGCCGAACCATCAGTCAGTACGTGGAGGGGTGTGCACACGTACTGTTCCACCATGTTAGTGAAATGTTGCCTCCTGCTAACACGTTGCGTATCAGGTGGTGGTGCAGTTAGCTGTGGCGTGTTGACAAAAGTTTTCCACATCTCTGCCATGCTAACCCTGCCCTCAGAATAGCTGGCCGTGACACAGCTGCCTTGGCGACCTCTTGCTCCTCCTCTGCCTTGGCCTTGGGCTTCCACTTGTTCCCCTGTGACATTTGGGAATGCTCTCAGTAGCGCGTCTACCAACGTGCGCTTGTACTCGCGCATCTTCCTATCACGCTCCAGTGCAGGAAGTAAGGTGGGCACATTGTCTTTGTAGCGTGGATCCAGCAGGGTGGCAACCCAGTAGTCCGCACAGGTTAAAATGTGGGCAACTCTGCTGTCGTTGCGCAGGCACTGCAGCATGTAGTCGCTCATGTGTGCCAGGCTGCCCAGGGGTAAGGACAAGCTGTCCTCTGTGGGAGGCGTATCGTCATCGTCCTGCCTTTCCCCCCAGCCACGCACCAGTGATGGACCCGAGCTGCGTTGGGTGCCACCCCGCTGTGACCATGCTTCATCCTCATCCTCCTCCACCTCCTCCTCATCCTCGTCCTCCTCGTCCTCCAGTAGTGGGCCCTGGCTGGCCACATTTGTACCTGGCCTCTGCTGTTGCCAAAAACCTCCCTCTGAGTCACTTCGAAGAGACTGGCCTGAAAGTGCTAAAAATGACCCCTCTTCCTCCTCCTCCTCCTCCTCCTCCTCCTCCTCCTGGGCCACCTCCTCTTCCATCATCGCCCTAAGTGTTTTCTCAAGGAGACATAGAAGTGGTATTGTAACGCTGATAACGGTGTCATCGCCACTGGCCATGTTGGTGGAGTACTCGAAACAGCGCAACAGGGCACACAGGTCTCGCATGGAGGCCCAGTCATTGGTGGTGAAGTGGTGCTGTTCTGTAGTGCGACTGACCCGTGCGTGCTGCAGCTGAAACTCCACTATGGCCTGCTGCTGCTCGCACAGTCTGTCCAGCATGTGCAAGGTGGAGTTCCACCTGGTGGGCACGTCGCATATGAGGCGGTGAGCGGGAAGGCCGAAGTTACGCTGTAGCGCAGACAGGCGAGCAGCAGCAGGATGTGAACGCCGGAAGCGCGAACAGACGGCCCGCACTTTATGCAGCAGCTCTGACATGTCGGGGTAGTTGTGAATGAACTTCTGCACCACCAAATTCAGCACATGCGCCAAGCAAGGGATGTGCGTCAAATTGGCTAGTCCCAGAGCTGCAACGAGATTTCGCCCATTATCACACACCACCAGGCCGGGCTTGAGGCTCACCGGCAGCAACCACTCGTCGGTCTGTTGTTCTATACCCCGCCACAACTCCTGTGCGGTGTGGGGCCTGTCCCCCAAACATATGAGTTTCAGAATGGCCTGCTGACGTTTACCCCGGGCTGTGCTGAAGTTGGTGGTGAAGGTGTGTGGCTGACTGGATGAGCAGGTGGAAGAAGAGGAGGAGGAAGCCGAGAAGGAGGAGGTGGCAACAGGAGGCAAAGAATGTTGCCCTGCGATCCTTGGCGGCGGAAGGACGTGCGCCAAACAGCTCTCCACCTGGGGCCCAGCTGCCACTACATTTACCCAGTGTGCAGTTAGGGAGATATAGCGTCCCTGGCCGTGCTTACTGGTCCACGTATCTGTGGTTAGGTGGACCTTGCCACAGATGGCGTTGCGCAGTGCACACTTGATTTTATCGGATACTTGGTTGTGCAGGGAAGGCACGGCTCTCTTGGAGAAGTAGTGCCGGCTGGGAACAACATACTGTGGGACAGCAAGCGACATGAGCTGTTTGAAGCTGTCTGTGTCCACCAGCCTAAATGACAGCATTTCATAGGCCAGTAGTTTAGAAATGCTGGCATTCAGGGCCAGGGATCGAGGGTGGCTAGGTGGGAATTTACGCTTTCTATCAAATGTTTGTGAGATGGAGAGCTGAACGCTGGCGTGTGACATGGTTGAGACGCTTGGTGACGGAGGTGGTGGTGGTGGTGTTGGTGGTACATCCCCTGTTTGCTGGGCGGCAGGTGCCAACGTTCCTCCAGAGGCGGAGGAAGAGGCCGAGGCGGCAGCAGCAGAATAGGCCGAGGCGGCAGCAGCAGAAGAGGTAGCAGGGGGAGCCTGAGTGACTTCCTTGGTTTTAAGGTGTTTACTCCACTGCAGTTCATGCTTTGCATGCAGGTGCCTGGTCATGCAGGTTGTGCTCAGGTTCAGAACGTTAATGCCTCGCTTCAGGCTCTGATGGCACAGCGTGCAAACCACTCGGGTCTTGTCGTCAGCACATTGTTTGAAGAAGTGCCATGCCAGGGAACTCCTTGAAGCTGCCTTTGGGGTGCTCGGTCCCAGATGGCGGCGGTCAGTAGCAGGCGGAGTCTCTTGGCGGCGGGTGTTCTGCTTTTGCCCACTGCTCCCTCTTTTGCTACGCTGTTGGCTCGGTCTCACCACTGCCTCTTCCTCCGAACTGTGAAAGTCAGTGGCACGACCTTCATTCCATGTGGGGTCTAGGACCTCATCGTCCCCTGCATCGTCTTCCACCCAGTCTTGATCCCTGACCTCCTGTTCAGTCTGCACACTGCAGAAAGACGCAGCAGTTGGCACCTGTGTTTCGTCATCATCAGAGACATGCTGAGGTGGTATTCCCATGTCCTCATCATCAGGAAACATAAGTGGTTGTGCGTCAGTGCATTCTATGTCTTTCACCGCTGGGGAAGGGCTAGGTGGATGCCCTTGGGAAACCCTGCCAGCGGAGTCTTCAAACAGCATAAGAGACTGCTGCATAACTTGAGGCTGAGACAGTTTCCCTGGTATGCATGGGGGTGATGTGACAGACTGATGGGGTTGGTTTTCAGGCGCCATCTGTGCGCTTTCTGCAGAAGACTGGGTGGGAGATAATGTGAACGTGCTGGATCCACTGTCGGCCACCCAATTGACTAATGCCTGTACCTGCTCAGGCCTTACCATCCTTAGAACGGCATTGGGCCCCACCATATATCGCTGTAAATTCTGGCGGCTACTGGGACCTGAGGTAGTTGGTACACTAGGACGTGTGGATGTGGCAGAACGGCCACGTCCTCTCCCAGCACCAGAGGGTCCACTAACACCACCACGACCATGTCCACGTCCGCGTCCCTTACTAGATGTTTTTCTCATTGTTATGGTTCACCACAACAACAAATATATTATTTGGCCCAATGTATTGTATTCAAATTCAGCGGGATATAAATTTGAGGCCTAGTATTTAGGCGCTGGGTGACCGGTATGGATTTAGTGACAGAATTAGACTTGGAAATGCACAGAAGCGTGTGTGTGAAGTTATTCTGAATGACCCTATGTGCACCTTCAATATGATCTACCCTTTTAGGGATAGATTTCAAATAGCTCTGATATAGCAGAAACGACTAAATTATGAAATTGCTAAATTGGGAATTGTATTTCAACCCAGAACAAAAAATGTGCTTTGACGGACACTAAATAACTTTCCCAGCCACAACAGGACAGCGGTAACGAGAGATTTAGCGGGATATAAATTTGAGGCCTAGTATTTAGGCGCTGGGTGACAGGTATGGGTTTAGTGACAGAATTAGATTTGGAAATGCACAGTAGCGGGTGTGTGAAGTTATTCTGAATGACCCTATGTGCACCTTGAATATTATATACCCTTTTAGGGATAGATTTCAAATAGCTCTGATATAGCAGAAACCACTAAATTATGAAATTGCTAAATTGGGAATTGTATTTCAACCCAGAACAAGAAATGTGCTTGAACGGACACTAAATAACTCGCCCAGCTACAGCACTAGGGACAGATTTAGCGGGATATAAATTTGAGGCCTAGTATTTAGGCGCTGGGTGACAGGTATGGGTTTAGTGCCAGAATTAGACTTGGAAATACACAGTAGCGGGTGTGTGTGAAGTTATTCTGAATGACCCAATGTGCACCTTGAATATTATATACCCTTTTAGGGATAGATTTCAAATAGCTCTGATATAGCAGAAACCACTAAATTATGAAATTGCTAAATTGGGAATTGTATTTCAACCCAGAACAAGAAATGTGCTTGAACGGACACTAAATAACTCGCCCAGCTACAGCACTAGGGACAGATTTAGCGGGATATAAATTTGAGGCCTAGTATTTAGGCGCTGGGTGACAGGTATGGGTTTAGTGCCAGAATTAGACTTGGAAATACACAGTAGCGGGTGTGTGTGAAGTTATTCTGAATGACCCAATGTGCACCTTGAATATTATATACCCTTTTAGGGATAGATTTCAAATAGCTCTGATATAGCAGAAACCACTAAATTATGAAATTGCTAAATTGGGAATTGTATTTCAACCCAGAACAAGAAATGTGCTTGAACGGACACTAAATAACTCGCCCAGCTACAGCACTAGGGACAGATTTAGCGGGATATAAATTTGAGGCCTAGTATTTAGGCGCTGGGTGACAGGTATGGGTTTAGTGCCAGAATTAGACTTGGAAATACACAGTAGCGGGTGTGTGTGAAGTTATTCTGAATGACCCAATGTGCACCTTGAATATTATATACCCTTTTAGGGATAGATTTCAAATAGCTCTGATATAGCAGAAACCACTAAATTATGAAATTGCTAAATTGGGAATTGTATTTCAACCCAGAACAAGAAATGTGCTTGAACGGACACTAAATAACTCGCCCAGCTACAGCACTAGGGACAGATTTAGCGGGATATAAATTTGAGGCCTAGTATTTAGGCGCTGGGTGACAGGTATGGGTTTAGTGCCAGAATTAGACTTGGAAATACACAGTAGCGGGTGTGTGTGAAGTTATTCTGAATGACCCAATGTGCACCTTGAATATTATATACCCTTTTAGGGATAGATTTCAAATAGCTCTGATATAGCAGAAACCACTAAATTATGAAATTGCTAAATTGGGAATTGTATTTCAACCCAGAACAAGAAATGTGCTTGAACGGACACTAAATAACTCGCCCAGCTACAGCACTAAGGACAGATTTAGCGGGATATAAATTTGAGGCCTAGTATTTAGGCGCTGGGTGACCGGTATGGATTTAGTGACAGAATTAGACTGGGATATGGCCAAAAAATAAACAGACTATTGCTGGTTAAATGCACTTGGTGTGACAGCTTCACCCTGATGTAGGCTTTAGCCAAAAAACAACCACACCATTGAGGGTTAAATGCACTTGGTGACAGGCGCAGCTTGCCCCTGATTTAGTATATGGCCAAAAAATGAACAGACTATTGCTGGTTAAATGCACTTGGTGTGACAGCTTCACCCTGATGTAGGCTTTAGCCAAAAAACAACCACACCATTGAGGGTTAAATGCACTTGGTGACAGGCGCAGCTTGCCCCTGATTTTGTATATGGCCAAAAAATGAACAGACTATTGCTGGTTAAATGCACTTGGTGTGACAGCTTCACCCTGATGTAGGCTTTAGCCAAAAAACAACCACACCATTGAGGGTTAAATGCACTTTGTCGCAGCTTGTGCTGGCGCACCACAAGACACAAAATGGCCGCCGATCACCCCAGAAAAATGTGACTGACAAACGGTCTGGGCAGCCTAAAAACAGTGAGCAATTGAGGATCAGCAGCTCAATGATCCACAGCTGCAGATCGATCAGTTAATCAAGTCCTTTGGAGGAGTTAATCTGCCTAATCTCGCCCTACTGTCGCAGCCGCAACCTCTCCCTACGCTAATCAGAGCAGAGTGACGGGCGGCGCTATGTGACTCCAGCTTAAATAGAGGCTGGGTCACATGGTGCTCTGGCCAATCACAGCCATGCCAATAGTAGGCATGGCTGTGATGGCCTCTTGGGGCAAGTAGTATGACGCTTGTTGATTGGCTGCTTTGCAGCCTTTCAAAAAGCGCCAAGAAAGCGTCACAAAAGCGCGAAGAAAGCGACGAACACCGAACCCGAACCCGGACTTTTACGAAAATGTCCGGGTTCGGGTCCGTGTCACGGACACCCCAAAATTCGGTACGAACCCGAACTATACAGTTCGAGTTCGCTCATCCCTAATTATTATAAATTGCTGCATGTAGAGAATAGAAATGCATGGCACTCTCCATATGATAACCATATCTTCTTCTTTATTAGGCTTGCAGGTACTTTAAGATGTGGAAATTAAAACATTAAATCCACTTCATGTACCTGCAAGCCTAATGCATCTCTGTTCTCTACAGGCAGCAATACAAATGCATCTCAATAAATTAGAATACAGGGAGTGCAGAATTATTAGGCAAGTTGTATTTTTGAGGATTCATTTTATTATTGAACAACAACCATGTTCTCAATGAACCCAAAAAACTCATTAATATCAAAGCTGAATATTTTTGGAAGTAGTTTTTAGTTTGTTTTTAGATTTAGCCATTTTAGGGGGATATCTGTGTGTGCAGGTGACTATTACTGTGCATAATTATTAGGCAACTTAACAAAAAACAAATATATAGCCATTTCAATTATTTATTTTTACCAGTGAAACCAATATAGCATCTCAACATTCACAAATATACATTTCTGACATTCAAAAACAAAACAAATCAGCGACCAATATAGTCACCTTTCTTTGCAAGGACACTCAAAAGCCTGCCATCCATGGATTCTGTCAGTGTTTTGATCTGTCCAGCATCCACATTGTGTGCAGCAGCAACCACAGCCTCCCAGACACTGTTCAGAGAGGTGTACTGTTTTTCCCTCCTTGTAAATCTCACATTTGATGATGGACCACAGGTTCTCAATGGGGTTCAGATCAGGTGAACAAGGAGGCCATGTCATTAGATTTTCTTCTTTTATACCCTTTCTTGCCAGCCACGCTGTGGAGTACTTGGACGCGTGTGATGGAGCATTGTCCTGCATGAAAATCATGTTTTTCTTGAAGGATGCAGACTTCTTCCTGTACCACTGCTTGAAGAAGGTGTCTCTGCCCTTTACCAATCCAGCCACGGGCCCATCCATCTGGCCCATCAAGACTCACTCTCATTTCATCAGTCCATAAAACCTTAGAAAAATCAGTCTTGAGATATTTCTTGGCCCAGTCTTGACGTTTCAGCTTGTGTGTCTTGTTCAGTGGTGGTTGTCTTTCAGCCTTTCTTACCTTGGCCATGTCTCTGAGTATTGCACACCTTGTGCTTTTGGGCACTCCAGTGATGTTGCAGCTCTGAAATATGGCCAAACTGGTGGCAAGTGGCATCTTGGCAGCTGCACACTTGACTTTTCTCAGTTCATGGGCAGTTATTTTGCGCCTTGGTTTTTCCACACGCTTCTTGCGACCCTGTTGACTATTTTGAATGAAACGCTTGATTGTTCGATGATCACGCTTCAGAAGCTTTGCAATTTTAAGAGTGCTGCATCCCTCTGCAAGATATCTCACTATTTTTGACTTTTCTGAGCCTGTCAAGTCCTTCTTTTGACCCATTTTGCCAAAGGAAAGGAAGTTGCCTAATAATTATGCACACCTGATATAGGGTGTTGATGTCATTAGACCACACCCCTTCTCATTACAGAGATGCACATCACCTAATATGCTTAATTGGTAGTAGTCTTTCGAGCCTATACAGCTTGGAGTAAGACAACATGCATAAAGAGGATGATGTGGTCAAAATACTCATTTGCCTAATAATTCTGCACTCCCTGTATCATTTGAAAAGTTAATTTATTTCAGTAATTCAAGTCAAACATATAATAGATAGATTCATTATTTATTTTAATGTTGATGATTATGGCTTACAGCTAATGAAAATCCAAATGTCAGTCAGACTCATGGGGGAGATATGTAATTTCCCTTGCGCCTGAAAAGTTGCGTTAAAAAGTCACAATGTGTTCGACTTTTTAACTTTGATTTAAAAAAATATATAATTATTGCATTTCTTGCTTTTATGCAACCCTTCCAACTTTTAAGAAATTATAGCTGTCTGCTTCTGCCGCTGGACTTATGTAGTGCAGCTGGCAGCTTCTGCGTCTGCATGGCTGGCGGCTTCTGCGGCCGTGTATGCATGTGCAAGGGCCTCCAGTGGATCTTGAATCAAAGCATCTGTTTTGCAATATATCCTGCACCAAAGGAATTGGTGTTCAGCAATCATCTTCAGTTTTGATCATTCTGTGTCAAGATAGGTACTTCTCTAAAGATGTTTTGTTAACTCTGTTATGATTATTTTTATAAACACTTGATAAGAAACCCATATGAGATTTCTTTTATAACATTATGTTGGGTTTTAAGTATGTCTAGCATTGAAATTTCCTAGGTTTTAGGATGTTTATTGATCTGACTTTTTGAATTTGGATCTCTTGTAAGCCTTTGGGTTCCCTATGCTTCCTTCTGAGTCTTCTTAGCTTAGATTACTTTTCAAGAACAGTCCCTCCCGAGGGGTGTTTTTATAACTCTGCTATTCGGTCTCTCTATGGTGCTGTCATGGGTGAAGGGAAAAATGATAATTACACTTACTGGTATTTGGATTTTATAGAACACATGACAGCACCCCTCTAATTCCTTCCCTGGTGCTTATGGTTGAGGTGAATTGCTTTTGTAAAAAAAAAAAAAAAAAAAAAAAAAAAAAAAATGAAGTTATAGGAGTTCTATTTGTACAGCTCCTACTGACCTACTCTGGAATCAACACTGAGGGAGGAAGTGGGTGTTCCCTTTTTGATTGCTCTGAGGCTTCCTGTCCAATTGTGGGGGTGAATCCATCTCTCTATGGTGCTGTCATGGGTTCTGGAAAATCAAATTACCAGTAAGTGTAATTACCATTATTATTTTTTTATTGTTCTTCCGTATATACAACTTTGAAAGAAATTTTATTTCTGCCAAGATGTCCAGCCATTCCCACCATACGATTAAAGCTGTCCCATATTATTTATAGAAACATATTAATCATATTGAAATATACAGTACAGTGACAATATTCAATGAGTGCATGCTCCCTTTTTACTGCTTTGTGAAGAAATTTGAGGTTTCATTTACTACAGTGGATTATATTAGGATATGGACACAAAGGGCAGACTTGCTTTGAATATTTCACAGTGGATTTGTGGGTGGAAAATCAGCAGGAAAATCTAGTAATGGTAAAAGTGAATGAGATTAAAAAAAATCTTATCCACACACTTTGAATCATTTCTACAATGGAATCTGCACATAACTTGATGCATTGTATGAATTTTAAATCCACAGCATGTCAATAAATGTGGGATTCCCCTATGGATTTTATCCTTTCAAATGAAGAGGGTGAAAACTGTAACAAACCCAAAGCATTTCCACAAGGAATTCCTCAACAACCTTAGCATCCAGATGTACCACAGTTTTAATTTTTTTTTTACATTTTTTTTTTTTGGTTACGACGTTTGATGTGCGTGTTATTTGTGTATTTTATACAACAGGTCTGTACAAATCCGGCAATACCTTTATTATAAAATAAAAGTGGGAAAACTTTTTTGTATTTATATGTATGGAGCTGTGTCGAGGCTCCTTTTTTGTGGGGCGATCTGAACCTTTCATTGATACCATTCTGTGGTGTGTATGACTTTTTGATCACTTTTTATTTACATTTTACGTAAAAATGAAGCGACCAAAAACAGTGAATCTGTGAATCCATTTTGACGCATTTTTCTTTTTGCTATTTTCCATGGATCAATTTATGGATTAGGATTTTAAGTCTGTTTGCAACATTTTAGCCAACATTTTGTAGTCTGTATTTAACAATTAAATTGGGCGATAAGATCCAATTTCCTGGCTTATCCTTCTCCTTTTTTTAAAACTAAAGTAATAATTACTTACATTAAAGAAGAAGGTAGAGATCCCACTTCCCAAAATTCATTTAGAATTTCCAATAAATAGGGAAGTAAGACCTCCATATGACTTCTATAGAGTTAAAATGGGAACCCATCAGGGCCAGGAGCTGAGTTGCCTCTAATAGTTCCCATTACTGTCTGCAATTCTGTCAACTGAATTGGTTTATTTAACCATTCAGATTCCTGATCAGTTATCTCTGGAATCTCTGCCATTAATATAGAGATCTATATCCTCCACTTTCCCACCCAACCCAGATTGATGCAGGGTAGAAAAATAACTAATAAATTCCCGTTTGATATCTTTGTATTTTTATATTGAGTCTGGAGTATAATTTATGTTGCCCGCTCTCATTCTAAGGCCTAGTTCACACGAACGTTTTTTTTTGCGGGTGTACGGGCCGTTTTTTTGTGTTCCGTATACGGTCCGTATACGGAACCATTCATTTCAATGGTTCCGCAAAAAAAACTGAATGTGTTCCGTATGCATTCCGTTTCCGTATTTCCGTTTTTCCGTTCCGTTGAAAGATAGAGCTTGTCCTATATTTGGCCGTAAATCACGGGTCGTGGCTCCATTCAAGTCAATGGGTCCGCAAAAAAAAACGGAACACATACGGAAATGCATCCGTATGTCTGTCTTCCGTTTTCCGTTCCGTTTTTTCTGAATCATCTATTGAAAATGTTATGCCCAGCCCAATTTTTTCTATGTAATTACTGTATACTGTATATGCCATACGGAAAAACGGAACGGAAAAACGGAAAGGAAACGGAAACACAACGGAACTTAAAAACGGAACAACGGATCCGTGAAAAACGGACCGCAAAAAACAATAAAAGCCATACGGTCGTGTGAACTAGGCCTAATAGAGTTGATTTTGTTAATACCCCTTTTGATTTTGAATCATAGTTGCCAACATTTTTCCAGTTTTTTCTGCCTCCCAAATTGCCTCTGAAAAAAATCTTATGTTGGGCCTTATTGAAAAAAAATCTTTTGCATTCTTCTCTAGTGTAGAGATTTACTCCCGGAGCGTAGAGGGGTTTCCACCGCTGGAGGGTGTCCTTTTCCCGATTTTGTTGAGGACTCTGCTCAGCATCCAGTAGTGATCTAAGGGAAGAAGCTCTTACAAGCGCTAGTGTGATAGCTGTATATTTGTTAACCCCCATAAGAGACAAGACTCTAGATAGAGGGTGAAGAAGAACTCTCTTTATTGATGGCCACAGCTCAGCCTTTCATGTAGGAACACAAACTACAGCAACCAATCAATATACAGTAAAAGATAATGCACTCACATAGCTAACAAGTAGACACTGTTTTTACCCAGACAATAGACCAGAGTGTTATCTTGTGTATTGTAATTAAGTAGGTCAGTCATGAGGTTAGAATAGACTGACTGTCTGGAAGTGTGCCTACACCTATGTCTGGAAGTGTGTCTACACCTACACCTAGGTATTCAAGGTCCTGGCTAAAAAACATCTTTAACTTTAACTTTAAACCTAGGGATCTGCTACATCTAGCCCCTTTTAATTGCTCTCGAATAACCAAATGTCAGATTCAAATTTAACAACTTTCTCGTCGCAGTCTTTTCTCAGTTTCCACATACTGTATTATTTTTCCTTATTTTATAGCAGTAGAGGCCACGTAACATAGTAACATGGTAATACTTGCATTCAGTTGAAGTCCTTTCAATCCTCTGAGCCAACAGCCAGCCACGGCGCCAAGACCCATACGGCCACAGCACAGGAGTAGTTTGCCACCTGGTGACGAGGGGCACTGCAGTCCAAACATCAAGGCTTTTCCCCAATACCACGATGACAAGGAGAGGTAACAAAGTTGCGGCACTCAACTTATTCAGGCTTCCTTAGAAGACAACATGAAGGATCCAGGGGCGGACACAATGTTGTAAGCGGCAACAGCCGTTTCGCGCGTAGGATCGCGCTTCCTCAGGCCGCTGATAACAAATAGCAGGCCACCTGCGGCTATGGCACCCGCTCCGCTCAGGAGTGGGCCCCATCTTTAAAGACCTGGCCAATGCAGTACTAGTACGGCGCTGATCGGGAAAGGGTTGAAAAAACGAAAGATTTTTATGTTTTCCTTATAAGACTACAGTCATTATTATTATTATGTGACATTATAAAAGAGGACATTTTAAAGGGGTTGTCTCATCTTGTTTTTACTAAGGCGAAATGAGACACAGTTCTGGCCAGGAAACAGAAGAGCGCTCTGTCAATCTGCTTTTTCAGTATCTCTCGTTGCTGTGCATGAGAGCTATTGAAATGGTGTAGCACAACAAGCTATGCTATCTAACAGAAACAGCAAAGCTTGTAGCTCAGGGACGTAGCTATAGGGGGTGCAGAGGTAGCAATCGCTACTTGGCCCAAGACACTGAGGGTTCCCAAATACCCTTGTGCCGCATAAGAAGACACTAGCCTTATAGAAACTGCATGCAAGTTAAGTTATACTTCTGGCTGGAGGAAAGGGGTTAGGTGAAGAATTTGGCATGGGAGGGTGACATTTCAGTTGTTGACTCAGGACACACAAAGGCTATGTGGTTCCCTGCCCCTGGCCACAAAGCGTTCAGCGAAGGGGGGGTCCAAGCTGAACCCTTGAACCAGGGCCCATGAGCCTTTAGCTACGCCCCTGGCTACTCTGTTTCAGTAGCTGTCATGCACCACAATGAGAGCTACTGAAACCAGAAACTCTGCTGTTTCCCGGCCAGGAGGTGGTCGGAACTATGTTTCCTCTCCCTTTTAGTAATGGCAAAATGAGACAACCCCTTTTAATCTATCTAGTAATGTTATCAAACATCCTCTGCAAATGTGAAATTTCTGTGGCCATCTTCAGAGTCCTAATCCCTATAGTGGGTAGGTAGATCTAAGTAAATTGTGGTGAAGTAGTTATCTGGAAACCATGAAAGAGAATGAAAAAACATTGTTCCAGCCCTCTACAAAGATTACCTGCACATATATTGTACACTGTAAAACAATATTCATGTCTGTGTGAGAATGGTTTAAATTAAAAGCCTCTTGATATAAACATGAATTAACAGACACCAGGCAGTGGTTTTAATATGCTCCTCTCATGTTCATATTTAAATATAATTTCTCATGTATTTCATTTTTTGTTATAATAGATTTAAAGGGGTTGTCATTTCAGCAAGCAGCATTTATTATGTAGAGAAAGTCAATACAAGGCATTTACTAATGTATTATGATTGTCCACATTGCTTCCTTTGCTGGTTGAATTCCTTTTTCTATCACACTATACATTGCTTGTTTCCATGGTTATGACCACCCTGCAGTCCAGAAGTGGTGACCATGCTTGCACACTATAGGAAAAAGCACCAGCCTATATGTGGTCTCATGATCTCGGGCACCAAAGAGGGAGGCACTTTTTCCTGGTCAAATCTGAAAAAAAATCTGCATATGCAAGATTCATCATAGAAACACCATAACACATGCATGCAAATCCATGAATCAAATAAATTCCTGTGTTCGGCTGTGATGATGTTTATCAAATGCACAAGATTTTTAGAAATTTTCTATTTTTTTGAATTACTCATTCTCATCAGCTTCAGTAACTGGTAATTTACTAGGCTATTGGATTATATTAAAGGAGTAGGGCAAGTAGTTATTATTCATAAATGTGTTTGCCTAATTACACTAGAACAGAGGTACTGTGGCACATTCAAGATATACTTATAGGAGATGTATTATATTCATCTAGATTGTACTTCTTGTAGACATGCCAATATCTTGAAGAGAAAATCTCCAATTAGTTATGTATAGAGTTGAGCGGACACCTGGATGTTCGGGTTCGAGAAGTTCGGCCGAACTTTCCGGAAATGTTCGGGTTCGGGATCCGAACCCGATCCGAACTTCGTCCCGAACCCGAACCCCGTTTAAGTCAATGGGGACCCGAACTTTTCGGCACTAAAAAGGCTGTAAAACAGCCCAGGAAAGAGCTAGAAGGCTGCAAAAGGCAGCAACATGTAGGTAAATCCCCTGCAAACAAATGTGGATAGGGAAATGAATAAAAATAAAATAAAAATTAACCAATATCAATTGGAGAGAGGTCCCATAGCAGAGAATCGTGCTTCACGTCAGCCATATGCTGTATCAGAGCTATTTTTGGATCCACTGTCGGCCACCCAATTGACTAATGCCTGTACCTGCTCAGGCCTTACCATCCTTAGAACGGCATTGGGCCCCACCAAATATTGCTTTAAATTATGGCGACTACTGGGACCTGAGGTAGTTGGTACACTAGGACGTGTGGCTGTGGCAGAACGGCCACGTCCTCTCCCAGCACCAGAGGGTCCACTAACACCACCACGACCATGTCCGCGTCCTTTACTAGATGTTTTCCTCATTGTTATCGTTCACCACAACAACAAAAATATTATTTGACCCAATGTATTGAATTCAAATTCAGGCCTTTTTTTAAAGACAACTAACACTATCTGGCTATCTATTTAGGTACCGTATTACACTAATACAGGCACAGCAGTAACCACAGATTTAGCTGACTATAAATTTGAGGCCTATTATTTAGGTGCTGGGTGACAGGTATAGGTTTACTGACAGAATTAGACTTGGAAATGCACAGTAGCGTGTGTGTGAAGTTATTCAGAATGACCCTATGTGCACCTTGAATCTGATATACCCTTTTAGGGATAGATATAAAATAGCTCTGATACAGCAGAAACCACTAAATTAGGAAATTGCTAAATAGGGAATTGTATTTCAACCCAGAACAAAAAATGTGCTTTGACGGACACTAAATAACTTGACCAGCCACAGCAGTAACGACAGATTTAGCTGGATATAAATTTGAGGCCTATTATTTAGGCGCTGGGTGACAGGTATACGTTTACTGACAGAATTAGACTGGGATATGGCCAAAAAATAACCACACTATTGATGGTTAAATGCACTTGGTGTGACAGCTTGACCCTGATGTAGGATTTAGCCAAAAAACAACCACACCATTGAGGGTTAAATGCACTTGGTGGCAGCTTGTGCTGGCGCACCACAAGACACAAAATGGCCACCGATCACCCCAGAAAAAAGTGACTGAAAAACGCTCTGGGCAGCCTAAAAACAGTGAGCAATTCAATAGCAGCAGTTCAATCATCCACAGCTGCAGATCAATCTCTGAATGAAGTCTTTTGGAGGACTTAATCACTGCCTAATCTCGCCCTAACGTCGCGGCTGCAACCTCTCCCTATGCTGATCAGAGCAGAGTGACGTGCGGCGCTACGTGACTCCAGCTTAAATAGAGGCTGGGTCACATGGTGCTCTGGCCAATCACAGCCATGCCAATAGTAGGCATGGCTGTGACGGCCTCTTGGGGTAAGTAGTATGACACTTGTTGATTGGCTGCTTTGCAGCCTTTCAAAAAGCGCCAAGAAAGCGACGAACACCGAACCCGAACTTTTACGAAAATGTCCGGGTTCGGGTCCGTGTCACGGACACCCCAAAACACGGTACGAACCCGAACTATACAGTTCGGGTTCGCTCATCCCTAGTTATGTATGCTTTCTGTTTGTTCTAATATAATAATTTTGCTAATTTGTAGCTCGAAAATTCTAGCTGTTGCTGATGGTTTTAGCCAGCAAAGGAATTAAATTACACGATAAATCTAGTTTGTGCTTTATGTGTATTTGTAGATGTATCACAGCCATTAGGCAAGCTTCATGCACAAAATAATTTGCTAAAAGAAAAGCCCCACATTCTGAGAAATGTATCATGGTTGTAGGGAGAATTTGATTTATTTATTTAAATCATCCATTGGCTAGAAGAAAATAGTTCAGGGTTTTTACTAGTGTGTGGTTTCTGGGCTTGTGTGGAACATGCTTGACAAAACATAGTTTGTGGTAGGTGCAGTGGAATTTGTGCATAAATTGTTACAGAAAATCTGTGACAAATGTGGGCAGTGGTGCATGTTCATAAACGACCATAATACACCCTTTTCTGCTCATTGTTGTTTCCGCCAGCAATGCATTGTTTGCATGCACACAGTACATTTTTTCTTTTTCTTTAAGAGTATTAATCAATAGTTTGCTAATGTACACATAATATACTTATTCTTAAACATTGTTTCAGAATTTAACGTGTGCGACTATTGAGCTGGGTCCACACAACCTTTTTGTTGCATTTTTCATGGTGCTTTTGTTGTTTTTATTAGTTTTATTTATTTATTTTCCAAAATGCAGCATACTATAGCTAAGGCATTTTTTTTCTGCCTTCTGTATAAAACTTGATAAATACACACACAAAAAATACAAATGCAGTATAAAAAAAAAAAATCTTAACAAAATGCTTGTAAAAAAAATGTGAACAAGGATTGAGCATGACAAGCATTTACAAGTACATCAAAAAGAGTGTGTATCTGGAGTCCTAAAGACAGTTTAATTAACCTTAATTTTTTTACCAAGTGCGAAAGGTGAATGAGAAACTGTTACAGTGATTAATTCCCCAAATGCTTATCTAGGTAACATGTACAGGGAATCGTTTATGTTACACCTACTAATGAAGTTTTATATTTTACAGTCTATAACATCTTGACACCTTACACTTATTACATCATGGGTTTTAAGCAATGTACTTCTGTTAAAGTCTGACAACCTTCAGGAATGAACTGTTAGCAATGTCATGTAAAAGGAAACTCTGAAGCAAGAATGAGAATAATGGCAAAAGTGTTATGTTAATGAGCACATGTATTCCTATGAGAAGTATAAAGGTAAACTGTATAATATTTTTATATAGTGGATTGTACTTTTTAACGGGCACTTTCAGAAAAAATAAATCTGCATGGATTCTATTGTTCCTGAAAATATATCAAAATCAAACATTCATCTATGGACCAAGCCTGTGCCAACAATGCTTTTGGTGGAGATCCCCTGGTGTCATTAGCTTTCTGTCAAATATATTTTATTTTTTCTAGTGAGTATACTGAAATTGTTAGGCTGAATTTAAAAGTGCCCCAACTGGCCTGAAAGGTTGTGGATGTCACTCTGGGTCCTTAGGACTATATGCGACTCCTTTCATGCTCTTTAATGCCAAAAGATCATTAGTAATACCAAAGTTACCTTGACATGTATGGCTATGGGTAAACGCATGGCTGCTGGTGGTAACAAAAAGCCTCATTAAGGGTGTGAACACAAGGAGCTGTCCTGTCACGGTTGTTATACGGCCGTGCTGCAATCAAGTGCTTTACAGCTGTATGAGCCACAGTGGTCTCAAATTTAACTAATGAGGATCACAATATTTAGTTATTCTGCATTATTAGGCCCCTTTCAGACAATCGAGTGTCATGCTCCGGACTCGCAGCGCAGCACCCGTCCTAAACTTGCAGCACTGCTGGGGTCACATATCATTATATTGATTCTTGCTGCTATGTAACCCTTAGAGGTCTGGAATGTACTGGATAACACTGACATAATGCTGTCAGTGTTATCCAATACATTCCAGAACTGTAAGAGTGACATAGCATCATAAATAACTATAATGCTATGTGACCCCGACAGTGCTGGATGCTCAGGACGGGTGCTGCGCTGCGAGTCCGTGGTGTGACACTCGCTCATCTGAAACCTTGCTGCTGTTAGAGGCCACATACCATGTGGATATTAATAATTCTGACTGACTAAATAATGAGGTCCTAATTTGTTTATTTAGAGCCTATAGTGGCTCGTACAGCCAGGCAGTATGTGACTGCAACACAGCCATTTGAAAACCTCATCATGTGGTTACACCCTAATAACACACTGCAACCTTGGATTCTTTTTTTAATTTTTAATTATTTTTTTTTCAAAAATATTCACTTATTTTTGGCAAATACTTGCTAGTTTGTATGCACACAGATCTTCCAGGGTCATGTAATCCTCCTCATCCATCTTTTCTGTCTTCTGAACTAAAAAAAAAGCTGTGTTTTTTAGAAAGTTTTGCCCAAATAGCCAACTGCCAAAAATAGCCAGAATAAATCCGAATTTTTGTAAAATGTTGTCCAATTTGAATTGAACCAAATGATTTAAACATCTCTAAAAAAAAAAAAAACATGTTTTAAATGGCTGCTACTAAATGTTAGCTGGGTAGATTTACCTACCCTGTCTAATGTTTACCCCAGAGATCACCAGTTTTTGACACTTCAACTGTAAAAAAAAGCCATTTTTTTGTCACCTTACATCATAAAAAGTGTAATAGTAAGAGATCAAAAAGTCATACGCACCCCAAAATAGTGCCAATCAAATCGTCATCCCATCCCGCAAAAATATTACCCTACCCAAGATAATCGCCACAAAACTTAAAAAACTATGGCTCTCGGACTATGGAAACACTAAAGCATTTCTTTTTGTTTCAAAAATGAAATATGTGTGTAAAACTTACATAAATAAAAAAGAAGACATCTTGGGTATTGCCGCGTCCTTAATAACCTGCTCTTTAAAAATATCACATGGCCTAACCCCTCAGGTGAATACCATAAAAAAAAAAAAAACTGTGTAATAAAAAAAAAAAAGCAATTTTTTGTAACCTTACTTCACAAAAAGTGTAATAGCAAGCGATGAAAAAGTCAGACATACCTCAAAATGGTGCCAATCAAATCATCATCTCATTGTCACAACCAGACATCTGAGAGCTCTGACAGATGCCTTTCAGAACCTCCTCCTTGAGCTTTCTTTGTTTTGGTTTTCAGTTCCTCATCTCGTTAGCCTCTCTCAGCTGTCATGTAGTTGGACTGATTGCATCCCTTTAAATTCCTCCCCATAATGCATTAGTGTGCGGTTTATACAACTTCCTGGAGTGTGTGTGCATGCTGATCCTATTTCTCAGTCTTCTACAAGATAAGTGTTGTACATTAATTTGTGATTTTATGTTTGCTGGATCCCAGGTGACCCTGACTCCCTCCGTGTCTAGTGTAGGGAGCCGGTGGTCGTGTCCCCTCACTATTGTAGGGTGTTCAGGTGTTATATAGTCGAGGTACGAGGATATGCGATCATCCACCATTGGGGTGTTCGCATAGGCTGAGCAGTCAGGGAGAGTGCCAGGTCTTATGCAGGGGTCTCCCGTTTGTTTCTTAGTTTTGGATCCAGTGAGTCATATATTCATTTTGCATTGTCTGTACACCTTCCGTGACATTATAAACCGCCAAAACCGTCTCAGGCAAGGATACGGTTTCACTTTTGACTAAACGTTTCCAGGGTCTTTCATTGGAGGTAGCTGATCTCCGTAAGACTCTTTCTCAGTTTCTAGTGACCGGTTCAGCTTGCGTTCATGGAGTTTGTTCTGAGCCTAAGATCTCGCTCCCGGATGCGTTCTCCGGGGGTAGTGAGAATTTTGTGCATTTCAGAGAGGCTTGCAAACTCCATTTTCGCCTTTCTCCCCATTCCTCTGGTGATGATGAACGGAGGGTGGGGATCATTATATCGCTGCTCAGGGGTAACGCTCAGTCGTGGGCCTTTTCGCTGCCGGTGGGGGCACGGCCCCTCCGTTCAGTGGATGAATTCTTTTTAGCCCTGGGTCAGATATATGATGATCCGGATCGTGTTGCTTTGGCTGAGTCTAGACTACGTCTGTTATGCCAGGGTAAACAATCCGCAGAGATATACTGCTCAGAATTTTGGAGATGGGCAGCTGATACTGGTTGGAATGATGCTGCACTCCGAAGTCAATTTTGCCATGGTCTTTCAGAGGGATTGAAAGATGCATTTGCCTTTCATGAGAGGCCTATCTCCTTGGACTCTGATATGTCTCAGGCCATTCATATTGACAGGCGTCTTAGAGAGAGAGGAGAGATCTCTCCTTCCTGTCATACTCAGTCCCAGGACAGTGCAGCGGTCTCATTCTGTGTGCAGGGGTCTCAGTCGCTGTCAGTCCCTTCTGAGCAGGAGCCCATGCAGCTGGGGTTGATTGCCTCTGACAATAGAAGATTCAGCCCGCATGGGAAGGTTTGTTTTTGTTGTGGAGGTATAAATCATTTGGCAAATATTTGTCCCTCTAGGAGATTCAGGCAGTTTTCTGGGAGTAATAAAGAAACAAAAAGGAAAAAATCTTTTAAAAATGTTCCATCTGTTACTATTGGCAGGGTTGAGGCTGAAATTGAAGGTTTTCCGTTTGCTTGTAGTTCCCGTTTTGTCCTGCCTGCCAGGGTGGCGCTAGAGAGCAAGAACATTTTTTTTGTGAGATTTTTGTAGATAGTGGAGCAGCTGTCAATCTCATTGATAATCATTTTGCGATAACTCATGGTTTCCAGGTATGCACTTTGGGAAAGGATATTCCTGTTTTTGCTATTGATTCCGCTCCACTTTCTCAGAAATCATTAAAGGGCATAGTTCACAATATTCATTTAATTGTGAGTGATGCTCATGTTGAGAATGTGTCATGTTTCGTCCTTAGCAGATTACCTACTCCTCTTGTGTTGGGGCTACCCTGGCTCACTAAACATAATCCTACCATTGATTGGCAAGCGAGGCAAATAAATGGTTGGAATGACTTTTGCAGAGAGAATTGCCTCACGACATCACTTTCTGAGGTTTCTACTAAGACTGTACCACCTTTTCTCTCAGAATTTTCGGATGTCTTCTCTGAGAGTGGAGTTCAGGATTTGCCCCCACACAGGGAGTACGATTGCCCTATTAATCTCATCCCAGATGCCAAGCTGCCTAAATCTCGTTTATACAATCTTTCCCAACCTGAAAGGGTCTCTATGCGTGCTTATATCTCGGAGAGTCTGAGAAAAGGACACATACGACCCTCGAAGTCACCTGTTGCCGCTGTTTTTTTCTTTGTTAAGAAAAAAGATGGTTCTTTAAGACCTTGTCTGGATTTTAGGGAGCTGAACAGTATCACTATTCGTGACCCTTATACACTTCCTCTAATCCCGGACCTGTTTAACCAGATTGTTGGGGCTAAAGTCTTTTCCAAATTAGATCTAAGAGGGGCATACAACCTGGTCAGGGTCAGAGAAGGAGACTAATGGAAGACTGCCTTCAATACCCCTGAGGGCCATTTTGAGAATTTGGTTATGCCTTTTGGTTTGATGAATGCCCCAGCCGTTTTTCAGCATTTCGTGAATAGCATTTTTTATCATTTAGTGGGAAAATTTGTATTAGTGTATTTGGATGACATTTTGATTTTTTTCTCCTGATTTCAAAACTCATAAGGAACACTTAAGTCAGGTCTTGCTCATCCTGCGGGAGAATAAATTATACGCGAAACTGGAAAAATGTGTGTTTGCGGTTCCAGAAATTCAATTTCTGGGGTTTCTTCTCTCCGCTTCTGGTTTTCGCATGGACCCCGAGAAGGTCCGCGCTGTGCTTGAGTGGGAGTTTCCTGAGAATCAGAAGGCGCTGATGCGTTTTTTGGGCTTTGCCAATTATTACAGGAAGTTTATTTTGAATTATTCCTCTATTGTTAAACCACTCACTGATATGACCAGAAAGGGGGTAGATTTTTCTTCCTGGTCGGTAGAGGCGCGTAAGGCCTTTTCTAATATCAAGGAGAGTTTTGCTTCCGCTCCCATCTTGGTACAACCTGATATTCCTCTACCCTTCATAGTTGAGGTTGATGTTTCTGAGGTGGGTGTGGGTGCGGTCTTGTCTCAGGGTTCCTCTCCTGCCAAATGGCGACCGTGTGCCTTTTTCTCGAAGAAACTCTCCTCCGCAGAGAGAAATTACGATGTGGGAGATAGGGAATTGTTGGCCATCAAGTTGGCTTTTGAGGAATGGCGCCATTGGCTAGAGGGAGCCAGACACCCTATTACCGTGTTTACTGACCATAAAAATCTGGCCTACTTGGAGTCAGCCAAGCGTCTGAACCCGAGACAGGCCAGATGGTCTTTGTTCTTTTCAAGGTTTAATTTTGTTGTCACGTTCCGCCCTGGGGTTAAGAATGTGAAGGCAGATGCCTTGTCACGTTGTTTTCCTGGAGGTGGGAATTTTGAAGACCCGGGTCCCATTTGGGCTGAAGGTGTGGTGGTCTCTGCTCTTTTTCCTGAATTGGAGGCAGAGGTGCAGGCAGCCCAGTCAGAGGCTCCTGGTCTTTGTCCTCCTGGGAGGTTGTTTGTGCCTCTCACTTTAAGACACAAGATTTTTAAGGAACACCACAATACGGTCCTTGCTGGGCACCCGGGGGCAAGAGCCACACTGGATCTCATCGCTCGGAGATTCTGGTGGCCTGCGCTTCGTAAGTCGGTTGAGGGTTTTGTGGCAGCCTGCGAGACTTGCGTTCGTGCCAAAGTCCCTCATTCACGGCCATCAGGTCCTCTCCTTCCCTTACCCATTCCTTCCCGTCCTTGGACACATCTGTCCATGGACTTCATTACGGACCTGCCTTGTTCCTCGGGGAAGACTGTGATTCTGGTGGTGGTGGACCGTTTTAGCAAAATGGTGCATTTCATCCCTTTTTCCTGGTTTGCCCAATGCTAAGACGCTGGCGCAGGCATTTATTGATCACATTGTCAAATTGCATGGTATTCCTTCAGACATAGTCTCTGATAGGGGCACGCAGTTTGTTTCCAGATTCTGGAAGGCTTTCTGTTCTCGCTTGGGGGTTCAGTTGTCATTCTCTTCTGCTTTCCACCCGCAGTCGAATGGCCAGACAGAGCGCGTCAATCAGAATCTGGAGACGTATCTGCGCTGTTTTGTGGTGGAGAATCAGGAGGATTGGTGTTCTTTTTTGTCCCTTGCTGAGTTTGCTTTAAATAACCGTCGTCAGGAGTCCTCTGATAAGTCACCATTTTTTGGTGCATATGGGTTTCATCTGCAGTTTGGGACTTTCTCGGGAGAGGGGTCTTCTGGTTTACCTGATGAGGACAGATTCTCCTCGTCTTTGTCATCTATTTGGCAAAAGATTCAGGTTAATCTAAAGAGCATGAGTGAGAGATATAAGCGTGTGGCAGATAAGAGACGTGTGCCTGGTCCGGACCTGAATGTTGGTGATCTGGTGTGGTTGTCTACCAATAATGTCAAACTGAAGGTTCCCTCCTGGAAGTTGGGTCCTAAGTTTATTGGGCCTTACAAAATCCTGTCTGTCATCAATCCTGTTGCCTACCGTTTTGATCTTCCTCAGACTTGGAAGATCCATAATGTTTTTCAGAAGTCCTTATTAAAACCTTATGTTCAACCCATTGTACCCTCGCCTTTGCCTCCTCCTCCGATTATGGTTGATGGTAATCTTGAATTTCAGGTCTCTAGGATAGTGGATTCTCGTGTTGTCCACGGTTCTCTTCAGTACCTCGTTCATTGGGAGGATTATGGTCCTGAGCAGAGGATGTGGGTCCCAGTGACTGACATTAAGGCCACTCGTCTCATCAGGGCTTTCCATAGGTCCCATCCTGAGAAGGTGGGCTCTGACAGATGCCTTTCAGAACCTCCTCCTTGGGCTTTCTTTGTTTTGGTTTTCAGTTCCTCATCTCGTTAGCCTCTCTCAGCTGTCATGTAGTTGGACTGATTGCATCCCTTTAAATTCCTCCCCATAATGCATTAGTGTGCGTTTTATACAACTTCCTGGAGTGTGTGTGCATGCTGATCCTATTTCCCAGTCTTCTACAAGATAAGTGTTGTACATTCATTTGTGATTTTATGTTTGCTGGATCCCAGGTGACCCTGACTCCCTCCGTGTCTAGTGTAGGGAGTCGGTGGTCGTGTCCCCTCACTATTGTAGGGTGTTCAGGTGTTATATAGTTGAGGTACGAGGATATGCGATCATCCACCATTGGGGTGTTCGCATAGGCTGAGCAGTCAGGGAGAGTGCCAGGTCTTATGCAGGGGTCTCCCTTTTGTTCCTTAGTTTTCGATCCAGTGAGTCATATATATATTCATTTTGCATTGTCTTGTTTCCTGTACACCTTCCGTGACACTTATCCCGCAAAAATCATGCTCTACCTAAGATAATCACCCAAAAACTGAAAAAACTATGGCTCTTTGACTATGGAGACACTAAAACATGTTTTGTTTTTTTTTGTTTCAAAAATTAAATAATTGTGTAAAACGTACATAAATAAAGTTGACATATTGGGTATTGCCGCATCCGTAATCTGCTCTATAAAAATAACACATGATCTAACCTGTCAGATGAATGTTGTAAATAACAAAAAAATAAAAAATGGTGCCAAAACAGCTATTTCATGTTACCTTGCCTCACAAAAAGTGTAATATAGAGCAACCAAAAATCATATGTACCCTAAAATAGCACCATCAAAACTGCCACCCTATTCCGTAGTTTCCAAAATTGGGTCACTATTTTGGAGTTTCTACTCTAGGGGTGCATCAGAGGGGCTTCAATTTGGACATGGTGTAAAAAAAACAGTCCAGCAAAATCTGCCTTTCAAAAACCGTATGTCATTCATGTCCTTCTGCGCCCTGCCGTGTGCCCCTGCAGCAGTTTACAACCACATATGGGGTGTTTCTGAAAACTACAGAATCGGGGCCATAAATAATGAGTTTTGTTTGGCTGTTAACCCTTGCTTTGTAACTGGAAAAAATTTATTCAGATTGAAAATTTGCCAACAAAGTGAAATTTTGAAATGTTATCTCTATATTCCATTAATTCTTGTGGAACACCTAAAGGGTTAACAAAGTTTGTAAAATCAGTTTTGAATACCTTGAGGGGTGTAGTTTGTAAAATGGGGTCATTTTTGGGTGGTTTCTGTGGTGAAAACCAACCTCGCCACTGAGTTTTGGAGAGGCCTGTTTAAAAGCCTCTTGCCTCGGTATTATGGCCCTGTGGCAAACCCAGCCACTATATACGGTAATTCCTGTACGTATGATGTTAGGGCATATGGGTATACCACTTTAACCACCTCCGGACCGCCTAACGCAGATTCGCGTTCCGGAGGTGGCAGCCCTGCGCACAGTCACGCATATATGCGTCATCTCGCGAGACGCGAGATTTCCTGTGAACGCGCGCACACAGGCGCGCACGCTCACAGGAACGGAAGGTAAGCGAGTGGATCTCCAGCCTGCCAGCGGCGATCGCTCGCTGGCAGGCTGGAGATCCGAATTTTTTAACCCCTAACAGGTATATTAGACGCTGTTTTCATAACAGCGTCTAATATACCTCCTACCTGGTCCTCTGGTGGTCCCTTTTGTTTGGTGCGACTTTACTGACCTACCTGAGTCCTCTGGTGGTCGATCCTAACACCACACTACACTACACTACACTACACTACACTACACCCCCCCCGTCACTTATTAACCCCTTATAAACCCCTGATTACCCATGATCACCCCATATAAACTCCCTGATCACCCCCCTGTCATTGATCACCGCCCTGTCATTGATCACCCCCCTGTCAGGCTCCGTTCAGACGTCCGTATGATTTTTACGGATCCACGGATACATGGATCGGATCCGCAAAAAGCATACGGATGTCTGAATGGAGCCTTACAGGGGGGGTGATCAGTGACAGGGGGGTGATCACCCTGATTACCCTGATCACCCCCTGTCATTGATAACCCCCCTGTAAGGCTCCATTCAGACGTCCGCATGCGTTCTGTGGATCCGATCCATGTATCCATGGATCCGTAAAAAATCATGCGGATGTCTGAATGGAGCCTTACAGGGGGGGGGGTGATCAGTGACAGGGGGGTGATCACCCTGATTACCCTGATCACCCCCTGTCATTGATAACCCCCCTGTAAGGCTCCATTCAGACGTCCGCATGCGTTCTGTGGATCCGATCCATGTATCCATGGATCCGTAAAAAATCATGCGGATGTCTGAATGGAGCCTTACAGGGGGGGTGATCAGTGACAGGGGGGTTATCACCCTGATTACCCTGATCACCCCCTGTCATTGATAACCCCCCTGTAAGGCTCCATTCAGACGTCCGCATGCGTTTTGTGGATCCTATCCATGGATCCGTAAAAAATCATGCGGGTGTCTGAATGGAGCCTTACAGGGGGGGTGATCAATGACAGGGGGGTGATCAGGGAGTCTATATGGGTGATCACCCCCCTGTCATTGATCACCCACCCCCCCCTGGTAAGGCTCCATTCAGACATTTTTTTTGGCACAAGTTAGCGGACATTTTTTGTTTGTTTTTGTTTTTTCTTACTAAGTCTCATATTCCACTAACTTGTGTCAAAAAATAAAATCTTACATGGATGCACCATACCCCTCACGGAATCCAAATGCGTAAACATTTTTAGACATTTATATTCCAGACTTCTTCTCACGCTTTAGGGCCCCTAAAAAGCCAGGGCAGTATAAATACCCCACATGTGACCCCATTTCGGAAAGAAGACACCCCAAGGTATTCCGTGAGGGGCATATTGAGTCCATGAAAGATTGAAATTTTTGTCCTAAGTTAGCGGAAAGTGAGACTTTGTGAGAAAAAAACAAAAAAAAATCAATATCCGCTAACTTATGCAAAAAAAAAAAAATCTAGGAACTCGCCATGCCCCTCATTGAATACCTTGGGGTGTCTTCTTTCCAAAGTGGGGTCACATGTGGGGTATTTATACTGCCCTGGCTTTTTAGGGGCCCGAAAGTGTGAGAAGAAGTCTGGGATCCAAATGTCTAAAAATGCCCTCCTAAAAGGAATTTGGGCCCCTTTGCGCATCTAGGCTGCAAAAAAGTGTCACACATGTGGTATCGCCGTACTCAGGAGAAGTTGGGGAATGTGTTTTGGGGTGTCATTTTACATATACCCATGCTGGGTGAGAAAAATATCTTGGTCAAATGCCAACTTTGTATAAAAAAATGGGAAAAGTTGTCTTTTGCCAAGATATTTTTCTCACCCAGCATGGGTATATGTAAAATGACACCCCAAAACACATTCCCCAACTTCTCCTGAGTACGGCGATACCAGATGTGTCACACTTTTTTGCTGCCAAGGTGGGCAAAGGGGCATATATTCCAAAGTGCACCTTTTGGATTTCACCGGTAATTTTTTACACATTTTGATTGCAAAGTTCTTCTCACACATTTGGGCCCCTAAATTGCCAGGGCAGTATAACTACCCCACAAGTGACCCCATTTTGGAAAGAAGACACCCCAAGGTATTCCGTGAGGGGCATGGCAAGTTTTTAGAATTTTTTATTTTTTGTCGCAAGTTAGTGGAATATGAGACTTTGTAAGAAAAAATAAAAAAAATAAAATCATCATCATTTTCCGCTAACTTGTGACAAAAAATAAAAAGTTCTATGAACTCACTATGCCCATCAGCGAATACCTTAGGGTGTCTACTTTCCGAAATGGGGTCATTTGTGGGGGTTTTCTACTGTTTGGGCATTGTAGAACCTCAGGAATCATGACAGGTGCTCAGAAAGTCAGAGCTGTTTCAAAAAGCGGAAATTCACATTTTTGTACCATAGTTTGTAAATGCTATAACTTTTACCCAAACCATTTTTTTTTTTTTGCCCAAACATTTTTTTTTTATCAAAGACATGTAGAACAATAAATTTGGTGAAAAATGTATATATGGATGTCGTTTTTTTTGCAAAATTTTACAGCTGAAAGTGAAAAATGTCATTTTTTTGCAAAAAAATCGTTACATTTTGATTAATAACAAAAAAAGTAAAAATTTCAGCAGCAATAAAATACCACCAAATGAAAGCTCTATTAGTGAGAAGAAAAGGAGGTAAAATTCATTTGGGTGGTAAGTTGCATGACCGAGCGATAAACGGTGAAAGGAGTGTAGTGCCGAAGTGTAAAAAGTGCTCTGGTCATGAAGGGGGTTTCACCTAGCGGGGCTGAAGTGGTTAAAGAACCAAGCGTATATATGTTTGTGTAACTTGTCAGCTTGGGAGACAGTTGGGTGGATAGACAGAGGGGAGGAATATGCTGGGTGTGTTCCATTGTCCCATTGTGCCATTGTCCCATTGTGTGTTTAAATGGTGATGTCTGTCCTGTTGTCTCCACATGTGCATTGGCGATTTCCCTTTGTCCTGAGAGATAATTGGATTGCTCTTCGGTTGTCTCTAGGACAGAGAGGAGGAAACCATGATGCATTGTGGGGATGTGTTGTATCTGCTCTGTGTCGCAGTCTCCCTTCTGGTCCCCTAGGGGGCGTGAACAATTGGTTGCTGTACTTGCATTGTGTGTGTTGTAAGATATTGATTGGTAGGATTTCAAAACCCTGTGGGCAGTACTATGTTTGTTTTTTATGAATAAAAGAGGCTGTACTTGAAGTACAGTCAGACCACTGCTTGACCCTCAACACGGAGCCTTGTCTCGTTATTGGGGGGATTCCCTGTATGCTGTTAGAGACTGATTGCCAGGAGTGTAAGCTGATTGTATGCTTTTCCTGTTCGTCTGCTAGCAGCTATTCGCGAGGTTCCAGCTTGGAGTGCTATTTTGTATCCAGTTCGGGAGTTTGGTGTTCTGCAGTAGCTGTGCCTGTCTCTCAGAAAGGGGCATATCGTCTAAACGGATTTTAACCCCTTGTCTGCTGAAACGGTCCGTTACAGTTTCTATTATATAAGCCTCACAAAGTGACTTCAGATCTGAACTGGTCCTGAAAAAGTGGGTTTTAGAAATTTTTGGAAAAATTTCAAGATTTTCTTCTAAACTTCCCAGCCTTGTAACGTCCCCAAAAAATAAAATGGCATTACCAAAATGATCCAAACGTAAAGTAGGCATATGGGGAATGTAAAGTAATAACAATTTTTGGAGGTATTGCTATGTATTATAGAAGTAGAGAAATTGAAACTTGGAAATTTGCTAATTTTTCCACATTTTTGATAAATTTGGTATTTTTTTATAAATAAGAATGATTTTTTTTTTTTTTACTCCATTTTTCCAGTGTCATGAAGTACAATATGTGACAAAAAAACTGTCTAACAATGGCCCGGATAAGTAAAAGCGTTTTAAAGCTATTCACACACAAAGTGACATTGGTCAGATTTGCAAAAAATGACCTGGTCCTTAAGGTGAAATATGGCCGTGTCCTTAAGGAGTTAAGGGATTCTCCTTCAGTATAAGCCACACCCTCTTAAATAATAAGGCACAAAAAGTATCTAAAATGCATAAATATGTGGTGCAAGCATGTTTGCCAGTGGTTTAGTACACATTGAGCTACAATTTGATTTATATATTAGCTTTGTAAATATCATGAGGTGCGCATTAGAATGTTGGTAAGGGGCACATGACTGTTATTATGGGGTGGTCAAGATCACTGTTAGGGCTCATTCAGCCATATGAATGAGTCTGCATCCATTCCACAATTTTGCAGAATGAGTGCAGACCCATTAATTTCAATGGGGCTGCAAAAGATGCGGACACCACACAGTGTGCTGTCCGCATATGTGGTTCCGCTCCATGGAAAAGATAGAACATGTTCTATTATTGTCCGCAATCGCGTTCAAGAATAGGCATTTTCTATTATGGTTGCCGCCATTGGTGGTGCGCAAATGCACATGGCCGCTATCTGTGTTTTGCGGATCCGCAAAGCACTACGGCCATCTTAATGGGCCCTTAGTCTGCAGAGCCCAACCATGCTTATGGTGAGAACTGCCCTACATTGTTATTTTGCACTGTAAGGGCCGCTTCACACGAGCGGATGCCGTGCGTGGCATCCGCTCCGTGAAAGAGTGCCAAGACCCGCTGCAGACTGCAGAGGCACGGAGCAGTAACATGACTGTTAATGCTCCGTGCCTCTCTGTGATCTCTTTACTACGAAATCACAGTTGTCACTGTGATTTCGTAGTAAAGAGATCACAGAGAGGCACGGAGCATTAACAGTCATGTTACTGCTCCGTGCCTCTGCAGTCTGCAGCGGGTCTTGGCACTCTTTCACGGAGCGGATGCCACGCACGGCATCCGCTCGTGTGAAGCGGCCCTAACATTGCAATCTCTGGTGGTGGTGAGCAGAAAACAGTCACACGACTCAAGTACAGAAATGTTCATTTTTTGCCAGGTCTAAGACTCTGAAAACAATGTTATCTCATACATCTTGTGACAAAAATCATTGAAATACATTAAAAGTTAGTTGACCTTTTTTGTACCATTTTTTTTTTTTTTTTTTACTTTCATCCAATGGTTGTGTTTTGACCAACAATTCAGCTGTATTGGAATGGTTGACTCTCTCTTCAACATCATTTCAAGTGACAACAGATGCACACAGGCAGGAATTGGTGGGTTCCTCTGACACCATGCTTAGTTGGCATGGCCTAGGAACTGTTCCTGTGTCCTCACATGTCCTGAACCTGCATCTTGCTTTTGCTGCTCCTTCTGCCAGCCAAACTAAGGTATTCTGCCAGCTCTGCTCTTCTTCTTTTCATAGAGGATGAGCTTTGTGAGGACAGTCAACAGTTACAGGCCAGCACAGATTTTTAGAAGAGGACTGCTGCAGAATCCTCTAGGTGTGCAACTATGATGACAGTCAAGTGGGAGCATATGTCATGAGAGGTCAGGGACGTGCACAAGAGACAGGTGAGGGTGACACAAGTAACAACTAAACAGATGTAGATGACCATGTAGCTGATTGCACGTGGGAGCCGAGTGAAGAGGGGGAATCATCATCTTTAGGGGGGCAGGCGTGGGTGGCAGCATACCCATAAGAATGCAGGGTGGAAGTGTGCCAATGAGACCTCTGGAGTTCCAATGGGAAGCTCGAGGGTGACGAGGCAGATGACTCCAACAGACCATGGCAGCATACAGTGGAGATGGAGGCAGGAAGGCCCTCCAAGTCCCTTTCACAAATGGCCAGATGCATGCTGTCATGTTTGTGTAGTGGCAGCGTATTGTCAGAATTTGGGGGATGACTACAGGTTATCAACATTATTAGGGGGCATATTTTAGACCTTGCTGTGTGGTCATAGCCTACAAGTGCCATCAGACAGATCTGACCTGGGAGGACACTCTGCACCCACCCTCCACTGCCATGATTGGGGGGGGGGGGGGGCAGCAAGAGCAGCACCAGCTCCATATCCAGCAACCTCAGTCTGAAATCTACGATGAGCAGTTTCCATCAGCCACCTACTGAAGAAACCATGTATCAGAACTTCGACCAGCAGGTGGTGGTATACTTAGACTGCACCCTGTCACCCATGATCAAAGACCCCCTGGACTATTGGGCATGCAAACTTGAAGTGTGGCCATGCACATGCTTTCCTGTCTGGCCAGTAGTGTGGCATCAGGGTAGGTGTTCAGTACAGTGGAGGGGGTGCAGGCTAGTTTCCCTTAAGAGAACAAGCCTTTTCTCCCAAAATGTGGATCATCCTGTATTTCCAGATGCTGGTGCCTAATGGAACAGAATAAATCATTCTGCAACTAATGATCATACTGTAGTGTGCTGCCACACCAAAATGGGCTGTTAATTTTGGCTATGTGATGCTGCCACCATTCTGATACTGCCACCTGCCTACTGCCTCTTCTGCCATTACTATAATGGGCTTCTTGCCTACTGATATGTACATGTCAAATTTTTAAAAGGATATGCATGCTAGTGGGCCTTGCTATGACACTGCTGTTTTTGGGCTTTGCTACTACTGTGGTCTGCCACCATCTTGTGCTGTATGCCACTGCTGTTGCCTCCACTCCCCACTCTGTTATGATGTCACTATTGTCCCGGTTTGTCTGTGTTGACATCACTGTTTGTTTATTTTTTTGTTTTTCTTATACATCAGAAAAACTGAAAAATAAAATAAAAAAGATCCTGTAATTTGAGCATCTGTCATATTTGATCAGTATTTGTAAGCCAAAAACAGGAGTGTATTCAAGACATAGATGAGATGAAAATATGTCTATTACATTTTATCTCTGTTTTGAACCCACTCCTTTTTTTTTGGGGGGGGGGGGGATTTCAGATTTAAATGGCCAAAACCGATGCAAATTGAGCATAAGGACTCTTTCACAAGGTCAGTATTTTGCATCAGTATTTAAAAGCCAAAAGTAGGAGTGAGTCTAAAACGCAGAAGAGACACAAATATTTATATTAAGTTTAATCTCTGTTTTGGACCCACTCCTGGCTTTGGCTTACAATTACTGATCAAATACTGACCGTCTGAAAGAGGCTTAATGGATGCTCAAAATACAGACTTATTTTTTGTTTTATTTTTTTAGTTTTTCTGTTCTTCTGACAGCTCAGAAGAATGGAAAAATAAACATTGATGTGATTACAGCCTTACTGACATTGCTGCCCCTCCCCACTCTGCCATGGGGCCACTATTGTCACTGTTACTGCCACTGCTGCTGCCACTCTGCCCTCTCTGTCAATGAGGCTCTACTTGAGTTTTGGGGCACTACACAGCTCCAGTCCATGGCGATAAATTAGACCTGACACTAACATTGACCTGTAATACTGACACACCGTAAATCTACAGCTAATAGGATTAAAAAGCATGTGTTTGGACTGACACAACATATATTAAAATAACATTTTTTTTCCCCACTACTTTATTAGTGCTGCCTCCATTTCTTTATTTTGTTCCACTAAGGTGCCATTTGGACATAGCTCCTCTAGGGGAGTGCACAGGTTTTTGGCTTTACTGAAGAGTGCGGAATGCTTTTTTTTTGTTTAACAGAAAAGATTAGTTATGAATCTTGGTGCACTGCATAGTGATGTGAATGGCATTAAATTACACCTATAATACTAACAGATCAGTACCTAGAGAACGGATTAACTATGAATGTGGGTGCGCTAGATTGTAATGCACATGGCAATACACTCTCCCTACAGTTTAAGTTCCAAGACTTCACATTGAGATTGGGCCATCAATTGGGGTGAATATGATTAGATAGAGTGGACTGGGTATACCTGATTTATCATGATTTGTGACAAATTCATTTGCAACTAATCAATATTCAAAGTTCACCAAATCAAATTTTTTAAAACCTTGTTCATCTCTAATTCTATGTATTTGTCAATATGGCCAGAATGTCCTTTTTAGGCATACATCTGGCCAATATGCATCTGTATATTTTTTACAATTGTAATGGAAAGCATAGTTGACCAGTACAAGCTATCTATATGAAGTCCTTATCCTGAAAAAGATGTATCAATGTTACTGATACTGTCTACAACATACTTTTTATGCATCTTTTTTTTTCTCTACAACATACTTTTTATGAATCTATTTTCTCTATTTCTATTTTATGGCTCAGTTAAAAATAAATTTGAGCCCTGCAAGCTGTTTACAAAACCACTACCTTCTCAAGCCAAATGGGTGCAGAAAACATTTTGCATTAGCCCGTGGCCTTTTGATAAATTAGTTATGGCCAGTGCTGGCTTAGTTAACCATATAATGTTATATGATGTACAATAAATCATTTTGTGAAATCATGCATATAGCCTTAAAGTAATACTTGCTGTGCTCGTTTCCTCGGTATAATAAGATTTTGTTTAATAACCTGGCAATGAAAAATAAGATTGCGGATAGGTTTACATACACCTGAGATGTTTACTTGAGAAACATAATCAGTTTCTGACATTCAGATAGTAAATATTATTTTACTGTATTTTGGCTTTTGATTTAAAAATATTTTGAGCTTTATAACTTTTATAAGTAATTTTGTGTACACTTTTCCAAACTTCAGCCTAGTTTGAATGTGTAGTTTAAGATATATTATCATGTTTCTGAAGGATGTAATTGGACAAATGCATCCGAAGGAGAATAAATGTGCTAGTGTTTCGATGCGTAATCACATGGCATGTTCTTGTACTGTGGAAGCATTTTGGCCTAAAGGCATACATAGATTTGTCTCAGCAGAAGATGCACCAAGTTAGTGTATCTGGTTTTTCTGCATGTAGATGTCAAAATTACTTTACCTTTTTACCAGATGTTTATGAAAACTTCTTCAACGTTACTTTTTTACTGGATTTTTAAGTAAATTGTAAATTGGTTGTGTGCAAATGTTAATTAGATCTCTAATATACATTTGTTTTCTGTATTTTCAAGATCTATAGTGTAGTGATTGCCAGCCAGGAGCAAACTAGGAGCTTAAAGCGGTTCTGGAAAAAAGTTAAGTGTCACAATTTTTTATGCAGGTCCAAATTCATGGGGTCAACATAAGTAGGCAGGGCCAGCATTAACATATTGTGGGACATGATACCATCCCATCAGAGCCAAATACTACAGTGCAGCACAATATACTGCCCCAGCAGCACAAAGTAACTCCTGAGTAACTGCCCCTCTGTGTTGGCCAATGCCAGCTGTCACATTCTGTCCTCCTTCTTCTACATTTGCCTCAGTATGGCAATACAGTTGAATTCAAGAGTCAGGAGGGGAGCTTTAGATCATTATTTAACTGTCTGGCTGTCCTGGCATTGGCACATTGGGAAGTTTCCCCGTAGGGTATATGGCCAGTCCACCCCTGATTGAAGCATTCACTGCTCAGTTGACCTCCAGCACTGAATAGATTCTAATAGTTTATCACAATTGCATACAGTAAATCCTCTTGGCCCATATTACTGTATATCTCTGTGCATCTGATAATACACAAAATCTGTAAAAATGTAAGTTTAAATATTTTAATACCTGCATTGCTGTGGGTGCGCTACCTCACAATACGGTATGAAATGACTATGGGGACATAAAATTAAACCATATAGACTATGGATTTGCCTTTGTTACTATTATAAAATCATTTCTAATAAGAAAATAATAGTTTCTGGTGCAAGGGTAAATCTATTTTGCACATAGTTTTATGGCAGTAGAAAATAGTAAAGCCACTAGCATGCTGTAAACATGCCAAAAAGACTTCCTAACATTGGGAAAAATGAATCAAACAAGAACCATTGGTGGTTCTAGTTTACTAACAAAATCAAGATTCATTCTGACCAACTAAGAAAAACAGTTAATATTCACGTTTAAAAATATTTATTAAATGCAATTTGAATTTTATTTTCACCGTGGAAATTTTAAACATCATGTCCAATCATAAAATCTTGCCACCATTTGAAATAAATGTACTGTACTGCTGGAACTTGCAACTAGTGCCTTCACCCCCCACTAGACGATACTCTATACAGCTCAAACAAGAAGAATACAACCAACAAGAATGGGTGACAGTCACGAGGTGCATATTGTTATATTTAACCCTGAAATACATGTGAAGAGAGAACAAAGCTCTCTTGGAGAGAAAGATGTTAATGTGTCTAAGCTTTCACAGCTGGATGAAGGACAGTTTCCAATGTGAACACAATTTGGCTGATCATTACGTTTGACATTGACTGATGAATACTGTGTGCCACAGTGACCACCTGCACAGTGCAAATCCTTGATAAACAAAGAGGAATGAAAATGTTCTGAAGTTAAGGCTGCAAACTAAATAACAAATTGCTATAGAAATAATATAAACATAAAGGGTTGAAATAATGGGCAATGCTATCCCAGAATTTACAAGTTTTATATACAGTAGTTAGCCTATTTGGTTATTTTATTATGGCTATCATTAGATAAAGTTTACTATAGTGATTACTGTATAACGGTAGTGACATTAAATCGGAAGCTTGGCCTGAATGAAATCCAAATGCAAGTTGTTAGTAAAAAGAGTGTTCATGTAGTAAAACAGAGATAATTATTTTTTGTTGAAAATTACTATGTAAACTTTTTTTTATTTTATAGTGCCATGATTCATTCTGTGTGCATATGTGTGTATGAGTTTATCTCTGAGGCTAGTTACACACAAGTGTAATACAGGTGCATTTCTGAGCCAATATTATAGCTAAGTGTCTCAGTCTGATTATGGGTCTAATGACTTGAAATTAAATCATTTTACATCCCATGGTCATTTTGGACATTGATTAGAAATGAGCGAATAATAAATAAAAAAATCAATGCACCAGGTTCGCCAAATTTTTCTGAAAAATTTGATTCAATCCGAATTTATTCGCTGAAAATCGCATTACAAAATGGCTATTTCCTGGCTGCTGAGAGCCTTTATAGTGGTGTAGAACACTGTGCCTTGTAGTAACACGCATTGTGACCCAGCCTCTATTTAAGCGTGAGCCACGTAGCGCCGCCCGTCACTCTGCTGGGATTAGTGTAGGGAGAGGATGCAGCTGCTGTGAGGCAGCGAGAAATCTTATGAAGATTCAGAACTGCTTCTTTACTCAGCGATGTACAGCAAATGTGTTTTGTGGGTGCAGTGCACAATTTTTTTTTTTTTTTTTTTAAGCCTGCCCTGAGCCAACTACTACTGAAAACAACACTTTTTTTTTCTTCAGTCAATATCAATACATACAGCCATTTTATGCAACGATAGTGCATCAGCACAGGATATCTGCAAGTCCAGAAATATGGCTTTGGCATACTGGGCTGAAAAAAACCTCTGATATACTGCACATCTGGGATTACACATGCATAAGTGACTGTGAAATTGAGGCCACAAATACCGCTGTCATATAGAGTTAAAAAATAAATAAAAATTGATACCCTACATCAGGGTTTTTATTGGCGGTTAATTATTTTTAACAGACTTAATCACTTTTTACTTTGCTTGGTGAACGCTAACTATGAGGCAAACATCTAATAAGGGAACCGGTCGTGGTGGTGGTGGTGGTGGTGTTGGTGGAGCCTCTGGTGCAGGGAGAGGACGTGGCCGTTCTGCCACAGCTACACGTCCTACTGAACCTATTACCTCAGGTCCCAGTAGCCGCCAGAATCTACAGCGATATTTGGTCGGGCCTAATGCCGTTCTAAGGATGGTAGTCAATTACGTTGCGGACAGTGGATCCAGCACATTCACATTATCTCCCACCCAGTCTTCTGCAGAAAGCGCACAGGTGGCCTGAAACCCATGCCCATCAGTCTGTCACATCACCCCCCGTGCATATCGGGGAACCTGTCTGAGCCTCAAGTCATGCAGCAGTCTCTTATGCTGTTTGAAGACTCTGCTGGCAGGGTTTCCCAAGGGCATCCACCTAGCCCTTCCCCAGGGGTGGAAGACATAGAATGCACTGACACAAAACCACTTATGTTTTCTGATGAGGACATGGGAATACCACCATAGCACGTCTCTGATGATGACAAAACACAGGTGCCAACTGCTGTGTCTTTCTGCAGTGTGCAGACCGAAAAGGAGGTTAGGGAGGAAGACTAGGTGGAAGACTCTGCAGGGGACAATGAGGTCCTAGACCCCACATAGAATGAAGGTCGTGCCACTGATTTTCAGAGTTCGGAGGAAGAGGCAGTGGTGAGACCAAGCCAGTAGCAAAAGCGGGAGCATGGTGCAAAAGCAGAGCAGCTGTCACCAAAGCGGTTTTCCTGCTACTGGCCAGAGTCACCAGGGACCGAGCACACCAAAGGTAGCTTCAAGGAGTGCCCTGGCATGGCACTTCTTCACAAAATGTGCTGACGACAAGACCTGAGTGGTTTGCATGCTGTGTCATCAGAGCCTGAAGCGAGGCATTAAAGTTCTGAACCTTAGCACAACCTGCATGACCTGCTATATCTCACTAACTGTACACTGGGTAAATGTAGTGGCGGCTGGGCCCCAGGCGGAGAGCTGTTTGGCGCATGTCCTTCCGCCGCCAAGGATCGCAGGGCATAATTCTTTGCCTCCTGTTGCCTTATCTTCCTACTCGGCTTCCTCCTCCTCTTGTACCGCCTCCTCATCCGGTCAGTGACAGACCTTCACCACCAACTTCAGCACAGCCAGGGGTGAACATCAGCAGGCCGTTCTGAAACTGATGTGTTTGGAGGACAGGCCCCACACCGCGCAGGAGTTGTGGCGGGGTATAGAACAACAGACTGGTTGCTTCCAGTGGGCCGCAAGCTGGGCCTGGTGGTGTGCAATAATGGGCGAAATCTCGTTCTCTGGATCTCGCCCATTAGCTAGCCAGTTTGATGCACATCCCTTGCCTGGTGCATGTGCTGAATTTAATGGTGCAGAAATTCATTCACAACTACCCCAACATGTCAGAGCTGCTGCATAAAGTGCGGGCCGTCTGTGCACGCTTCCGGCGTGCTCATCCTGCTGCCGCTCAGCTGTCTGCTCTACAGCATAACTTCGGCCTTCCCGCTCACCGCCTCATATGAGACGTGCCCACAAGGTGGAACTTCACCTTGCACATGCTGGAGAGACTGAGCGAGCAGCAGCAGGCCATAGTGGAGTTTCAGCTGCAGCACGCACAGGTGAGTCGCACTGTGGAACAGCACCACTTCACCACCAATGACTGGGCCTCCATGCGAGACCTGCGTGCCATGTTGCACTGTTTCGAGTACTCCACCAACATGGCCAGTGATGATTACGCCGTTATCAGCGTTACAATACCACTTCTATGTCTCCTTGAGAAAACACTTAGGGCGATGATGGAAGAGGATGTGGCCCAGGATGAGGAGATGGAAGAGGGGTCATCTCTAACACTTTCAGGCCAGTGAAGTGGGTCAGAAAGAGGATTTTTGCAACAGCAGAGGCCAGGTACAAATTTGGCCAGCCAGGGCCCACTACTAGAGGATGAAGAGGAGGAGGAGGATGAGGAGGATGGGGATGAAGCATGTTCACAGCGGGGTGGCATCCAACGTAGCTCAGGCCCATCACTGGTGCCTTGGCTGGGGGGATACTGAGGACACAGACATTGCGCCTCCCACAGAGGACAGCTTGTCCTTACCTCTTGGCAACCTGGCACACATGAGCGACTACATGCTACAGTGCCTAAGCAACGACAAAGAGTTGCCCACAATTTAACGTGTGCTGTCTACTGGGTGGCCACCTTGCTGGATCCCTGTTACAAAGACAATGTGCCATCCTTAATTCCCTCACTGGAGCGTGATGGGAAGATGCGCGACTTCAGGAGCGCGCTGGTAGTCTCGCTCCCGAGAGCATTCCCTACTGACACCGAGGGACAAGTGGAAGCACAAGGCGAAAGCAGGGGAGGAGAAAGAGGTCGCCAACGCAGCTGTGTCAGCGCCAGCACCTCAGAAGGCAGGGTTAGCATGGCCGACATGTGGAAAAGCTTTGTCACCTCGCCGCAACAACCGGCCCCAGCTGCTGATATGGAGCGTGTTAGCAGGAGGCAGGATTTTAACAACATGGTGGAAGAGTACCTGTGCACACGCCTACACGTACTCACTGATGGTTCTGCCGCATTCATTCAACTTATGGGTCTCCAAATTGTTCACATGGCCAGAGCCCTGTAAGCCTTGGAGGTGCTGGCCTGCCCTGCAGCCAGTGTACTCTCTGAATGTGTATTTAGCACGGCAGGAGACGTAATTACAGACAGACGCAGCCACCTGTCCACAGCCAACGTGGACAAGCTCACGTTCATTAAAATGAACCAGGTTTGGATCCCACAAGACTTGTCTGTACCTTGTGCAGAATAGACATTTATACCACCATCAAACATACATTCTTGTACTCAATTCAAGTGCAATGATTCTTTGTTTTCTTTTTTCTTTTTTTTTGTCCCAATATTTTGGGGGCTACCTACCCCAATAAAAAATAAAACATTGTTGGCTACCTGTTCCTCCACCTACAAAAACACATTCACCGCCTCCTCAACCTCTGACTCCATATCCACCTCATTCTGAGTTGCAGGTTAATAATTTGTAATTTTTTGTTATTTTATTTCATTTAAAGTAATTTCCGTATCCACATTTGTTTGCAGAGCAGTTGCCATGCTCTTAAGCACATTTTACGGTCTTTTACATCCCTATAGTCTTTTTAAGGACAATTTTAGTGCCCTAAATTTAAAAAATTATTATTTTCAATTGTTGAGTGACATTTTACCATATTTGGCGTATACAAACCCCTGCTGTGCCTGGGTGACAGGGGCCTAAATCTCTCAAAATCCTCTGCTATATTGCTGGGTGACACCTCCAAAGCTTTGTCAGCCTTGGTGGTGCTGACCTTCCCTGCAGCAAGTGTAGTGTGTGAACGTGTGTTTAGCACTGCAGAGAGCATTATCACAGGCCGTAGCCAATGTGGACAAACTTACATTTATTAAAATGAACCAGGCATGGATCCCACAGGACTTGTCCGTACCTTGTGCAGAACCTCAACCATCCATTCTTGTACTCAAGTGCACTTATTCTTTGTTTTTTTCAGTTTTATGTCCCAATATTTTGGGGAACACCCCAATTAAAAAATATAATATAACACAAATCAATGTTGGCTACCTAGTCCTCCTTCACCGCCGCTTCCACCTACACCGCCATGTCAACCTACACCGCCACATCCACCAATCCACTGCCTCCTCAACCTCCTACTCCTAGATCCAGATTATTTTACATTGTTCTGTATTTTATGTTATTTTAAGAAATTTCCCTATCCACATTTGTTTGGAGAACAGTTACCATGCTCTTAAGCCCATTTTGATGCCTTTTGCATCAAAATGGGCTTTCCAGGACTATTTTAGAGCCATTTTAGTGCCCAAAAGTTCGGGTCCCCATTATTTTAATGGGGTTCGAGTTCGGGTCCCGAACCCGAACTTTCTTTTCAAGTTTGACTGAACTCGTCGAACCCAAACATCCAGGTGTCCGCTCAAATCTATTCATAATATATATTTTCCTCACACTTTCAAATGTGTCACGACCTCACATGACGTCATTCGGTCCATGTTGCTAAATAAGTTTTTCAGTCACCCATCATTTTTACCGAGAAAACAAACAAAAAAAAAAACACTTTGAAAGAGTGGTACAATGACAGTCTGTAGATGGCAGCAGTATGAGGAAACCACAGAGTGGCAAGGTGACATAGTTTGGAGATGGCAGCAGCTGCATCAGGAGACCACAAATTGACCCGGTAACAGAGTGGGGCGGTGGGTGGCAATACCAGTACCTGCTGACGAAGGTGGGAGCATTAAGGAGCACTTGGCATCAGATGTGTTTGCATCAGGTGGGTTGCAACATCAGAGTAGTTGCTGAGGCAGGTAGTCAGAAGAAACCAGTCTCTTTTATCAAAATGTTGGTGTGGCACCATGGATGATCTAGTCTGATGCATCAGGATTTGGTGGTTGGAAATCCTGGTTGATCCATGCCTGATTCATCTTGACATAGGTCAGTCTCTCCACATTTTTGGGTGGACAGGCGAGTTCTCCTTGAGGTAACTAAAGTATGGCCCCCGCCACACTACTGGCCTGGCAGAACAGCTTTTCCAGAGAAAACTCTGCTAGTTGCGGCCAAAAATTCTGTATGGCTACCCAGTAGATCAGCGGATCTTCAATGTGGGGTGGCAGGTTGCACTCCAAGTATGCCACCACCTGTTGGTTCAGGTCCTGCTCCAAGTCTACCTTCTGCAGCTAGTGAGTAGTTTCTTCAATATGCAGGTGAAGAAAGCTACTCATCAGTGACTGTAGATTCAGGCTGCTGCTGATGGAGCTGGTACTGCTCCTGCCACCCCACTCCTCCCCAGCAGCCATGGCAGTGAAACGCGAGCGCAGAGGACCCCCTAGTCAGACCTGCGAGAGGATGGACAATGGCGCAGATAGGCAGTAGCCAACTGTATGTCTCTGTAACAGTTCAATTTGTCCTCCCTCTCGGTAGGTGTAAAAAAGGCCCCTATTCTGGACAGATAGCGAGGATCCAACAAGTTGGAGAGCCACAAATCATCCCTCTGCCAAATGGTGATAATTCGGCTGTTACTAAACAAGCAAGTAAACATGCATCCTGTCATTTGTGCAAGAGAATCGGAGGGACTCCCTGCCTCCATCTCCACTGCATACTGCCACGTTGTGTCCTGGTCCTCTGTCCTGGCTGCTCCTGCTCCTCCTGTCCTGTCAGCTGAGTAGAAAAACCACCCATTTGGCTACACATTTCCTGTGCTCCAATGTCCCCCCCCCCCTTCTCCTCTTTCAGTTCAGCCTCCACAGGGCTCATGTGGCCATGAGATTGAGGCACCACGTCTCCTGTTCCCTGACCAGCCATTGTTACCAGCATCTGTTTCAGGACCTAAAGCAGTGGAATGACATTGTTCATCCTGTAGTCGTAGCGACTGACAAATAATGTGGCGTCCTCAAAGGGCCTGAGGTGTTACTCATGAGCTGCCACTGGCTGACATCGAAGTTACACAGTGGAGTACTCCTATCCACTTGCAGAAAACGACAAGAAAACGTTGATGGCATTTATTTGTTCGTATAGTCGGTCCAACATATTGAGGGTGGAATTCCAACGGGTGGAAACATTGCATATCAGCCTATGTTGGGGGGTGCCGTTTTGCCGCTGCAGCTCAATGAGGGTCTGCTTTGTGGTATACGAGTGGCTGAAGTGCATGCAAAGTTTCCTGCCCATTTTTAGGATGTCTTGCAGATGGGTGAAAGACTTTAGTAACTGCTTGACAACCACATTACAGAAGTGTGCCACGCAGGGCGCATGGCTCGGCTCTCCTTAACGCAGCACCGACACCATGTTCTTACCGTTATCGGTCACCATGGTTCCGATTTTGAGTTGTTGTGGAGAAAGCCAGGATTCGATTTCTTGATTAAGGACACGGAACAGTTCCTTCCCGATGTGACTCCATTCATCCAGACAAACAAGGTGCAGAACAGCGTGATACCACCGTGCCCTGCACATGTGGTATGCTGGAGGGACACACTGAATTGTCCCTGCAGTGGAGGCTGAGGACATGGTGGTGAATGAGGAGGCAGAGGCGGACATTATCACAGGACCAACAGCGTGATAACGTGGAGGCGGAAGCTGCATCACCTGGCCAAGTTGCTGGTGTGGCTGTGCAGGAACCACATTCACCCAGTGGGCTGTAAAAGACATATATTATCCCTGACCATAGTTAAAGCTTCACAGAGCAAAAGCCAACAGTTCTCTGAAAGGTGAGGAGTCCATCACTTGGAAAGGGAGGGACTTCAGCACCAGCAACTTGGACAGGAGCACGTTCAGCTTTTACGCCAATGGATGCGTGCATGCATACTATTGTCTTTTGGCAATCTTCTGTGATCGACTGCTGATGGAATAAATGATGAGTAGTAGGAGGAGCAGGAGCATCTGGACCAGCAGAAGATGGGAATGAGAGACTGCTCCCTTCGGCTGAGGTGGGGAGCCTTGACTACCTGAAACCTGGTGCATGCCACTGGCTGATGCAGCGGTTGCTGCGGCAGGCTCGACCACCACATTGGAGCCATGGTTCTCCCAGGCCACTGTATGGCGACACTGCATATGTTGACGCAGGGCTGTAGTGCCAACATTGGCACCCTGGCCACGCTTCACCTTCTGCCCACAGATGAGACCTATGGCCACGTTCACCTCCTCTGATGCTTTGAAAAAACTGCCACACCGCCGAGTAGGTGATTTTTTCCTCTCAAAAGTCTGCACTAACTGATTGCTATAGCCGCTGCCTCCGTAAACCCCTGCACTACTACTTCCACTGCAGGTAGCTGCTGCGAAGCAGATGGTCTACCCCGGGCTCATTTGGCTCCCAACCTCCCACTGCTGCCATCCTGCTGACTCAAGGCCACGTTAGCGACTTGCTGGCTCAGCCACTTCCTGATGGGCCAGCTGCCACCCTCTTTTCCTAATGGTGATGAAGCCCCTATTTCACCCGGCTCATCGGCTTCATCTTCATCGAGTACTGTCTGCACATCACTGATGTCCTCCTCAACAGCCTCTGGGTCAGGAGCCTGACCACTCGCCACACAAGCTCCCGTGCCACTCTCCTCATCACTAGTGTTGAGCGAGCATGCTCGGCCGAATACTGCGGGTGCTCGAGTACAATTTTATACAATGAAAGTCAATGGTAAACCCGAGCATCAAACCAGGCAGCCCCTGCTCGGAAGAAGAGAGGGTGTCTGGGTCACAAAAAAAAAAGATTAGAAACTGATGGAAACCCCATCAAATTGGTTTGGAAACAGCATTAAGAGGATGGCTGGATGCGTCTTGGACTACACTATTATCTGCGACATATAATAGACAACCACACAAAGGATATATGCCAAAAGCCAGGTATATGCAAGCCATTAATCTATCCATGAGACAGGTGACAGGCTTAGTCAGCATACCTTACAATGGCAGCCTTGTGCACTGAGACATTCCCAACTAGCTCTCATCTGCCTGAGAGCCAGTAAGCCTCAAAGTTACTTCAGATCCATTGAATGGCTTGGGTGGACCTGCACACCTAGATCAATATCATGAGACTAAAAGTTTTCTGATTGTTGTAACATAATATTCAGTAACCTTTCTATACAGTTTTGTCATGTAAAAACTAATTTTCATAAACATGGGCATATGGGAAAGATATGTTCGCGATCTACACTACTCATGAACAGCACCAACTATTAGTTTCATAGTCTTATGACAAGATTATTAGTGTAGCCTTTTGCATGGAAAATTTGCTATAAAAATTTGCTACTGTTATTTTTCTTCAATTTGATTTCCCCAACGGTTTAAGAGATCGCCAATCACTATCATTCTGGGCTTTTTTCCCGCCACATTTCTTCCTCGAATACGATGGGTCCCCACTATCTTTCAATTTTTAATAATGCTTTGGACAGTTCTTATCCCAATTTTTGTAGTTTCTGCAATCTCCTTAGATGTTTTCTCTGCTTGATGCATGCCAATGAGTTGACGCTTCTCAAACAGACTAATATATTTTACACGACCACGAAATGTGTCTTTCATGTCGAAAGACACATTTTGTGGTCGTGTAAAATATATTAGTCTGTTTGAGAAGTGTCAAATCATTGGCATGCATCAAGCAGAGAAAACATCTAAGGAGATTGCAGAAACTACAAAAATTGGGTTAAGAACTGTTTAAGAAATGAGAAGCAACTCATTACACCAGTTGGGGTTAAATAACTTGTTGCCAGCTGAAAGATAATCACCCATACAGTAATTATCCAATAGGTGGCTCATAACTATTTGCTTAGTTAAATGCAGGTGGCAACTTTTTTTGGGACAGGCAGTGTATATTATAGTGGAATTGTATTGTGCAGCGGTTGTGTGCGGTTCTGCTGCGATACTGAAGCCACACAGTGCCAAACGCTATTGGAACAAATAATTTCTACTGGTGTGATTTTTACCAGTTTCCCCCCAAAAAAACTGATTGAGACAGGGGTGTTATATACCAATAATATACTTTCTTTATAGTGCATTTGGGTAGTGCAGCATTTGTTTGCGGTTTTGCTGCGTTACCGCATCTACACAGAGTGGCAAACACTATTAGAACCAATCATTTCTACTGGTCCAAAAGGATGTTCAGCGGAGCAGGGGGGATCGTGACCGATGAGCACACTAGCCTAGCTCACAACAGTGTGGACTACCTCACATTTCTAAAAATGAATCTGGCATGGATCTCGGAGGAATTCAAGACATTTGACGAATCGGCCACGTTTGATTGAATTTCCTCATGATAGCCCACAAAAATCCGCCACCACCCAGAACAAATCATGGTCCCTGTCTTAGGAAAATACAGCGGCATAAAAGGCCTTTTAGGTCAGTTGAATGCCTAATTTTTGTAGCCTGTACTGGCCGACTGTTACATTTTTATCCTGTGACTACCTAATGTCCCTCCAGCCACAGAATCCTACAAAGTTGTGTGCTGTCAGGTTAATGCCTATTGTCTAATTTTTGGGGACTGTACTGGAGTGCCAAGTTCTTACAACAATGCTTAGTGCACCAATTGCTAATATCTCATGAGTGTACCACAAAAAATAAAATCTCATCATTAGGGATTTTTGCAATGGCACTCAATCTGCATATACAGCAATTGTTCTAACATGCATGTGAAATGTAATCAAATACACTGCTTTAATGTCAAATTACTTACAGTGAAAAGTTCTTCCTCAACATTGTGAAAATTGCTGCCAACCATCTTTTCTGATTGCATCCAACTTCAGTCTGGTGGAAACCTGTAGCTGTAGTAGGCTGTGCCTATTTTGCACATACGTGAAAATTACATTGCTGGTATTTTGCATTGAAACAGATAATGAATGGAGATTGCAAATTCGAAGAATACATCTGGTATGTCACTGTCCATGTTGTGGGACTATTTGTGCACTTCTAGTAATTATTTGGTGGCTGCAAATATGACCTTTTTAAGGTTTTTTAGTTTCGCCTGCCATTCAAGTCTATGGGGCCCGCTGCGAACTCGCGAACCGCCCCGGCCAATGTTCGTCCATCACTACCTATACGCTTTCACCAGAAATAACTGCAAAAGTCACCTGAGAATACAGGTCCTTCTAAAAAAATTAGCATATTGTGATAAAGTTCATTATTTTCTGTAATGTACTGATAAACATTAGACTTTCATATAGTTTAGATTCATTACACACCAACTGAAGTAGTTCAAGCCTTTTATTGTTTTAATATTGATGATTTTGGCATACAGCTCATGAAAACCCAAAATTCCTATCTAAAAAAATTAGCATATCATGAAAAGGTTCTCTAAACAAGCTATTAACCTAATCATCTGAATCAACTAATTAACTCTAAACACCTGCAAAAGATTCCTGAGGCTTTTAAAAACTCCCAGCCTGGTTCATTACTCAAAACCGCAATCATGGGTAAGACTGCCGACCTGACTGCTGTCCAGAAGGCCATCATTGACACCCTCAAGCAAGAGGGTAAGACACAGAAAGAAATGTCTCAAGGAATAGGCTGTTCCCAGAGTGCTGTATCAAGGCACCTCAGTGGGAAGTCTGTGGGAAGGAAAAAGTGTGGCAGAAAATGCTGCACAACGAGAAGAGGTGACCGGACCCTGAGGAAGATTGTGGAGAAGGACCGATTCCAGACCTTGGTGGACCTGCGGAAACAGTGGACTGAGTCTGGAGTAGAAACATCCAGAGCCACCATGTACAGGTGTGTGCAGGAAATGGGCTACAGGTGCCGCATTCCCCAGGTCAAGCCACTTTTGAACCAGAAACAGCGGCAGAAGCGCCTGACCTGGGCTACAGAGAAGCAGCACTGGACTGTTGCATGTCATTTGGAAATCAAGGTGCCAGAGTCTGAAGGAAGACTGGGGAGAGGGAAATGCCAAAATGCCTGAAGTCCAGTGTCAAGTACCCACAGTCAGTGATGGTCTGGGGTGCCATGTCAGCTGCTGGTGTTGGTCCACTGTGTTTTATCAAGGGCAGGGTCAATGCAGCTAGCTATCAGGAGATTTTGGAGCACTTCATGCTTCCATCTGCTGAAAAGCTTTATGGAGATGACGATTTCATTTTTCAGCACGACCTGGCACCTGCTCACAGTGCCAAAACCACTGGTAAATGGTTTACTGACCATGGTATTACTGTGCTCAATTGGCCTGCAAACTCTTCTGACCTGAACCCCATAGAGAATCTGTGGGATATTGGGAAGAGAAAGTTGAGAGACGCAAGACCCAACACTCTGGATGAGCTTAAGGCCGCTATCGAAGCCTCCTGGGCCTCCATAACACCTCATCAGTGCCACAGGCTGATTGCCTCCATGCCACGCCGCATTGAAGCAGTCATTTCTGCAAAAGGATTCCTGACCAAGTATTGAGTGCATAACTGAACATAATTATTTGAAGGTTGACTTTTTTTGTATTAAAAACACTTTTCTTTTATTGGTCGGATGAAATATGCTAATTTTTGAGATAGGAAATTTGGGTTTTCATGAGCTGTATGCCAAAATCATCAATATTAAAACAATAAAAGGCTTGAACTACTTCAGTTGGTGTGTAATGAATCTAAAATATATGAAAGTCTAATGTTTATCAGTACATTACAGAAAATAATGAACTTTATCACAATATGCTAATTTTTTTAGAAGGACCTGTATATATTTATTGTTGGAATGAAATAGGCCACTATCCGCTTTAAACAGAAATAACTGCAACAGTGCAGTGCCTATATATTTAAATTTTTTATTGCAATATGCCCATATATGCTTTTAACAGAAATAACTGTTAAAAGCATATAGCAGTGCATATAGATTTTTTCATATTTTTTTTATGAACGAAGCCCCTTTACGCTTTAACCAGAAATAACTGCAGACATGACCTGATAATACACATTTCTTGTTGGAATGAAACTGGCCACTATACACTTTAACCAGAAAACAGTTAAATAATGAAGTGCAGATATATTTTTCTGGTAGTACTGAAATATGTCCCTATACGCTTTCACCAGAAATAACAGTGCAGTGCTTACATATATATATATATATATATATATTTTTTTTAAAACTTTAATATGCCCCTATACCCTTTCACTAGAAATAACCAACTGTGCAGTGTGTATATATTTTTCTTGTTGTACTAAAATATGCCCCTATATGATTTCAACAGAAATAACTGCAGAAGTGAAATGCGTATATATTTTTCTTGTTGTACTCAATAAGATGCTAAGATATAAGCCACTAAAGGCATTCCAACATAACACTTGCAGTCAAATAACTAAAAGCTGGAATGACAGAGCTGTCTAATGACTATTTAGATCCCCAAATAATTGTTCCCTGCACTTGTAAATCACTTTCCTATCAATGTTCCTAGCACCTTCTGGCGCCTCTCCCTGCACTAAGATGCTGTGAAATGATTCCTCCCTATCCTTTCCCTGCACTTATAAATCCTTTTTTCATTATTTTTTTTAATTTTTTTTTTAAATATAGAGGTTTTTACAATAGCTGTCCCTAGCGCCTTAACACGTCTGTCCCTGCACTCTGAACACTGTAAAATGGCAGAATCTAAAATGGCTGCCGTATTTATAGGGCTGTGACATCACCTGGCTGGCTGCCGATTGGCTGCATGCAGGCATGTCAATCTGTTTTAAATTATTTTTTTATTTAAATTTTGAAAGTTCAAAAAATAATTCTGATTCACAATAAAATGATAATGGAAATCTATATCAGGCATGATCTCAATCCTCGAACATGTAGCCACGATTTTAGGAATATTGCGATTCGTTACCACGAAGCGCGAGGAGATTCACATTCATTGCAAATTTAAGTTTTCCTGAAATTCGAATCGCTCGCTTTGATTTGCTCGTCTCTAATTATGATGTAATACAGATGTGGAAATTGATAGTGCGCTTGTATGAAACTAGGCTTTCAATCAAAGGGCAGTTTACTATATACTGTTTTCTAGAATTGAGATGAACCCTTAGCACTTGAGAGAGCCTAATTTTTTGGAACACAAATAAAAAAAATATTGAACTTTTTCAGATTCTGATCCTTATTGATATGATAGTGTCCTGTACCTGATGCCGTTTTAAAAGTTTAAAATCTCCTGTTCCACCAAATCTCACACATGCATTGTTGAGTTGTAGTCCTGAACTCAAAGGCACATGCTTTATATGATGGGTTATCCTGCTGGAATTCATTACCAAAAAGGAGATCGCTTTGTTCATAAAAATGTGAACATTGTCAAGTATGCTGCAAAAATTAATACATTCCCAAACCTCATTCTACAGATAAAATGACCATATAAAGTATGTTATAACTTGCCCCAATGGAATACCGAGGACAGATTTTTGCAAAAGATCCTTAGCTTTAGGGTTCATGTAAATAGCAGTCCGTAATGAAAGGACACCAGCCGTTTGCAGATGGGAAACTATGATACGCAAGGGCAAATGTGTGTTTACCCCATATAAAATACCCCTTCTTTGTGACCTCAGTAGATGCCCCTATAGTGTTCCTCTCCCTTCTTCCTCCATAGTGCCCCCCATATAAAATTCCACTTTGTTATGGACTCAGTAGATGCCGCCATAGATGCCCCCCAATAATGTGCCAGTAACAAGTGCCCCCATAGCGCTACTCTCCTGTATTGTACCATATAAAAAAAATAACGTCTCATACAGTGAGGAACAGAAGTATTTGAACACCCTGCGATTTTGCAAGTTCTCCCTTGTAGAAATCATGGAGGGGTCTGAAATTCACATTGTAGGTGCATTCCCACTCTGAAAGACATAATTTAAAAACATGTTTTAGGAAATCACTTTGTATGATTTTTTAAAGAATTTTTGTCTTGCACTGCTGAACATAAGTATTTGAACACCTGAGAAACCGCAAGAATTCTGTCTCTCTAAGACCTGTTACTGTTCCTTTTAAAAAGTCCACCTCTACTCCACTCATAATCTAACTTAGTAGCACCTTTCTGAGCTCTTTAAAGAGACCTGTCCACCCCACAGTCAGTCAGATGTCAACTACTACCATGGGCAAGACCAAAGAGATGCCAAGACACCAGAGACAAAATTGTGGACCTCCACAAGGCTGGAAAGGGCTACAGGGCAATTGCCAAGCAGCTTGGTGAAAATTGATCAACTGTTGGAGCAATTGTTAGAAAATGGAAGAGACTAAGCAAGGGCTCCATGCAAGATCTCGCCTCGTGGGGTATCACTGATGACAAGAAAGGTGGGTAATAAGCCCAGAACTACGAGGGAGGAGCTAGTCAATGACATGTAGAGAGCTGGGACCACAGTTTCAAAGGTCACTGTCGGTAGAACACTACGCCGTCAGGGTTTTAAATCATGTATTGCATGGAAGGTTCCCCTGCTCAAGTCATCACATGTCCAGGCTCGTCTGAAGTTTGCCAATGACCATCTGGATAATCCAGCAATTAAGACAGCACTCCATATTTTGGTTAGTTGATTTTTATTTGCATTAGCCGGACATAGTGGTCCTTTTTAAAACTGAAACAACTTTTTGGGCAGAAAGCATGCCCTTTATCAGGCTGATGTGAAAAAATAATAATTAAACAAACATGTGTAAATATGTGATTCGTGAGGTACATGATTTTGTGATACAAGAAAACAACAAAAACAGGAAAGAAAAACCTATGTAAGTACATAATTCATATAATGCATAGTTCCTATGAAGAAATAATTTAGTAATATAATGCATGATTCTCATGAAAAATAAGATACATGATTCTAATGAAGTAATGGATTCCATCTACCTCATGGGATAAACACTTAAATCTGGCTGTATAAGTTCAAGAATTATATTAGAGAGGACATGCATCAGCATTAAATACACCAATTGAATCAGACATCAGAACAAGCAGGACCACTAGGTAAAATGTACAACAGATTGAGTAAAAGAAGATGGTAATATAGAGGCAAGGGCACTAGATATATATACACGGTGCACTTAGTGTATATATCTCTAGGGGGAGGCAGAGCTTTCCCATCCTATTGGAGATGAATGAAAGAAAATGAGAATGAGGAGCCGTCATAGAGAAAGAAACCTAAAAGTCATTGTCCGCTGTGTGTGGGGTAAAGTTGAAGTTGCTTACCTAGTTGTGCGCACATATGAATATGGATGGCCGGCATGATAGAAGCAAGCCTGTCTGCTCTTTAAATAGGCGGATTCAGAGGAGGCATGGGAGAAAGTCATGTGGTCAGATGAGACCAAAGGAGAACTTTTTGGTCTAAACTTCACTTATGATGTTTGGAGGAAAAAGAAGGATGAGTTGCATCCCAAGAACACCATCCCTACTGTGAAGCATAGGGGGTGTTAATATCATGCTTTGGGTGTGCTTTTCTGCGAAGGGGACAGGACGACTGCACTGTATTAAGGAGAGGATGAATGGGGCGATTTTATTCTGAGATTTTGAGCAATAACCTCCTTCCGTCAGAGCATTGAAAATGGGTTGTGCCATTGGGTCTTCCAACTCGACAACGGCCCGAAGTACACAGTCAGGATAACCAAGGGGTGGCTCTGTAAGAAGTATATTAAATGTTCTGGAGTGACCTAGCCAGTCTCCAGACCTATATCCAATAGAACATCTTTGGAGGGAGCTGAAACTCTGTGTTGCTCAGCGACAGCCCCGAAACCTGACAGATCTAGAGGACATCTGTGTGGAGGAGTGGGCACGAATCCCTATTGCAGTGTGTGCAAACCTGGTCAAGAACTACAGGAAATGTTTGACCTCTGTAATTGCAAACAAAGGCTTCTGTACCAAATATTAACGCTGATTTTCTCAGGTGTTCAAATACTTATGTTCAACAGTGCAAGACAAATACATTCTTTAAAAATCATACAATGTGATTTCCTGAATTCTTTTTTTTATTTTTATTCTGTCTCTGAGTGGGAATGCTCCTACAATGTGAATTTCAGACCCCTCCATGATTTCTACGTGGGAGAACTTGCAAAATTTCAGGGTGTTCAAATACTTCTGTTCCTCACTGTACTTACCTCCATTATGCTGGCAGCGATGCGATGCAGGCCTCTTCAGACCTTGGTCCCACA